>NC_085023.1:4315311-4652248 GCF_963692335.1 Osmerus eperlanus
AAATAAATATGGCTATCAAATAAACCGTGAAAAAAATGACAATAAATATAGCATATATAAATATAGCATCATATACATATATAGCTGAATCCATTTACATAAATAAATAAAACATGGACTAATTTAAAAATGAACAGAACATAGACATTGATGACCATTGAAGTCCCACTAGAGCAAAAACACAAGTATTATCGTTAATCCACTGCTCGTCAATGCGAGCTAATCAAGCTCACCGATTAGACCAGGGGTGTCAAACTCATTTTAACCGAGGGCCACATCAGCATTATGGTCGCCCTCAAAAGGACAGTTGTGTCTAGCTGTAGCTTTTGTGAACATATTCTGCTGCGATTGCAGTCCGCCTTTAAATTCTTGGACAATCTGCAGTTTTTCTTGGAGGCTACATGTGGCATATTTATCTCTGTGTTTGGTGTCAAAATGCCAACGGAGATTGTACTCTAACGACCGACATCGCCTCATTTAACACGAAATACATACATTTTTTTCTCCTTGAAGCACAATGTATTCGCTTTCCCATCTCTCTTGAAACTGCCTTTCATCCAGGGCCAGATGCAGCCTGCTTTCTGGGGGGTGTCATGATTACGGAAAGGGATCGTATTATTTTTTATATTGATACCATTTTTGAGACTGCTTATAAATCCTAGTGTTAATCAGGCGCGGAGCCAGGCGTTGTTAGCATTCAACAGGGGAAGCAGAAACATGCATCTAGCTTGGCTGAGTACTCTAACCAAGTTCGAGAGCGATACCAACTTGAGTTGAATGCCCAAGGACCTTGGCTGAAAATGCGCATGGGGTACGTTTGCAGAACCGGCTGCATTGGAGTGCTGTCATTCAAACCATGCTCGCCTTCACCCAATTAAACTTGGAACTTGAACGCTTGAAGCGTTGAACACTGATGTGTATATACACTAGTGGTGGGCCGTAATCGGCGCTAACGTGCTGCGTTAACGTGAGACTCTTATTGGGCGATAAAAAATATTGCCGTAAATCGATTCTCAAAGTTTGGTTGGGAGCTGGGTCTATACTACGCAAGCTATGATGAGTTTCACCTTGATATTTTAGCGCGGATGTATACCTAGCCGAATTGCACTGTAGGGGGTGAGAACGAGTCTTCGAACCTGTGCGTATGCCTTGTGTATGAAATTACCACATCAAACGTAACGTGCTAACATGGATGCAGCTATGAAGCCGCCTGGTTTGCTTCAGGGAAAATGTATTTTTAAGAAGCTTCCCAATGGAAACCTCGACAAAACTAAGGTTGTTTGCACCTTGTGCTATGCGGAATTAGTTTACTGTAGGAGTTCTTCCAGTCTCAAATACCACCTAAACGCAAAGCATCCCTTAGCTAATGCGGAAGATGCCGGGCCAAGCACTGATGTAGCGCAGGGGAAGAGTCGTCGTCAAACTACTGTTTGAGTGCAACCGAGGCAAGCCCGTCAGCACAGCTCTATCAGCCAAGCTAACTAATCTAATAAACAGTTAATAAACACAAGTACATCTTATTGAACATAATTTATTTTCATCACCAATTATCATAGTAGAACAGCTTTCTCCAGCAGTTTGTGATGCATTTTGGAAACAGGAGATGAGCCCCTGGTCTAATGCGCCATCTGGCTTGATAAACCCATTCTCAAAGACTTACTTTTAGTTATTATTTGGGTAGCACACATATTCTGAATGCCTTCGGCAGAATTCAAATGAGCCATTTTAATATAGATTAACGCCAATATTACAGTGAGATTAATCTAGATTGAAAAAAATAATCTATGCCCACTGTATATACAGTGATTTCTAGAGGCCGGCCATATTTATCAACTACCTTGGCGTTCAGGCAACATTTTGGTTTGGTTTGATCTAAAATAACTGGTTACCCTGGGCACACCGTAGACGATACCAGAGTGTACCTGTCACATATTTGGGTTTCTCGAGGCAATATCCATATTAACCACGACATCACAGCCCTTTATGACACTACATTAACAAGGAATACTTAGGTCACTTAACCCAGACTATATAAACACAATACGCTTAAATGCGAACACTGAGGCAAAGGAAGAGTATACAAGTGGTAATATTCTACCCACAACACAATACTGAAGGTGTGGAATTGATGTGATTGAGCATCCAGGTAACTTTGTTATGTGTCTAAAATACATAGATTTGTATTTTGTTTCTAACAAACACTCAAGTCAAGTCAGTTTATTTATAGAGCACATTTAAAAACAGCCAATGCCAACCAAAGTCATCACATAAGGCAAAACAACAATAAGTAGGAACAACAGACAAACAACACAATTACAGTGAGCACGAGTGACCCTAAACTGACTCGAAAGCCAAATAATAAAAATATGTTTTAAGACGAGACTTAAATGTCACGGTGGTGGGGGATGAAATTGGCAGTTTATTCCACAGTAGTGGAAGTGGAGTAGGGGCCACAACACATTTATGTCCATCGCATTTCTTTATTATGTACTATACAAATTAATCGAATCAAATCTTTTTTGTATAGGGCGTCCCGCACCTGTGCTAGAGGCAGAGATGTTCACGAGTCCTTTTATCAGAGTCTGAGTCAAGTCTGAATTCTTTGAGTTAAGAGTCCAAGTCAAGTCTGGAGTCTCTGACCACGAGTCTGAGCCAAGTCACAAGTCTCAACCATAATTACATATTACCACTACAGCATACCGATTTTAAGCATTTGAAGCCAACAAATCTTCACCAAAGTGAGCTCCACTAGAGTGCTGTAGTCTATGAATTAATAATCCAAATGAAAGTCCTACTGTAAATGTAATGTGATAGCTAGTTAGTCTTAACTAAATGCCAAGTCATCACTCGATATCCTGCCCTTGCACACGTTTACTTTAGCTATAGCCACCATACGTTCTTGGCTAACATTACACTACAGAAAACTGACCTCTCGGGTGTGTTTTAAGATGCCTGATGAAGTTTGATGCTGTTGATCCTGCATCTCTTATTTTCGTGTGACAAGTTTTGCATATTACACTGCGCTTGTTCGTTCCTGTGCTTTGAATATCGGTAAAACCAAACGAAATGACAAAAGGCACGTGTGGAGCTGCCATGCTTGCTTGTCCTATTCCACGCCCTTTCTCTCCTCTCGCTTGCTCTAATTTTCTTCTCTCCTGTCAGTCAGCTGTGGCGCAAATGCGAAGAGCAAAATACTGACAGAAAGCTATAGGAATTTTCGAGGATTTCTGTAGGCCTATGCATTTTCTAATGACTCGTATTGTCCACGAGTCTTTACATCTAGAGTCCGAGTGAAGTCTGAAGTTGCAATACGTCGAGTCAAGTCGCAAGTCAATGATAATGCGACTTAAGTGTGACTCTAGTACGAGTCTCTAACTCGAGTCCCCATCTCTGGCTAGAGGTTACTTCCTGGACATCTTGCACACGAACGCGGTGCTAGATAAGTCTCAAACAATTTAAGACTTGGTCATTGATGTCTATGTTCTGTAGAGCACTTATCCGCCCAAGTACCTCTACAAAATCTTCAGTGTGCCAAAATGATGTCAAGCCATGATGATCAATTAGAACAGCTATAAGGCCAGCATGCTATCTCTGACACCAATAATGCCAACATCTGCACTACAGCTTGTTTTTCTCCATGTACCCCACAAGGTCTGCCTATGACCTAGTGCAGTTGCTTTGGTCTGAAGATAACCTCGACCCTCTCCTTTGCATGTAGGATTGGAAATAAATACAGCACAGAAATACATGTGGCAATAGGAAATAGAAGTCCCATTAAATAAATAAATGTTTTTTGAAAAACGAAATTTTGAAATAAGTACATGTATTTAGGTAAATGGATTCAGCTACAGTTAGGTCCATAAATATTTGGACATTGACACAATTTTCATCATTTTGGCTCTGTATACCACCACAATGGATTTGAAATGAAACAATCAAGATGTGCTTTAAGTGCAGACTTTCAGCTTTAATTTCAGGGTATTTACATCCAAATCAGGTGAACGGTGTAGGAATTACAACACATTTTATATGTGGCCCCCCCCTTTTTAAGGGACCAAAAATAATTGGACAAACTAACATAATCATAAATCTAATTGTCACTTTTAATACTTGGTTGCAAATCCTTTGCAGTCAATGACAGCCTGAAGTCTGGAACCCATAGACATCACCAGACGCTGGGTTTCGTCCCTGGTGATGCTCTGCCAGGCCTCTACTGCAACTGTCTTCAGTTCCTGCTTGTTCTTGGGGCATTTTCCCTTCAGTTTTGTCTTTAGCAAGTGAAATGCATGCTCAATTGGATTTAGGTCAGGTGATTGACTTGGCCATTGCAGAACATTCCACTTATTTGCCTTAAAAAACTCTTTGGCTGCTTTCGCAGTATGCTTCGGGTCATTGTCCATCTGCACTGTGAAGCGCCGTCCTATGAGTTCTGAAGCATTTGGCTGAATCTGAGCAGATAATATTGCCAGAAACACTTCAGAATTCATCCTTCTGCTTTTGTCAGCAGTCACATCATCGATAAATACAAGGGAACCAGTTCCATTGGCAGCCATACATGCCCACGCCATAACACTACCTCCACCATGCTTCACTGATGAGGTGGTATGCTTTGGATCATGAGCAGTTCCTTCCCTTCTCCATACTCTTCCCATCATT
The DNA here is from genome assembly GCF_963692335.1 of Osmerus eperlanus. Classification (NCBI taxonomy): domain Eukaryota; kingdom Metazoa; phylum Chordata; class Actinopteri; order Osmeriformes; family Osmeridae; genus Osmerus; species Osmerus eperlanus. Next base: position 4,319,968 of record NC_085023.1, read on the forward strand.
CTGGTACAAGTTGATCTTTGTCTCATCTGTCCATAGGATGTTGTTCCAGAACTGTACAGGCTCTTTTAGATGTTTTTTGGCAAACTCTAATCTGGTCTTCCTGTTTTTGAGACTCACCAATGGTTTACATCTTGTGGTGAACCCTCTGTATTTACTCTGGTGAAGTCTTCTCTTAATTTTTGACTTTGACACAGATACGCCTACCTCCTGGAGAGTGTTCTTGATCTGGCCAACTGTTGTGAAGGGGTTTTTCTTCACCAGGGAAAGAATTCTTCTGTCATCCACCACAGTTGTTTTCCGTGGTCTTCCGGGTCTTTTGGTGTTGCTGAGCTCACCAGTGCATTCTTTCTTTTTAAGAATGTACCAAACAGTTGATTTGGCCACACCTAATGTTTTTGCTATCTCTCTGATAGGTTTGTTTTGATTTTTCAGCCTAACGATGGCTTGCTTCACTGATGGTGACAGCTCTTTGGACTTCATATTGAGAGTTGACAGCAACAGATTCCAAACACAAATACCATACTTGAAATGAACTCTCTTTTATCTGCTCCTTGTCAATGAAATAACAAACTCCCATGAGGGAATAACATACACCTGGCCATGGAACAGCTGAGCAGCCAATTGTCCAATTACTTTTGGTCCCTTAAAAAGGGGGGGGCCACATATAAAATGTATTGTAATTCCTACACCGTTCACCTGATTTGGATGTAAATACCCTGAAATTAAAGCTGAAAGTCTGCACTTAAAGCACATCTTGATTGTTTCATTTCAAATCCATTGTGGTGGTATACAGAGCCAAAATGATGAAAATTGTGTCAATGTCCAAATATTTATGGACCTAACTGTATATGTTTATATGATGCAATCTTTATATATTAATTGCCATCTTTTTTTTTCATGGTTTATTTCATAGCCATATTTATTTATGTATTTACCTATTTATTTACCTATTTATATATTACATTTTGAATCAAACGGCATTCCATACCTTTTGGCTCTCCATAAATGCTGCTGCCTGTGTCTTGGCAGCCCTTCGGATCTCATTACTAGTGGCAGGTTGGAGTTTGTAGCTGCAGTAAGAACATTTGACATGAAACTTTAATTGTGATGTGTCTGATAATAGGGTGAAATACAAGAAATATATCAAATACTCATCAGCAAATGGATGTAGGTAGGGACATACCTTTTATGGAGTCGATAGACATCCTGTGAGACACTGTGAACAGGTTTGCCATGGGATGAAATGAAAAACTTGTTGCAACTATCCTTGAGGTATCCACGGCGAATTTTATCATAGTACGCCTGTAACCACTTAGTGAACAAGAAAGACAATAACTTGACTGCAAAACATTGTGAGTAATATATCATTTGTATCATACAAAAATAACAATGGTAAAACACATTTGTCTGCTAAAGGACTTACAGCTTCCTCCTCCAGTGTCAAGGCAAGTGTGACGATCTGTAGTGTTCTGTGGTGGCGGATGCAAATCACAGCCCTGCCACCAACATGCTTTCTACTCTTCCACTCTTTCACCTGGAAAACATGGAAAATATTTAAATGCATTTCTAAATAACCATTACAGCATATTCTGGGGATAAACTCCTTCAAGCTGTTAACAGAGATGAACTTACAGTCATGCCCTCCACAGCTCCTGGGTGCTGAAAGTGACCCAACACCATGACCGTTTCACAGTAATGGCGGAATGACGTCTTATCACCTTCAGAGACATCGGATTCATCCATTAATTTCTTGAAGATGTTCAGGAATTCTGCCTTTGCAACGTTCAAAATTTCCTGGCAATCTGCAATGCTGCGCATGCCATTGGATAATCGATTGTTTCTAGATTAAACAAGAAAATAATAGAGAAAACGGGAGACAGGTTATTAAACACACCACACTCAGGATTGCAGTAGTAAACAAGGACATCAGTGGTAATAAGACAATACAGAATGAATAGTACTTACTTGGTGACCACTGCATGGAAACAAGCCTTGGCAACCGGCTTCCTCAGTGACAGCAGCAGGTCCTTGTACGCTTGGCACATGGACTGGAGCTCTGCGCCTTCCTTTCCCAGATCAAGCTTTATCTTCAGGAAGCCTACGAATCGTATCATGTTATCAATGTAGAGCAGAATGTTGGCTGCGCTCATGTCTGTCAGTCGTAGTTTTGTCAAGTAATCTCGTGTATCTTTGCTCTTCTTGAGGAAGTCCAGATTTGGCTCATCCCCCTTGGGCTGCAAATAGCGCAGGAAGCGTGACACGTTGTTAGCCTTTGAGAGACACAATGAGAAATAAATGTTAGCATTAACATCATTGAACATATGGAACATTGTTGAAATTGGTGTTCTGACTGAAAATCAGGGCTTGATGCGGGTAGAATTCGGTTGTGTCGGGTAAAGCAGTCACTCTTACTAAACACTTTGGCGGGTGGAATTCTATATATATATCTCTATATATATATTTTTTATTGTAGTCTTCTCAAAACACATCTAAAACAGGGTCCTCAAGCCTCACGCATTGACTGTGAGACACACGCATTTCAACCAGTTCACACGCTCTCACGCCACACCTTGTATTTCTCACGCTGAGAAGGCAACGCCAACCAAGTTGTCTTGCTAACGTTGTAAACATTAATGGACGAGGCGCAGGCACACGGAGTGAAGTTTCCTGCCGCCAGCACGTATCGTTTTCCCCTTTGTTAAACAGTCTCGGCCACCGTGTGGTCGTTACTTAGCAACATAGACGCCCAAACACACGTGACAGAGAAAGTTTGGAAGAAAGCTTGTCTAACATTTTTTATATTTACTCCAGAGAGGCTAGAACATTTGGTAATATAGCCCATTTTTGGCTATTAATGATGCAGTGAAAAACTATACAACTGCTTTGCAACCAGAAGATTTGGCTCAGTTTGGCTGGCTTAGGCCTACGTTATCTGAAACTAAGGGAAATGTTAGAGGGTATGGGAAGCACTGAAGATGTATTTCTTCATTTGATTTCAAATTATACTGTATTAATAGTCTCGTGATGAAACCGACAATGAAGAAGAGACAAAGAAAAATAAAAGACTGTTCAACGAAAATAGTTGCTAATGAAATTGCTGAGTGGCTAGTAACTTTGGAAAACCACTAGCCACAGTGGCTGGTGAGCAAAAATGTTAATGTCAAGCGCTGCTGAAAATGTATGTGTAAATAGATCTTACCTCCTGTTGAGAGTTGGTGATGCTGAGACTGTCCGTGAGGTACGTTTTGAAGTCCGAAATGAGACTGGCATTATCAGGAAACTTTGAATATAGACCCGCCTTTAGCATTTTACCACGCACACTGGGGGAAAAAGAAGAGGGGAAGAATTAAATGATGAGTTGTAGAATTGAAAAAAAGGTTGTAGTCCAGATCATAAATTCTACTTCAACATAACACATGTATACAATTCATAATACTTGCCAGGAAGGTTCTCCTGTCCTCTCATCCAGATCAGAAGAGGGCAAGTCCCTGTCATCAGTCCCTTGTGGTGAAGAGGGGGGAGAGGTGCCAACACATATGGTGGCAGTTGCTGAGGTGTCGTCACTTGCAGAGTGTACGGCCATGGTCTCAGGGGGCATGTTTCTGATGAAGTGCTCCTTCCCAAGAAGCTCAATCACCAGGGCTAAACGACATTCCAGGTGGGGTAGCATCTCACAGATATGGTTGTAATCCCAAATCCTGGTCCGGGTCCAATTCTTGGTGGAATCCCTGGCCTTCTGCACCTCAGACGCTCTTTCTTGTGGTGTGCTGCTTTTCATACAGACCCTGGCCAGATGTTTAGACAACATGTACTGTGGCTTTTGGCACCGCAGACAGTACACAAACATGCGATCAGTAGACCTTCAAGATAAACACAAAAAGGTACAAAAAAAGACATTCATAACAGTGAAATAAGAAACTCTTAAGATCAAAATGCAGAAAATGCCATTGAAGGAAACACCCATAAAATAAGAACGTTTTGCTGTAATAACATCAGTCTTACCTCTTCTCAGCTTGTGCAGCCATAGTGAAAGTAATGAATGGTTCTTCAGGTAAGCAGGTAGAAGTTCAGGTCAGAAGGTCAAGATCACTAGATGAGCAGAACTGTGGAGTGTTTGAAATGTCCTCTTCTATTTATACAGAAATATCTGCCAAGCTCACCTAGTGTGATGTAATTGTAGCAAACGGAACCTACGTCTATGCTTAGTAGGGGTAAATAACTCTTCCCTGAAAGGCTGGAGATCAAAAGACCTGTCCTGACCCCCAGATCAACTAGTCTCAAGCCTATTCTGCCTTCAGGAAACTAATATAATAGTTTAGGCTTTCGGATTTGGAAATGTCACAGTGATGACCTAAAGAATATAACACAAGCATAAATGTCTATGTGTGCACCTTACCCTGTATATCCCCGACCGACTATACTTTACTAGCAGAGGATGAGAAAACCCCTACTCCAGAGAATATCAAGAATTTCACAGTACAAGCAATAGTTAAAAAGTTTCAAATTAGTGCTGATTTCATATACTAAATCAATTGGGGTAAATTTTCATAAAAAAAAAAAAATCAAAATCACCCATGGGTTCACTTTTCATGGTTATTGTTTAAGCTTGTTACCACTATTGTTGGGCAACTTACTAAACCTGAGCGCTCAGACATGATTTATCCTATTGATCTAAAGAATTTTTCATTAAACCCCTTTCATTCACCGCTTCAAAATATTGAAAAGCTATGATAACATAACATTGACTTGAATGACATTAACAGCAGTCACAAAAAGCAATAAACACTAAATGTCACAGATCAGTGTCATCTCATCCAAAAGTTGTTTTAAACAAAAATGGTTTCAGTCCAAACAATAAGAAAAATACGCTGTTCCAAATACTCAAATATTGTCCAGGCTCAGTCCATAGGAAAAAAACGTATCAAAACAAATAGGCTAGCCAAACAACGTCCTTGTCCAGGAAAATGGCAAAGTGACAAATCAACGAACAAAATGTATTCTCACACAGTGGTTTCTCTTCACTTTAGCTTGCTGGTAAACGACAGAAATTTAGGTTACTTCACCTAAAATCTTCCCATGTTTTCACTCGTCGCTGGAGCTCTAATTCAGTCTGGTCAGAACTGAAAACAGAACTGTAGAACTCGGCAGGGTGAAGGATCCAAGAACAGCTAACACAAACCAACGCGATTGTAACTCCTTCCCCTGTGTTTTATTATGTTCTTGTTCTCATACAGGGGACTAAAGAACAACATAATAACTGTACTATGCGAACATGCTTTATAAACGTACTCGCACGTGTCTCACATACAGTACAATCTCATGTCTCATTCTCACCAACGGTGTTACACTGAAAACAGGTCCGTGTGGACACAATTACTATTGCAAGATCCGTTGTCTTTTTTTCTTCATTTCTCTTTCTTAAACTGTTTGACTCTTAATGAACTGTGAAAAAATTCACACAATACAAATCATCTCTGAATGACAGAACTCATTACTGTGTTACTGTGAAAAACAAATCCTCTTCACCAGGGGCGTTGTTAGACATAAGGCCCTACTGGGGAACAGGCCCCTATTCGTATCCCTCTTTTTTTCTTCCAAGCTTGCTGCGCACAATGCACTACTCGGCTATAGAAACTCCCCTTGCTTAACCCACTATACAACAGTTCAGGGATGCAAGTTTGATATCAGCTTTGGCAGGAACATCAATAGTTAATGTGAGCACGCACATTTTTTTCCGCATTCATTTGAGTGCAAATACTAAAAAGGGTCTAACAACGCCCCTGCTCTTCACAACTTAACTGGAGTGATATTCCTTACATTCACTCATGTTTGCAGAAATCAAATCACAGAACACTTTTGTAAAGTTACACAGATTCTGTTCTACTGCCTTTCCTATTTCAGTCGTTAACTTATAACTACACACATTACTAAAACATGTGCTTTTCCATGTTTGGTCCACACCTTTTAGTTCACAAAGTATTTGAAGCATTGTGGCTTCACTGCTGTGTAACCAGCACTTGGTGTCACAGGCAAGACATTTTTATCAGTTGAGTCTGTGTCACCCGTCTCTGTGGCTGTGTGTGGTCCAGGAACAGTCTGTGAAAGAACAACAACAGCCTCTATGTCCATCGAGTCACTGAGAATCTGTCCGTGTGCACGTCTTAGGTGTCTGCGATTCCTCCACAGGAGACCACAAGACTGCAGCTGGACTTCATAGGATCTCACATCCACAGCCCTCAGAACTTTGCTTAATCTACAGAGAGTATGAGGTCCAAAAGGTTGTATTTGCACACAGTCCCTTGGTTTCAATGTGTCCAGATCTCTGGCTTATCTGTTGTAGTAGACAGACTGGCGTAGTTGGTTACTTCTTAGTCTTTGCTGTGCCTGTTCGACTTTTGGCTGCAGAAGGCTTGCTTTCGTGGGCAGCAGTGTTCTGGTGCGGCGACTGAGAAGTCTTTGTGCTAGACTGCTGTCCAGGCTTTGTGATGGTGTGTTACGTTGATCCAGAAGAGCAAGGTAAGGATCCTGTCCAGCCATTTTGGCTTTGTGCAAAAGTCTCTTGGCTGTTTTGACGGCTGATTCCACTCTGCCATTGCTCTGAGCTTGTGCAGGTGAAAAAGTCTTATGCAGGAATTCCCACCGTTCGCTGAATGTTTGGAATTATTGCGATGAGTGTGGTTCGTTGTCCGAGATGACAATATCAGGGATGCCTTGTCTGGCAAAGTGAGCATTCAGTTTCCTTATCACAGTTGTAGATTTTGTGTCTGCAAGCTAGTCAATTTCCCAGAAATTAACATTTAGTCATCTAGCAGATGCTCTTATCCAGAGCGACTTACAGTAAGTAATAATAACCTGAGTAATAATCTACAGTGATAAGATAGTAGGCTACTTGATGTAAAAAAAAAAAAAATGATCTGTGCCTACCTTAGCCCATGGTCTGTTTGGCATTTCATGGGAGACCAGTGTTTCTTTATGGTGCTTCCACCACAAGATAAGAGGACTGTAGGTGGCACGTGATGTCTCTCCTTAGCGCATCAGGTATGATGACACGTTCACCCCAAAACACGATTCCGTCTTGGTGAGTCAGTTCATCCTGAAATGAAAAAGTATGGTCTGATTTCGCTCTGTGTCTTTGACTGGTCATTTGGCCAACCTTGTTGTATGGTTTCAATGAGTCTCTGCAGTGTCGAATCCTGTGTTGTTGAGTGGATTGAACTGAGGCTGTCCGCCGAGATGGGTACATGCAGCAACATATTAACAGTCTCAATTTCAGCTTTCACTGAACCAAAGTCCAGTTTCAGTTCCTGAGTTTTTCTACAATAGCCTAGCCTGGGTGCCAGCCAAACTTAGCCCGCCGTGACAATTGTCTTTATTTATTTATGGCTTTATACGATGATGAACAGATGATCAACAGTAACGTAATCAACCACATCACCAAAGAGCACTTGGGTTGAATTTGTTTTCAACAAACAACATACTACGTTGCTCTGATTGGTTGTAGGTCTATCCAATTGAGTGAAGAGGCATTTTTTCCGGGTTCGGTTGAAACACGCCCCATACTCACAGCCCAACGGAGCGGTTTCAGACTCATATTCTGACTAGAATTATGAGTATGACAACGTCAGGCTAACTATAGCCTACTCTACTGTACAATATTGTACTCTGCTTTCATCTACTCTGTTTAGGCTTCTATGTTCCCCTTTCCTTTCACAGTGTGTGTGAAAAAAATTAGATCCTTGGATCTAATTTCCATCCTTTCCTGTTTCATTTTGTCTACTGTTTGTTAACTTAGTTGCATTCAACTCAAACCCTAAACTTCATTGTAGGCTGCTTGTTTCCGTTGAGTCGCGCCTCTCTCCATTCGCTCCTTTCAACATGACGCTGTGTCGCTCGCCCCATGACATTGCAGCCACGATAAACTGCACAGCTGCAACAGTGTTGCCAACGGCACATGATTACTAATAAAAAAAACAACAGACAATGTATGCACTTATTGAATATTTACATAAGTTGAAAGAATGATCTAGCAAATGTAGGCCTATCGAAAGGCACTTCACCCTTCTTGCCTCAAGGGAATGTCCCTTGAGGCAATGTCTTAGGCTACTGTAAGTCGATCTGGATAAGAGCGTCTGCTAAATGACTAAATGTAAACAGTGATTTTGTGTAGGCTTAGGTGTAGTTTTTACAAAGCAATAATGCAAAAGTTATCAAACTTTCTTGTATTTACATCAACAGTAGCCTACTTCTGTTAATTCAACAGTTGTTTCATGTTTTATCATTTACAGTTTTTTACTGTTGCTAGCCTACTTTACAGTCTTTCACCGTTATTTTTTTTTTTTTACAGTGTAAGAATGCTTGAGTAGCCTACATATGCTCTCCTACTTTATATTCACAAGTGCAATAACATACCAACACTTGAAGTTTAAGATGTTTATTAGAATGATGGGGCTGGTAGCACGGTGATCCCGGTGGATGTAGAGACTGGGAGCATAGCCAAGCCTGGTGCAGCTGGAGGAGGCTGGTAGCAGAGACAAACCTAGCGTCCTGTGGAGACAAGAGTGTCATTCTCCAGTAGTGATGGGTCGTTCGCTAATGAGGGGAAGGAGTGCGACAAAACATGCGAGCACAAAGACGGAGGAATATAGAGGAAATACATGTGGAAATGTCTCATTGGAGAAAGGGGAGTTTCAAGTCGCATTCCTCGCACCTTCGGCTGGACTGATGCGATAATGCGAATGACTTGATTGGAGTGAAGGAGAATTTGAGGTGCGATATTCTTCTCCCGAACTTCAGTTAAGCCTAACTCCATTTTGTTCAGAAGTGTACATTTAATGCAAGCTTTTTAAAATAAAATGCCTGAGAAACAGGTGTGACCTATGCATAACTTAATCATCTTTAAACAACTGTTTAGACATGGAATATTGAAATTAAATTAGATAATACATTTCAATACAAAACAATTTACTGACAATATGTAAACACAGGCCTGTGCCATTCTTAGGTCATGCCCATTATCCACTAAGGTCTATTAGCCTATGTGATTTGCTAAAACGTGTCTTTGAAAATAAACTCTCGTTTGATGTCATATACGGTGTACATTTAAAAAAAGCCTATGAGATATTTTATTGTACAGTTTAACAGCAATACAATATTAATACGGGATGCAACTATATATTCTATGTATACTTCCACATAGGTACTCTGGAATAGGAAGGTCATCATTATGACCAAAAATATGATAATAATATTTGTAATTAATTGTCAGTGGAAGCTGAAAAATAATAGGCCTAATCTCTTTTGATGAAAAGTAATAAAGGGTAAGGTGTTTCTGACTTGAAACCATTTGAGGCAATTTAACCACAGCTTGATCAACAGATTTGAATTAGTTATTATTTAATTTTTTTATACTATAGCTTACTTAGCACAGGTTAAAACATGCTATATTTACACCCATAAAATGGCATATGTTTAAACAAAGATTAGTGTGCAAGATTGAAAATGCAAGATGAAAATGCATGCAATGAATGATCTGTCAGTCAAACTGTGGTTAAACTGCCTCACCATGTTTCCAGGAAGCCAAGTCTAATAAGCGATTGCAGTGAAATGACATGACAACACATTGTTGCAAATTCTATACAGAATATTTAGAATTTTAAGTATTTTAAAAGTAAATCATGTATGTTATAAAGTAGTGTCTGGAAGCAACTCTAACGTTCAGTTTAGTCCCAGAATAATTAAGAGCATTTGGTAAGGATCTGTTTCTATTTTTTTTTTATATATATATTTTTATGTTAGACATTCTTGTAGGCCTATTACAGTTGTTAAAGTAAAATAATACACATGGAGTGCATCACTTGTCTTGTAAACGACATGTCCATTAAACAGGTATGCTTCTTTAATGGCACTTTTGCATCGCTGAAGTGCAGTACTGTCTGTCGTCTTATTTGTTGAGATTAGCCATCATTAAAAGTAAAGATTTTCCAAACATTATCAAATCTTTCCATAGAATTTCAAGATGCAATTGATCAATAATTCAAAGTTACATAATTATATGACAATTATAATAGCACGATTCGAATTAACAAAAATATAGTAAGGCCATCAGATAAATATTTTTGATACATTTGACAAATATATTTAAGCCAAAGCAAATCAATTCCATGTTCATGGCTCAGTAATCTATATAATGTTCATGGCTCAGTAATCTATATAGTGTTCATGGCTCAGTAATCTATATTATGTTCATGGCTCAGTAATCTATATAATGTTCATGGCTCAGTAATCTATATAATGTTCATGGCTCAGTAATCTATATTATGTTCATGGCTCAGTAATCTATATAATGTTCATGGCTCAGTAATCTATATAATGTTCATGGCTCAGTAATCTATATTATGTTCATGGCTCAGTAATCTATATAATGTTCATGGCTCAGTAATCTATATAATGTTCATGGCTCAGTAATCTATATAATGTTCATGGCTCAGTAATCTATATAATGTTCATGGCTCAGTAATCTATATTATGTTCATGGCTCAGTAATCTATATAATGTTCATGGCTCAGTAATCTATATTATGTTCATGGCTCAGTAATCTATATAATGTTCATGGCTCAGTAATCTATATAGTGTTCATGGCTCAGTAATCTATATAATGTTCATGGCTCAGTAATCTATATAATGTTCATGGCTCAGTAATCTATATAATGTTCATGGCTCAGTAATCTATATAATGTTCATGGCTCAGTAATCTATATAATGTTCATGGCTCAGTAATCTATATAATGTTCATGGCTCAGTAATCTATATAATGTTCATGGCTCAGTAATCTATATAATGTTCATGGCTCAGTAATCTATATAATGTTCATGGCTCAGTAATCTATATAATGTTCATGGCTCAGTAATCTATATAATGTTCATGGCTCAGTAATCTATATAATGTTCATGGCTCAGTAATCTATATAATGTTCATGGCTCAGTAATCTATATAATGTTCATGGCTCAGTAATCTATATAGTGTTCATGGCTCAGTAATCTATATTATGTTCATGGCTCAGTAATCTATATAGTGTTCATGGCTCAGTAATCTATATAATGTTCATGGCTCAGTAATCTATATTATGTTCATGGCTCAGTAATCTATATAATGTTCATGGCTCAGTAATCTATATAGTGTTCATGGCTCAGTAATCTATATAGTGTTCATGGCTCAGTAATCTATATAATGTTCATGGCTCAGTAATCTATATTATGTTCATGGCTCAGTAATCTATATAGTGTTCATGGCTCAGTAATCTATATAGTGTTCATGGCTCAGTAATCTATATAATGTTCATGGCTCAGTAATCTATATTATGTTCATGGCTCAGTAATCTATATAGTGTTCATGGCTCAGTAATCTATATAATGTTCATGGCTCAGTAATCTATATAGTGTTCATGGCTCAGTAATCTATATAGTGTTCATGGCTCAGTAATCTATATAATGTTCATGGCTCAGTAATCTATATTATGTTCATGGCTCAGTAATCTATATTATGTTCATGGCTCAGTAATCTATATAATGTTCATGGCTCAGTAATCTATATTATGTTCATGGCTCAGTAATCTATATTATGTTCATGGCTCAGTAATCTATATAATGTTCATGGCTCAGTAATCTATATTATGTTCATGGCTCAGTAATCTATATAATGTTCATGGCTCAGTAATCTATATAATGTTCATGGCTCAGTAATCTATATAGTGTTCATGGCTCAGTAATCTATATAATGTTCATGGCTCAGTAATCTATATAATGTTCATGGCTCAGTAATCTATATAATGTTCATGGCTCAGTAATCTATATAGTGTTCATGGCTCAGTAATCTATATTATGTTCATGGCTCAGTAATCTATATTATGTTCATGGCTCAGTAATCTATATAATGTTCATGGCTCAGTAATCTATATTATGTTCATGGCTCAGTAATCTATATAATGTTCATGGCTCAGTAATCTATATAATGTTCATGGCTCAGTAATCTATATAGTGTTCATGGCTCAGTAATCTATATAGTGTTCATGGCTCAGTAATCTATATAGTGTTCATGGCTCAGTAATCTATATAATGTTCATGGCTCAGTAATCTATATTATGTTCATGGCTCAGTAATCTATATAATGTTCATGGCTCAGTAATCTATATTATGTTCATGGCTCAGTAATCTATATAGTGTTCATGGCTCAGTAATCTATATAATGTTCATGGCTCAGTAATCTATATTATGTTCATGGCTCAGTAATCTATATTAGGTAAGGAGACACCAACGGGTATTATGTTGAAACATAATGCATTGTAGGCTATCAGTTTATTTTCTATGACAGCACAGTTTTTGCAGTTTTGTAATGGCTTTGGAATGACAACATTTCAACAAAAATGAAATAAGCAAAAACATTTTAAATTGTTAATAGCCTAACATTATAATTGCATGTTCAAATCATTTTTTTCTCCTCTCTCTAATGCACATATTAGTTAGGCCCAGATGAAACACAGGTGCAGCTCACACTGTTGTTTGGAAGATGTGGTGAAGTGTTTATGGTTTTCTAATAAACGCTGACATGATACGACAGTTCAACCACAGTTTAATCTATTGATCATTTATGGTACGGATGAGTTTGAAAACATTGTTTAATGATGATGATTTATGATGATTATGACGGTGTTTGTTTTTTTAAATAAACGGTGACAACCTTTTCCATATTTACCACATTACACAGTGTATTCTAAATAATGTTTCCTAATAAATGCACATTTAGAAAAATTACTAAATATTCACAAGGGAAGCTTAAACAACACTTTATTGAGATATGGTTAAGAACAATACTTCATTAATTTAACTTAAAAAGCAATGGCCTAATGCAAGTGGACAAAGGATCAAGGATATTGATTACACCTTTACAGGACATTATAACTACTGTGCTTTCACACCATCAAATCATTGCAACATATAATGAAAAAGTAGTTGCTCTTCACTGTCGTGAACAACCACTAACAACATTGTGCAATATCACCATATTGTGGACAAAAAACAGGTGAGGCATGCAGCTACGGGGATTACTTGTGATATCCCTATCATATCCTTGCCAAATATGTCTTTACTCTACGAGTATGCTGATACATATACTTGATATTCTTTATTTGTGAAAATATAACAATTAGATTACAGGAAGATTATTGTTACAAATAATTCTGCCACATATTGAAAATATTTTTTGTGCAAGCTGAGGTGATGTATACTGGAAACATGGTGAGACGATGAATATTCATTGTACATATTAGTGTTTTTCTCACACATCAACTGTTAGTATCCTGACATTGTATATATCTAGAAGTTTCCAATCAAAATATAGTTTAATTGCTTTTATATCTAAACCTATTACTCTTTCTTTAAATCAAATAATAAATACTATGAACTGTACATTGAAAGACAGTGTTCGGCAAGCTTCTCTCATATAACATAACAGCAACAGAATAGCTGTCATTACAAATAATGTAGTAAGATGAAATGATGACATTTTTAAAACTACCTTGAAAGAAGAACATCGTCATAGTTTTAAACTTATTTAAATTAAATTGTCCCAACACTTATACTTGCTTAAAATAGGAAGATGGAACCCTAAAAGTGCTTTTATCTTTAAATGGTAAAACACATACATATTGAAACAGACACAAATAAAAGGTCAAATGTTTTACTTCTGCTCCATGTTCATCTTTTAATCATGTTTTCATGTGTTGTTATTGTGCAGCAGAAACAGCATAGTTCCAATACATAAATAGGAGAGTGTAAGTGTGTGCAAGACCACCTTCTTGTGGACAAATAAACACAAAAGCCATTATCTGGGTATGACTGCATAAAGCTACTGATTTACTTGTTATCATAAGTTCAGCATACCTGACTGTCTTCAACCCAATAAAGCTTCTTTGGGATGAAGATTGAATGGCTGTTTACTGTATGAATGTATGGCTGCCTCATCTGCATAATGTCAATGTGTCTGTATTGACTACATCATATTGTCTCATAATAGTGACAGGAACAGATTCTGTCGGTTCTGAGGAAAATAGAGGTCTGAGCACATGCTAGATGTGTACATCTAATAAACTAGCCAGTGTGTATGTACATTTTCAATGAACCCCATGATTGTATACTATTAATACTACTAATAACTACTTCTAATACTGTCATATGTAAAAACGACAAGAAAGACATATGTCATTCTATCAACTAAAATAAAATGGGAACACATTTTTTTTTTCTTTATAAAAATCTTTAATCTTATTATAATTGCATGATAGAATTGAATGTGTTTCTCTCTGGCACATACTAGTTAGATGAAACACAGGTGCTGCTCACACTGTTTTTGAAACTGTGTAGATGGAAGTTGTGGTGAAAGCGTTCATGGTTTTCTAATGAAGGCAGTGATGTTACTTATTGGAAACATGGTGAGACTGTTTAACCACAGTTGGATTGACAGATGATTAATCATATGCATTAGACCGTATTTATTTCACTCTAGCCAAAGTTCGATTTAACTTGTTGAACATGCTCCCAAACAGTTGGTCCAAGTCAATTTGTATAGCTTATCTTTTTACGCAGCTTAGAGAAAATACTAGTCAATTATCTCAACAAATAGAGGATTAAAGCAAGGTGGACACGTGACATGAGGTTAGATTAACTTTCTGAAACCACACACCCCATTACATCTTCATCTCTCTGCCCACACTGAACAAAGACCTAAACAACTTCAGTTACAACAGTTGACTGTTTAATGGTGTAGAAATGTTCCTTGTTTTCAGTGCTTTTACGTCTATCCTTTGCTTAGGTGAGTATTCCACACATACTGTAAATGTGACATTGACAGCTGTGTTCACAAGCTAAAGTTTGATTTTTTCTCTGGTCAACAGCTGTAGCTGGAGACCAGTTGTTCCAGGAGCCAAAGTCATGGATAAGCATAGAGGGTGTTAGTGTCTCCTTCAGCTGCAGAGGCACTGAGCAGTGTGGTGGTTCTTATGTCTACTGGTACCAGGAAAGAGCAGGGGAGCCTTTTGTTCTGATTCTAGTTATTCATAACAGTAATGGAAACATTTATTCACGTTTCGGTCATCCTCAAATAGATGACTTCTCAGTCTTGAAAAGGGAGAACAACTATGAGTTGGAGATTAAGTCAGTTGAACGGTCCCACTCTGCCACCTACTACTGTGCCTGCTGGAGGAGTAGTAGGCCCCACAGTGACAACTGTCTCTGATACCCTGTTCAAAAACTGTCTGGGCTTCATCTAGATAGATTTGATTTCTGAGCAGTCTCAGTCATGCAGGGTTGTTTCCAAAGCTCTCCCACTTTACGAGTACACAACAGCCAGCTACCCAACAAAGTTCCACAACCCTCACACATATAGAAGGCTGGTGGATAATAATGCAATCCTCCAAGTACAGCCAATTCCAACAGCATGGGTTGGTACCAACCTGACCCACTCTCTCTTTCAACCTTTTTCTGCATTTTAAAACCTCCCAAAATAATATATGTCTTGGAAGGAGATAATGTTAAGGGTGATCTACTGGAATTTTAGTTATGTCGAGAATGCTTTCATCCTGGCCGTTGCCAAGTAGTACAAATTCCAGCAAATTCCAAACTGTTTGAAAGGGCCAAAAGCACATCAACCAGGCTATGGAGTTTGATTTAGAAGCATTTGTTGTAAATCCTATTTGGGATCCTTTTCCAATTACTGCTTTATAATTTGCCTTGAGGAGTTATGTGTAAACCATTTAAGCCATTTTTCAGGTCAGACCCAAGTGTACAAATATAATTAACATTTTATTACTGATCCAGTGTATATTTTGAAATATGTGACGGATGAATTTCACAAACGAGTGAAGACAAACTTAAACCGTAATCTGTCATGTAGTAACATAACTGTCTACATAGCAGAACACAGCCAGGAAGTGCCTCAGTCTGGCTGAGAAGTTCAAATGTGATGGTGTGGGATTACTATTATAGAGGCGTGCAGACTCCCTTTTATAGAGGAGTTGTACACTTACAAGTGAAGTGACAGCAATGACTGTGTAGAGGATACATAGTAAATGGTCTCACATTAAATGGAATAATGGAAAACATCTGGTAGGTGGAATAATCATACATTTAGCAAGGCCATATCAGGCCCAATTATTTCTTATGTGGTCTAACAATGTTTACATATGTTTATGTAGAAATATGTATGTACGCAGTTTACCTTTGCTTTAAATGGTGCTAGTTTATACATAAGATATTTAGATTGTTGAAATAATGAATAACCACGCCTATACCCCTGACTGCATCCAACAGCCAACTTAAAGGTATGGGGCATTTCACTGTGGACTACGTCTTTGGTCCTGGGACTAGACTTTACGTTACTGGTAAGATATAATTATTTGTATTATCAAGTTTACATTATCATTTAGTGAATCTTTCTATGTGGTAATGTTTGTAAAACATAGCATGTTACCAGACAAAGAAACATTTAAAACATTTAATTGATACTCTTCTTCAGGTGTTGTACTAGAGACATTAAATTCCCACAATCAATGAAATGATGTCTAAATAAATTATTTTGTAATCTTCACACCTTTGTTTATTAAGTAATTTTAAGGACAGTGATTTTAAGTAAAATGTTGTTCATGAGTGAAGCCATCACATCTTTAATCATTATGATCATCAAGTGTTTCCCAGAGCCCAGAACACTACCCAGAATGTACAAGGATGAACTTAATATAATGTAAATTATCTTGCATGCAGTTTGTTTTTGTGTACATACAGTGGCTGTAATGGACATATTTTATTTTATTTTCAGGCACAGTTCAAAATCTACATTATGTAAAAGACTCAAGCAATCTGCAGTGAACTTAATATGTTTTGCACATTTTAATTTCACATACTGTACTCAATGATGAATTAGAGTGGTCGTATTTTCTTCTTCATTTATCTTACCATCAGACAACAATGTAAAAAAACCAAAAGTGACGGCCTATCAAGCTCCCAAGAACCAAACAAATAAGAGGACAACCCTGCTGTGTCAGGCCAGTGACATGTTCCCAGACTTGGTGACATTTTCATGGAAGATGGAGAGAGAAGACGGCTGGTTGGTGGAGGTGCCTGAAGCAGAGAGAGAAGAGCTGGAGCAGAGGGAGGACGGGAGAGTGACTAGTGTGATCATCATCAAGAACGAAGATGCTAAATCAAAAAAGTACAGCTGTACTGTAAAGCATGAAGTGGCTGTTGCTGACATAACAAAAAGTAAACAAAGAAGATTTATTTTTATTCAATTCATGTACCTATTTTCTCATCTCTTGATAGGACAAAAAGTAGGCTCACCTAAGTATATTTATCTATTCAAAGTTATTTACAATTTATATTTTTTTATTCTCAAATTACTTTATCACAGAATTATAATATTGCTCTGGCCCATCTAATTTATCTCAGATGAATCTTCTTTTACCACGGCTGCCTCTACACCAAAAATCATACACAAGTCTCTCACGCCATCCGTATTCTTGATGGTTGAACAAATGTATAGTTCAACTGTAAATTGTTTATAAACAATACATACTTTGTCTGTATTTTATAGAATATTTTTCATTTAAAAAACATGTTAGAATGCTGTTTATTGAATCATATTTATCAGTAGATTTCATGTGCTTTTGTTTCTTGAAGAGTACGCAATTCATCATTACTATCACATGAATCTTTATATGTTGCCTTGGGAGAAATAGATTGATTGGTCAGTATATGTCAATATGTATGGTATAATTTAATTTCTTTCTTTTCCAGAACTCTTGCAGTTCATGTGCAGTGTGAACCTGGCCTCTCTGGTTTACACTGTGATGATAGTGAAGAGCTTGGTGTACTGCTGTGGGCTCTCCCTCCTGCTGCTCCTCAAGGACAACAAGGGAAGTCGACCACACACCCAGAGAAATGTTCTCTAAACTCTACAGGTAGTTAAAAATTGCATTCCTACTACAGCAGATTTGTCCATATCTTGCCTGTTGACATTTGGCATTGGAAGGAAGTGGGACATACAGAAATGGGTAGACATGAATAATTGTGCACGTTGAGTAGTCTTCTGGCATTATTTTCCGTTGGACAAAAATGATGTCCACTCTGTCAAGTGGCATCCGGCGGGGTCTGGAGAAAATGAGAATATGTAGTGGGAACAAAGTGTTGGAGGTATTAGGAAACAGTCTACATCATTTAAGTGGACTCATTTGGTTCTTGTCTTAAAATGTTATACTTCTGTATTTTTTAAGTAATATGATTTAAAAATAAATGTTATGGGCTATTATATGTGGGACAGTCTCCCAGAGGCAAGTAGGGTGAAGTGCCTTGCCCAAGGACACAACGTCATTTTGCATGGCCGGGAATTGAACCAACAACCTTCTGATTAATAGCCCGACTCCCTAACCGCTCAGCCACCTGACCTCCCTTTATGTGAGGTTGTCTCGCTGTTGCCTCTCCAGGGCACCTGTTGTCACTTTCATTTGGACCAAAACAGGTGACATTGATTCACAATTGCTTATGCTTCCTAACTGGACAGATTGATATCCCTGAAGTTTAAATGACGGTGTAATATTGTGGTGATTACGTGGTCCATAATTTTTTTTAGAGCAGTGTATTTAGCTTTATGTGTTAGGATTAAATACTACTGTCATATGTGGTTGGTTTTGACAATGGCTGTCATGAGACCATTATACATTTACATTTAGTCATTTAGCAGACGCTCTTATCCAGAGCGACTTACAGTAAGTACAGGGACATTCCCCCGAGGCAAGTAGGGTGAAGTGCCTTGCCCAAGGACACAACGTAATTTGGCAGAGCCAGGGATCAAACCAGCAACCTTCTGATTACTAGCCCGACTCCCTCACCGCTCAGCCACCTGACGCCCTTACTTTTATATTAAAATTGTGTCATGAATATTTTCCTTGACCTCAAGTACAGTGGTAACATTTTCACTTGTCATAAATATGTCATTAAGTGTTATTACACTGTCAAATGCTTTTATAACTGTCATGATTTTTTTTTAACTTCAACTTCAGTGGTACAATTTGGAATTGGCATAAAGATGTAATTAAGTGCTATAACACTGTCTAATGCTTGTATAACAGTGTCATGAATATTTTCCTTGACCTCAACTACAGTGGTAGCATTGTCACTTGTCATAAAGATGTCATTAAGTGTTATTACACTGTCAAATGCTTTTATAACTGTGTCATGAACATATTTTTTACCTGAACTACAGTGGTAACATTTGGAATTGGTATAAAGATGTCATTCAGTGCTTTAACACTGTCAAATGCTTTTATAACAGTGTCATGAATATTTTCCTTGCCCTCGACTACAGTGGTAACATTTTCACTTGTCATAAAGATGTCATTAAGTGTTATTACACTTTCAAATACTTTTATAACTGTGTCATTAACATTTTGTTTGACCTCAACTACAGTGGTACAATATTTTATTATATTTGCACTACATTCCCCGCATGTACATTTTGTACTTAAAATATACACATGAACTTACTCAAACAGAAGGTTCCAACATGATTTCTGCAGGTACATTTTGTAAAAATAAATAAAAACAACAAACCAGACATAAACTATTAGCTGCTGCCACACGTACATTTACGAGCTGTCTGCTTGGTTCTTGCCATTATGATACTTGTCTTCTCGTCTACGAGTTTGAACGATAAGGAAGTATGGTCTGCTTGTCGTCCGCTGATCGGACTCCGAGCAGACTGATCGGACGTCCGTTCCCGCCCACACTTTAAACCTTCTGGCTCCGTCCCCATCCTCCATCCGTTGCACCGCTGCGCGGTGGCGGGCAGGTGATTAATGAATGTGTAAATTAAACTAATTTCTGTATTTAAGAACGTGCTTGTGACTTAGAGCGTGTACACACCAAAGACAACCCATACATGAATACAAGCATTCAAATATGTAAAATCGCTGAGCATATTGACCAAAAGCAATTGAGCCTTTTCCAAACTTTCTGTAAGGAATGAACCCGCTTCTACAACGTTTGTACGCGGACATGCAGCTTGAGCAGCACAGTAAACCATTTAGGTTTAGTGCTGGAACTTAATGAAGGGGTTTCAGTGTGGCTATACGTCTTGGTTTATATATGTATTGTAGCTTTCCTTTAAAGAGTCCACCAAACTTGATAAGAATTGAAATACAATGCGCCTTTGAAGAGTGTAGTGAGTGGCTCTTAAAAGAGCCTTTGGGGAACGTGAAACAAAGGTTTAGTCTTTACTTGGCCTTAACGGCCTTCTCGGTCTTCTTGGGGAGAAGAACCGCCTGGATGTTGGGCAGCACTCCACCCTGAGCGATCGTAACGCCACCGAGAAGTTTGTTGAGTTCCTCGTCGTTGCGTACGGCCAGCTGCAGGTGACGGGGGATGATACGAGTCTTCTTGTTGTCACGAGCCGCGTTCCCGGCCAACTCCAGGATCTCAGCGGTGAGGTACTCGAGCACGGCTGCCAGGTAGACGGGTGCACCAGCTCCCACACGCTGCGCATAGTTGCCCTTGCGGAGAAGCCTGTGAACACGACCCACGGGGAACTGGAGCCCGGCGCGGGATGACCTGGTCTTGGCCTTAGCCCTGGCTTTGCCTCCGGTTTTGCCTCTTCCGCTCATCTTCGCGATATTTCTGTTTAAATGAGGAGTGAAAAGCGTCTGTCAGAGTACAGACTTATAGGCTAGCTGATGGTAAACGGCTTTCATTGGTCACAATGTCGGTTGGGTCTTGATCCAATCGTAGGTGGCGACAAACTCGGGGGTGGAGCCATTCTCTCCTGCGTTTTGTCGTCTCGTCTACCCACCCTCCTCTCCTCTCTTTGTTCATCCAGTCGCTCCTCCTTTAAGGCGCCAATAACATACATTAATGTGGCATGGATGGATGAATGAATGCAAAGACCACTATACAATTGTGTACTGAGACACATAATCTCACAAGGCACCGAGGACACACCTGCTGATGTAAATAATACACAGGGTCTGTCCTCAAGGTCAGGCCGCTACTGTGACACAGAGAGCCGTCCAGGGTAAAAAAAACAGGAGAGAGTTTACTTGAAAACTCATGTTTGTGTCTCTCGCCTGCACAACAGCGACGCTGGAGGGGCAACAGAACACATACAGCATAGACATCTCATGGACATTCATATTCGTACCCCAGTTCAGGCTCCGTGTCATATTTAGGGACCGGGGTAAAAGAGTAGAGAGCCTGAATGCCGAAAAACCTAGCAGACGTTTGAATACACACAATTGTGTGTGTGAAGTGTTTCTTCAATATCTTTGTCAAAATAGACCATACAAACTTCAAACTTGTTGCACATACTTCTACTACTAGCTGACCAGGTTCTATTTCGTGGAGCTCCGCCCCATAGGGGAGCTCTGCTCCTATTGGTTTACCCGCTGCCTAGTGCAGCTAATGACTGAAGATCAAAATATACACACACCTGTCACTCACACAGGTGCTCTATATAAGGGGGTGACAGCCGTCACTCATCCTCCCAAAAAATTCAGCACGGTTGCTCGAATTTAGTGGCTTGAAGATTAAAGAATTTTTGAAATTAGCTTTTCCATTCCACCGCTTCCGCGCAAGGCTCTTTTAAGAGCCCAATGCCGGTGCCGTTTCTTGGAGGCTGATGGAGACCACCACAAATTTTGTTTAGTCTGCTTGGGACCTCGGCATGCCAGGGACGGTCTGGTGAACCCTCCTGTCTGCTTGTCGTGCGCTGGCCTCTCCGTTTCGGAGAGGCGGCTGCGTCACGACTTTTTTCAGGTGGAGGAGCCCCTCGAAGATGTGGTCTCTGCTCTCCGAGGAGGAGAGTTCAGAAATTGAGGACCACCTCGAGGCGGCTATTGAGGTGCACGCGTCTGGGCGGGACCCTCCTGTGGAGGCTTTCTGCCCAAGCGTGTTGCGTTCAACCCCCCCGCACTTCTCTGAGGTAAAAGGGCGCGAGTTGACCTCGACCTCAGAGGATGACGAAGAGCCGGCTCCCGCCCCTCCCGTCTCCTCCGCGTTGTCTCGCAGGGCAGACTTCCCGGCTGTCATCGCGAAGGCAGCCGAAATCATGGGCGTTCCGCTGCCGGCCTCTCCTCCTGTGGAGGAAGATGACCCGTGGGATGTCGGCCCTCATGCAAAACGCAGTAAGGCCTCGAAGCCCTTATGCCCCACTATGCCGAGACTGGCAGACTATGTGCAGGGCTCATGGGATGCGCCATCGGTGGCTAACGCCCCAGTCAAGGCAGGGGTGACAGCCGTCACTCATCCTCCCCAAAAATTCAGCACGGGTTGTTCTGAATTTTGATGAGATTAAAGAGTATTAAAATGAGTTTTTCCATACCACCTCTGCCGCGCAAAGCTCTTTTAAGAGCTCAGTGCAGGTGCCGTCACCTGGAGGCCGAAGGGGACCGCCACGAATTTTGCTTCGTGTGCCTGGGACCTCGGCACGCCAGACGGCTTGGTGAATTCCCCGGAGTGTGCTGAGTGCGCCAGGCTCTCTGAAACGGAGAGGCGTAAGCGTCACGAGTACTTCCAGGTGGAAGAGCCCCTCGTGGACGTGGTCTCCGCCCTGCTCTCCGATGAGGAGAGCTCAGGGTCGAACGACCTAGGCCTCCCGAGGTGGCTGGCAAGATGGTTCTGGGGCAGGACCCTCCTGTGGAGGAGTTCCTGCAGAACATCTTGCACTCGGCCCCCCTCTCCGTCTCTGAGGGAGCAGGGGGCGTGTCGAGCTCGGCCTCAGAGGAGGACGAGGAACCGGCTCCCGCCCCTCCCGCCTCCTCTCGTCTATCCAGGAGCGCCGACTTCCCCATCCTGATAGCCCATGTGGCTAGCATTATGGGTGTTCCCATGCCGGTCTCCCCTCCTGTGGAGCAGGACGACCCATGGGATGTCGGGCCCTATTCTAAGAGGTCCAGACCGGCCCGTCCAGCCTGCCCCGCAATGCCTAAACGGGCATATTAGGTAGAGGGCTCGTGGGACGCGCCGTTGGCAGCCAACGCGCCGGTTAAGGCGCTTCTGCCTTTTTCCCGGGTAGACGGGATGCTAGATGCTATGAAGACCGGTCCCCGCCCCTGGAACCATCGCTGGTAGCGTACCTGGTTCCGGGAGCGAGCGCTTGGTCGACCAACAAGAAGGCGACCATGCCAAGCCCTCGTGACAGGCTGACGGCCTCTCTGGCCGATAAGGTCTACATGTGGGGAGCGCAGGCGGCAGCTGCTTCCAGCAACGCCGCCCTGCTCATGGCAGCGGTCGCGAAGCTGTCCACAGGGAAGACAGAAGGGCTGTCTGCTGTGGAAGCATCCCTCGTGGCGAGGATGATGTCGGCGGCCGTGTTCCTCGCCCAGGGGGCGGCGATCTGCGCGGGGCGCTCGATGGCGAGCAGTGTGGTGGTGCAACGTAACCTATGGCTGTCCTTGACGGCCATGAGGGACGCGGACAAAACCACTCTTCTCAATGCTCCTGTGTCCAGGGATGGGCTCTTTGGACCGGCAGTTGCCTCGGCCTCCGAGCGTTTCTCCCGATTGGAGGTGGAGAGGAAACACCTGTCGGGACACATGCCCTTACAGAGGAAGCCTCCCCCCGCCTCTTCTCCCCTGGCCTCGGTGGGGACGTCTCAGGGCAGCCTCCCCCCGCCTCTTCTCCCCTGGCCTCGGTGGGGACGTCTCAGGGCAGCCTCCCACCGCCTCTTCTCCCCTGGCCTCATCGGGGACGTCTCAGGGCAGCCTCCCGCCGCCTCTTCTCCCCTGGCCTCATCGGGGACGTCTCAGGGCAGCCTCCCCCCGCCTCTTCTCCCCTGGCCTCATCGGGGACGTCTCAGGGCAGCCTCCCCCCGCCTCTTCTCCCCTGGCCTCGGTGGGGACGTCTCAGGGCAGCCTCCCACCGCCTCTTCTCCCCTGGCCTCGGTGGGTACGTCTCAGGGCAGCCTCCCCCCGCCTCTTCTTCCCTGGCCTCATCGGGGACGTCTCAGGGCAGCCTCCCGCCGCCTCTTCTTCCCTGGCCTCATCGGGGACGTCTCAGGGCAGGAAACGGCGCCCTCGCCGACCGGCAGCAGCGACCAGAGTTGCGGCAGCATCTCAAGCGCCCCTCCTCCCTCGACACCTGTGCCACACACCACGGCTCCAGCAGAGAGGACGGGTTTCGCCCGACCACCTGCCCCTGCCTGGCTTGGTGGTCAGAGCAGGATGAGGACTGGCGGTGGGGACCGAAACTTCGGTTCCCCCAACTACGTGTCTTAATGTATTAAAGAATTGTAAAGAGAGGCTTGGACCTCCACAATACTTTATCAAAGAAAGACAGGTATTCCAGTCAGTGCCTCTTGTAAGCCCGACCGATACAGAGTTGAGCACTCTTACTGGTGTGGGTTCATCTACTGAGTTGGTCTCGGTGCGTGAGTTTTACTCAACTAGCGACACCGGACCGTCATGCAGTATGAGTGTAGCAGAGTCTAACCCAGTTAGCAAGCGTGTGGCCAGACCGCGACCCGTCTCTGTGCACCTTGACACAGCGTGTGGCTCTGTTGTCACGTTACAAGAGCCATCACTGCGGCTGTGCGCCCAGGGCTCTGGTCGCGCTGTGAGACCTCTCGAAGCTCATAGCGAAGACAGAGCTCAGACCTCTCTTGGTCAGGGGGCGCAGCCCCAGCCCTTTCGAGTCGACTCCACCTTGGGCTGTGCCGCCGATTCGGTGCACAGCGGCGGCTGGGGTCAGACGAGAGTACAGCAGTTTCCTGTCTGCAGCTCCGCAGCTAAACGCACGCATGGGTATGGCAGGCCTAGTGGGCAAGTATTAAGACGCCCCTGTGTGTCAACCACGCGTAATTAACGCCGACTTTGCATGCAAAGACGGCGTCCATTGCGCCGACTTCCATACAAAGTCGGTGTCTTTTTCGCCTCAAATCGAACCGTGTCACGTGACACGTTCAAAGCACGCGTCTAAATAAACGCGTGCTTTTTTGAGACGTGTCTAGCAAACCACACAAAATTAACGCCTGGTTTGGCTCAATCAGCGTCTGTTTTTCCAAAATTAAAGTCTGCTGGCTTGAATCTCCGATGGGAAATTATGACAATAATTGTAACAACTAATACATAAGTAAAGTAGGTCTAAGGATGCTTGTGCGAGCTACTATCAAATACAATGTTGGTTAGCTAGTTAGCTATTAGTATGAAGTTGGTGGTCACAATTGCAATACTGTAGGATATAAAAAGGGGTGCAGACAAATAAATACAGTAATATCAGGCTGGCTGGCTGTCTGGCTTGGAGCTTTGTGAACTTCCCTTGCGCTGCGTTTGTGTTGCCTCAGTATTGTGCACAATTTGGTTTCACTGCCAACATCCCTTAATGTAAGAGGCAATGCGCAAACTCAGTTGGTGGCAATATACAACTGTTGTTAGGCTACTATTCAAGTCAAGTGTATTTTATTGTCATTTTCAATTAGGTTGTACATACTAAAAACGAAACAGAGTTTCAAGTTCAAGATGCACAGACCAACACAGGGTCAGACTGGGCACTGAAATTCTTAGGACAAGATAACGCAAAGCAACCTGGCATAACATGACATATAAGTACTCAGAACATAGATTACACCTATGATAAGCTAAAATATAATGTAATAAACCTCCTAAATAAATACAAAATAAACAATAGAGTATACTAAACCTATAGGACCACAGGACAAAACTTATTTCCCCAGGACCATGATGCCATATAAAACAAAAAATAACAGTAATTGGTGCCAGTGCAAACGTATGTAGCCTGCAGTGACAGGACAGTATGTACAGTGACAGGACAGTATGTACAGTGACAGGACAGTATGTACAGTGACAGGACAGTATGTACAGTGATTGGAGGTAGCAGTTATGAAGTGATAGGTTCTCGTGCCAATATATTGTGATGCCAATTTGTTGAGCGGTCATCTTCCTTGTATAGACCTAGAAAAGTGAAATACACAGCCAAGGTGACAGAAATAAAGGTTCATCGGCTGTCCTTCACATTCACACACTGTTGTCTTTATACTTAACAGATCATCTATGATGTCCCAAAGGCCCAACTCCTTCTCAGGTCACCTTCTGGCAGCAACCATGCAGCTGGATTTCACTGTGCAACCAGGCCTACCCAAGCTGCTGCTGGGCCCAGGGTTGATTGTAATGGCACACTGGGACTTGCAGATGACCTGAAATACATATTTTTCTTTCTGCTGTGTAAGATGCTTTTAACTTGAGTTGAATGCTATAAAACACTGTCATGGTCAGCAAACACTAGCCATTGCTCTACTTCAGAAAGGATACTGTTCACTGCTGTATGAGTCAATAGGACATTACCTGAATGACTTGTAGTGATCGGGAGGTTATGCCTGTTCTGATGATGGTATAAACCATGATTGTTGGCTCTGTGCATTGTTTTGGTCTCCTCTCTCTGTGTTCTGTTTCTGTGTCTTTGGTTCTGTTGCAGGATGGCAGGCAGGTAGAGGAGCTGTGATTGCTGCAGGGGCACACCTGTGATCTGTGCCTTGGTCCTTAATAAGCTGTGCCCTAACAAGCTGGGTCTCTCCATTACTAGCAGGAACATCAAATCTAATCTTCCTATGAACCCAGTTAACACAAAATATTGTACACTGCTAATCATCAGCTAACTAAATGGTAGGTGAATAGACAATCAAGCTTGATATGGTATAGTCATGAACTAGCACTGTTCAAAGATGTCCAACCTAAGTTCCAGGCCCGTAGCGGAAACACATGAGGCCCCCCCACAGAATAAGCCTGAGAGGCCCCCCTACCAAATATGTAACGGATAATGTAATACAAATACCGACGGGACGAACAGGACCCCGACGCGATCAACTGAACTTTTTGGAACATTCTGAAGAGCCGTGTAATAAATGCAAGATATCAAAACTCAAGCTTGTCTTGTGAGGGAAATTTATTCAATAAGAAAAAAACGCTCAAACGGTTTGCAGGTTAATTTGCAGGTGACCTGGGGAAAGGATCTGTTAACAGAGTGTATGGTTTTATATATACAGACCAGGGGTGAACCAAATGTATATGTTACTTTTAAGATGCATGTTTAAAGTTGTTTTCTCTCTTGAACAGAGATCTTATTGGGATTTTTATTTTTGTTTGAATTGTTTATCACTTGTA
Organism: Osmerus eperlanus; assembly: GCF_963692335.1. Lineage (NCBI taxonomy): Eukaryota > Metazoa > Chordata > Actinopteri > Osmeriformes > Osmeridae > Osmerus > Osmerus eperlanus. The sequence goes on from NC_085023.1 coordinate 4,347,173, forward strand.
TTATTGTTTTTATTGATTTTATGTAAAGCACCTTGAGCTACAATTCTTGTATGAAATGTGCTATATAAATAAAGTCTTACTTACTTACTTACTTAATAGCCTACACATGTGCGCGTCTTTTAGCAAATCTGTGTGCAAAGTCTTTTACCACACTCTTTACATCTAAACTGCGCGCGCGCACATTCATTTTCTATGCTAAGGATGGCCAGACCTGACAGCCTCTCTTGTGACATGGAGCTTCTGAGATATGTTTTGATCAGTTTCAGCGTGGAAAATGATCTTTCAGGGCTTGCGACAGTCACGGGTATGGTCAGAAATAATGTGATGGCCGTGGCTACATCAGGCACACTTGATAGTATGAAGTTGTGTTTTATTATTAGCGTGTTCGCTAAATCATAAATGGAGCCATTTTTTGTCGTGTGAATCTTGTAGAAAGCAATGACTGTACGTTTTACACGATCACAATATGTATATAACTGAAATACAATGACTTATTGTAACTTTGATTATGTTTTTTGTATGTTTAAATAGTCAAACGCAATCGCTGCAACTGCACGGTACTGTCGCATACGTCATGTTTGCTAATAATGTCAGTTATGTAGTAATATATTTTATAATTAAGCACTTTTTCTACTTTCTCTTTTTTTTGTAGTTTCACTCCATTTCAATGTTGTCAGCTTGATAGGAAGTCAATAAAGGAGCAAGGCTAATGTTCCTGGTTCTTGGAAAGGAGGCTCTGTTAACACTAGGAAGCACAACACAGACAGAGCAGTACAGCTGTCAAAGTATAGGCTAATTAGCTACGTGGTACAGTAATGTTAGCTATAGCAAACAGTACAATACCTGTCTCTTCTGGCAGATGAGTGCATCCTTCACCGGCTGGTCGAAATTTTTTTTTGGAAGTTTGGCATTTAATTCCGAAATGTTCTGTTTTGAATGCCGCTTTTAAATGTGCGTTTTTCCTATGCTACAGTTAGCTACTAGTGATGGGTCGTTCGTGAACGGTCCGGCTCTAAGAGCCGGCTCTTGAAGGTGAACGTCGGGAGCTGGCTCGCATGAGCCGACTCTATTTTTAATAGATTAATACAGCCTATAAAAACGAAATGATTATGAAATAATGAATTTTAATTGTATTTAAAATAATTGACTAATTCAAAGAACAACAAAAAAATACTTGTAGGCTTAAAGGCGCACACGATCATCCTCACATTCTGTTCCTGTCAATCCTGCATGAGGGAGGGCCGAGCCAACTCACACACAGTCAGAGAGTAGTCAAAACTCGGAGGAGAGCCATGACAAATCAATGCATTTTTAAAGATATGTGGTTACGGTCGAGTATGATTTAATTTCATAATTTAATTCAAATTGTTTTCACACCCATCATAGTCAAATTCATAGTTAAAACATGTATTTTTTAAAGAGCTGTTCGGGAGCCAAAAGAGCCGGCTCTTTTTGTTGAGCTGAGCCATACGAGCCGGCTCACGAAAAAGAGCCGGAATGCCCATCACTATTAGCTACCTATTTGCAGCGGGCTTGCCGGTCTGTGTGATCATCTGACCTACTTCGTCATGTCACTTACCTAGCTAACAAAGAAAGCACAATTAAATATACTTTCCTTTATTTTTATATCAACTCTGGAAACACAGACAAGACAATAAGACATCCCATGTAATTCAAATTGGATAAAAAAAAAAAAAAAACGGGAGGCCCCCCATCCCTGCGAGCCCCCCCCGCGGTGCGGGGGTAATCTTTACGGGCCTGCTAAGTTCTCAATGTCAATGTCAGCAGAAAAACACGAAAGAGCAGAAACCTGCTCTCGCAATGCAGTGTTAGTCTACTAATAAAATAATTGTGATAATTTTTCAACTTTCATTTATCTTCATAGCGCCCGCTCACTAGGGATGATTTTCCATAACAAATTACGCAATGCGCCCTCTACTTTTATGAGGTGACGTGACGCTCAGGTCGTTGACCCTTTAGTGACACCATCTATATGGGTAACACAACAATCTGGGAAATCACACCATAATCTTTTGATACATTTCCTTCTCATGCAATACACTTTCCCCTACATTCAGCCTAATAACATACTCCAAACTAACACAATGTCAGCTACGTTGAACCAGCTACGTAAAGGTATCTCTAAAAAAATCAACCCTTCCCATTGATTATTACTACGACTAAGGAAGCATTTTGTGAATCTTGATTTTAATGTTAATTATTATGCTTGTTTCAACAGAGATTTTCGGTTTCCTGGAGGGTGTTGAGAGGAGAATCGGGATCAAAATAGAAAGGATGCAGGAATACCATTGGCCGTGTGATGGAGGCTGTGGAGTCCCGGCCAATGAGACCTTCTGAGGCAGCAGAAATTGAGATATTGGAGTGTCCATGCAAAAATGACAGAGACTTGGAGGACCTCTGTCAAAAACTGAAAGACCGCTCATTTAAAATGAAAATGGTATGTCCTGGAATACACCATCTCTTTTTAATGGCAGTAAACTGTTACAATTAGACCAAGAGACAAATAGACCTACAAATGAAGTTTCTTTTTCTCTTTATATTGATGTGACACCTTCTTTAACAGAACATTAATATGTACAACTTGTTAAATGTGTCAAATATGTTGTTTGAAATTAAATGGTTTTGAGGTGATTTTTGTTATTTTATTTCTTTAGATTAGATACCTGAGCCTTCTTGGAGGCAACAATATTGGAGATGGAGTTAGGAGAATCCTTAAAGAAATCGGGATAATGAATTATGGAAGGGGTTTAGTTTGAAGGGGAGAAAGGGGAAGAGACCCTTCAACCATTTATTAATTTTTGATGTGGTGATACGTAAGTTAAATCTCACACACACACACACACACACACACACACACACACACACACACACACACACACACACACACACACAAACTAAACATTCACTGTAGGCTACAATGCTTTATATAATACACTGTATTATAGGTTTTCCATAACTCTGCTGACAAATACAGACAAACAAACAAACCACAATGAAAATAAACTCCTTGGGCAGTAATGGAGATTGCCCAACACTTTACTATCACCATTACTAGTTCAGTCATATGAATATTTCTGTTTAGGTGCCTGCAGCCGTTCCTTTCCCAGTGTGGACTGCCAGAAGGTGGAGGAGGCCATTGCGGTTACACTAAAACATGCTCCCCAATGCAGATCAACAAACCAGGTATATACACATATTATATACACTTATCCATACATACGTATGGATCAGTCAACTGAAGGGGGTGGATTGGTGCAAATATATAGCAAATATTGTAATGCATTTTGCTATTGCCATGCGACCGATTTTGTTTAGATTGTGTTAATGTTAATGCAACAGTTGATTGATGTTGATTAAGCAGAATATGGAAACCCGTTATTGCAAATTGGGTTATTTACAAAGTTTAAGTAGGCTATAAGAGTCAGTAAGATAACATTTATGTTAACATATAAATGCATTACATTATAATTCTCACTAGGTAAAAGCAGGTAAAATTGCTCTGTTGTCTAACTGTAGAAAATTTTTGCAGGTGTTGATTCCGGACGAACTGGTGGAGGACGAGGAAGAGGAGGGGGAGGGGGGGAGGAGGAGGACGACGACGACGAAGTGGAGGAATAGGAGGAGGATGAGGGGGAGGAATAGGAGGAGAGGGAGGGGGAGGAGGGGGAGAAGGAGGGGTTGACAATCAAAATATAAGAATTAATTCAGGCCTTAAAAATCAATTTAAATAAAGTGATTGTTTATACTTTAAATCGTGTTTTTTCTTCTATAAGCATATACATAATAAGTTACAATACACAATACTTAGCAGCAGCCTGTTATACTTTAAGTAGATTTATTTTAAATAAATAGGTTAAATTACATTGTTGAGTTTAAGTGTACACATTCAGTTTAGTTTTTCACTATAGGCTACATTTTACTAGGTAATATGCATTAAAGGCTACTTTGTATACAAAAAATATCCATTAAATGCATAAATGTGACTATAAATTAAGGTTGAGAAATTGATTCTGCATTTGGTATGCGAAAGTTATCAGGACGTCGCAAGGGAACGTCCCCATGACGTCGCAGACAAACGTCCCCTGAACGTCCCCTAAATGTTATGAGGACGTTACATGGACGTCCCGGGGACCTTCAGGGGACCCTACAAAAAGACGTCATGGGGACGTTCCCTTGCGACGTCCTGATAACATTCGGGGACGTTCAGGGGACGTCCTGGGGACGTCATTTTGTTAGCTGGGTCCTACCGTATTTTTGGTGCGGCGTTTAATCGAGGGCATCGTTTAATCGAAGAAAAACGGTACATTAAACTGTAATTTCATGTGCTCTTGGGGGCCCTCTGGTGGCCACGGGGGCCCTAAGCAGCCGCTTAGTTCGCTTATGCCTTGGGCCGGCCCTGGATCAAATACATAAATAATCACAATAAATATGAACCTGAGGACCAACCAAACCAGCTGATCTGCTGACTGAAGGTTCACCACCACAGAGAACTCTACTGACAGAGTAGCTGACGACATGTGGAAAGGAGACACACAAAGGGGAGGAGACCAACAATAACAAACACAATACTGACAAGCTGGGATACCACAGGTGACTGTGTCACACTGGTGACACATGTTTCCTCCCCTCCTTCTCCTCTTCCTCCCCACCCTCCTCCTCTCCTCTTCCTCCTCCTCCTCCTCCTCTCCTCTTCCTCCTCCTCTCCTCCTCCTCCTCTCCTCCCTTGTTCCCTGCATCTCTCTCCAAAGAGCTCATGGACTCTGGCACATTCACTGACAGACCTACCCAAACGGGCATGCAGGAATGCACACAAACAAGCACCACACACACACACAAGCATGACCACACACACAAACACACACTATGCACAGACACATATACACACACAACTACGCACACACGCAAACACACAACTCACACACATAAATGCACACATACACAAACACACAAATATGTAGACACTCATACACACACAAACACTACTATACCTGTCTAATGACTTTTGGATTTCATGTAAACGGCAGTCATTACTTAGTTCAGCTCAACAGAGATATCAGTTGTTCATGTGGTCTTCATCAACTGTGGACAACTATCTTCATACCTGGGGACATCTGGAACAGACACAACAAAGAACTCAACAGGACATTTAGAAACACACATAGAATAGAGGAGTGTCAATGGAAAGGTTGTATGTGATCATGTTTCTCTGCTTCTATGGAGAACTGGAAGGACACAGAGGTAGAGAACTGCTTCCAGAGGAGGATGTCATCCATCAAACGTTCTGTCAGACCTCCAGAAAACACAATTCTTCCACCTGTGTCCCAGTAGACGAAGCTGCCCAGGATCACAGGGTGAGAGGAAGAAGAAGAAAAGAAGCTGGAGGACTTAAGTCCACGTTAGTTTAACTCAAGTTAAACTAACGTGTGAGCAGATTGCAGAACACATTGAGGTACAGTACAGTAGGTGTTAGCCAATAGTGTGATCAAAGGGCATTGAATCGATCAGTAAAGATATGTGAATCATCATTGTTAAATGAATAACAAAATGCTAATGTGAGGTCTTCTCTGACTCTAACAGACCCAGACAGTAAACACAGAGAAGCAGATAAAGGAAACGTTCAACAAGCTTCAGCAGTCTCTGAGGAAGAGCAGGTCAGGACTGCAGCTCTGAGGAGAGAGGAGAAAGAGAAGAGGGAGACAATGAAAGAAAAGATTTGAGGAATAAACACAAAGATAGCCTCACTTTCAGACACAGTTGAAGAAGCAGGAGCTTAGGGCAGAGGATGTGTCATTCCTGCAGGTAAGGATGTGTTTTGTGGCAACCAGGGAGCCAAGAAACAGCAGAGAGCCAAGCACCACCGCTGGCAGTGCTCTGGGCAGCTCTGGCTCAGGGGATCCAGGCCTGGTTTGACCGTCCTGCTCCCCAGTCATCCAACAGGAGCTCAGCTGCTCCTCATTGGCTGACTGGGGAGCGACACAGCATCAAAACTGTCCAGCACAAGACTTGAAAACTGTGTCCTATGCTAACCACCTTTGCTCTTTTCACTGTTGCCAGGCCTAGAGCTATCCTGTACCCTGGTGAGCAGTTTGAGGAACAACATTATTTAACCTGTTTTTGTGTTTTGTTAATAAATGCCCAGTTCTACTCAAGTTGGTCATCCTGGAAAGTCTGGTTTTATGAGGTATGAAAGGTATTGCTACACCGTAGCCATGATACAGGTACATGTTTTTCATATCCATGTTTGTGTTTGCATATCTGTGGGTGTGTATGAACCATATACAGTCTATGGTGTGAACAAATATTGTTTTACCTGAACTCTTATAAGTATGCTACTGTAAGATGGGGGTTGGTTATTTGAAAATGGATCAATCTGCATCAAGACCAGACAGAGGATAGAGATGGATTCATTTTAACATCTTTTAATGAGACCAAAACATGACTTCTCTGCAGAACTCTTTAGTGTCCCTCCTTAGAGCAGCAGAACTATGTACTGTTGATGCTTGGCTTGAGGCAGCAGTCACCTGCAGTTCCACCAGCGATCCACTAGGGGGCCACTAATGCACACCTGAAGCACAAACAAGTAGGGAGCAGATTTGCACACCATTGCTAAATGCTGGAACTGTTCATTGTTTTTCATTACGTTTTTTATAGACTGTGAAGTTTATATAGAGCACAACCCCTTTGATCCATGTCATAACATGTCATAACTATTCTACTATTGTTTTCACATAATTCCATGTTCCCAGCATAGACTTACTGACACTACAGTATCAGGGTTGAAATTGCTCACTGAAGAGTCAAGTTGCCACTGCATTTTGGTCACTTAAACCTGCCACAACACAACAGCGCTCTCTCCCCCCTCCCCACAGCAGTGAGTTATCATGGAGGGAGTCAGCAGGAGGAATGTGGTCTCTCTGAGACTCCTGTATCTCCTCCCACCCAGCAGGGAGCCCCTCCTGCCCTGACAACACTGAGCTGACCACTCTGGAGGATCTCTGCCTCCCTGCTCCTCCTCCCTCGGTTTCAAACCTCCTTCCATCTTCTCTCAGCAGTCGGAAGGTAGCAGTGTCTGGTCATGGGGACTGACTGCATGACTGTTTCATATAAAAGCGGAGAATCATAACAACACTGATGCCACATGTCCACACACACACACACACACACACACACACACACACACACACACACACACACACACACACACACAACAAAACAACACACTGGCTCACTTGCACACAGCCTTCAACCAAGTTCATCAATCCCATGAACTAGTGTGCTCCATCCCTCTTGGCTAGGGAGTGATGAACGGCCTGATGTGCAGAGGGGAGCCTCTCAAGTACCTGGGCTCTGTCTCTGGGAACCCCTGTGTTTGTCCACCATGACGAGTGTCTCCATAACACAGAGAGAGGCTCTGGTGGCTCAGCAGAGCGGGGCTGTGACTGGAGCTCTTCTTCTCTGCTCAGGTTCCTCCACAGCTGCATGTCTCTGTCTGGCTCTCTTGCTGCTCTCAGCCTCTGAGGAATGTCGCCCCCCAGTGGTGTGGAGAGGACATTATGCTACATCAAAGGATTGGTCATTTGGCCTGGGGGGTTATTTTGTCTTAACTGTCACTGACCAGTGCTATCCAATCACAGAGACCACTGCATTGATGGATTGGCCATCTATTAAGAACATATGTTCTCAGTTCATATAAGGCAGTACATAACTGATGTTCTCTGTCACTCTACCGAATGATCTGTGACTTAGGTAGCACGTCCTTCGTAATGACTAATCACAAAGTACTTTGTTAATTCTTCATTTGTACAAGCTAAATAAATTGTACTGAAACCAGTCTTGACTATTCAGATCTACACAGTGCCACTAGAATTTTCTTCAGATAACAATCCTTCTGTTGTCGTCCTGTGAAAATGCCTTTGTCCTCCAGACACAGAGAGCTGAAAGGATGGAAATGAGTGAATGGTCAGAACCAGGAAGAGGAGAGGAAGAGAGGCTCCAAGGTAGAAGGAGTTAGACCCCCCCCTCCCAACACCCCTCTTTATCACTCAGTGAGTTAGACCCCCCCCTCCCAACACCCCTCTTTATCACTCAGTGAGTTAGACCCCCCCCCTCCCAACACGCCTCTTTATCACTCAGTGAGTTAGACCCCCCCCCCTCCCAACACCCCTCTTTATCACTCAGTGAGTTAGACCCCCCCCCCCTCCCAACACCCCTCTTTATCTCTCAGTGAGTTAAAGGAGGTGGTGGGTAGAGAGGAGGTCAGGGGGAGAGGGGATCACACTAGACACACACAGTGTATATTCAAGTGGGTAATAGTGTCCCATTACTGGTTCTTAATGTAGTGTTTTCATTGTGTACATGTGTGTGTGTACATGTGTGTGTGTGTGTGTGTGTGTGTAGGACCACTGGGTCACCAACGAACACACAGCATGTCTTCTATCATCCTGTATAAAACATCTTTATTTCTCCTTATTTAGGCAGTAAGACACTATTTAGTTCATCACATTCAGTGGGACTGAGATCAAAGACAGGAATGTTGTTTGTCAACAATGAAAACACAACAAACATTCTACACACACCAATATTTACAAACACTCTGGGATATCAATTACAACTGTATACAGTTCAATCTTCAATGACATCTATGTGAGCACAGTGTGTGAGAGTGTGTGTGGGCTATTCTACCTGACACAGGGACACTGAGGAGTCTAACCCAACATAGAACCCAGGATAGAGGGGCTCAGTGAATGTGCTGTGGAATGTGTGCAAGTGGGTCAGTGTGTCAGAAGAGACTGTGTAGAAGGACAGAGTGCCGGCCGGCCAGTCCAGATACACTCCTACTCTGTGGGAGCTGGAGGGGGGGGGGGGCAGGTATGACAGTGCTATTCATATTGTGCCAGGCAGAGTAACTGTCATCACTACACTCCAGACTCCAGGACTTGTTATTGTATCCAAGCCTACAGTCATCACCCCTTCCTCTCTAGGGAGGGAAGGTGGGGGGAGAGAGTAGGGAGGGAGGGTAGGGGAGAGAGTAGGGAGGGAGGGTGGGGGGAGAGAGTAGGGAGGGAGGGTAGGGGGGAGAGAGTAGGGAAGGAGGGTAGGGGGAGAGAGTAGGGAGGGAGGGTGGGGGGAGAGAGTAGGGAGGGAGGGTAGGGGGGAGAGAGTAGGGAAGGAGGGTGGGGGGAGAGAGTAGGGAGGGAGGGTGGGGGGAGAGAGTAGGGAGGGAGGGTAGGGAGGGAGGGTGAGGGGAGAGAGTACATTTACATTTATTCATTTAGCAGACGCTTTTCTCCAAAGCGACTTCCAAGAGAGAGCTTTACAAAAGAGCACAGGTCACTGATCATAACACTGAGACGCCCCAAACATTGCGGGGAGCCAAACATGAAGCATACATTGTGAAAAACCTAAATAAGTGCCAGAAGGAAGAACCATAAGAGCTTGTAGTTGAGTAAGTTACAATTAAACAACATGAACCTCAAAAAAGTGCAAGAGTGTACCTGTAGAAAAAACAAGCAACAGTAAAAATATATTTCACAGCGAGTACGGTAATTTTAAATCAGTTACAGCTAACCAACAAGAGCAACAAGTCTCTAAGTAAGAGTCATTGTGATCCTGGAGAAAACTAACATCAGGTCCAGCAAATCATCCCTAAGTACCGTTGTACTCCCGGAACAAGTGCGTCTTGAGCCTTTTCTTGAAGGTGGAGAGACAGTCAGTGTCTCTGATGGAGGTGAGGAGGTGATTCCACCATTGGGGGGCCAGACAGGAGAAGAGCTTGGGTTGGGAGCGGGTGCTCTTGAGAGGTGGGACCACCAGACGGTTGTCAGAAGAAGACCGTAGGTGGGCGGGGGGGGGGGGGGGGGGTGTAAGGCTGGAGGAGAGACTTGATGTAGTCGGGAGCAGTCCCGTTCACCGCTCGGAAGGTCAGTACCAGAGTCTTGAATCTGATACGGGCCGTGATGGGAAGCCAGTGGAGGGAGTTGAGGAGTAGGGAGGGAGGGTGGGGGAGAGTAGGGAGGGAGGGTGGGGGGGAGAGAGTAGGGAAGGAGGGTGGGGGGAGAGAGTAGGGAGGGAGGGTGGGGGAGAGAGTAGGGAGGGAGGGTGGGGGAGAGAGTAGGGAGGGAGGGTGGGGGGGAGAGAGTAGGGAAGGAGGGTGGGGGGAGAGAGTAGGGAGGGAGGGTGGGGGGGAGAGAGTAGGGAGGGAGGGTGGGGGGGAGAGAGTAGGGAGGGAGGGTGGGGGAGAGAGTAGGGAGGGAGGGTGGGGGGGAGAGTAGGGAGGGAGGGGTGGGGGGGAGAGTAGGGAGGGAGGGTAGGGGGGAGAGAGTAGGGAGGGAGGGTGGGGGAGAGAGAGTAGGAGGGAGGGTGGGGGGGAGAGTAGGGAGGGAGGGTGGGGGGAGAGAGTAGGAGGGAGGGGGGGGGGAGAGGAGGAGGGAGGGAGGGTGGGGGGGAGAGTAGGGAGGGAGGGTGGGGGGGAGAGTAGGGAGGGAGGGTAGGGAGGGTGGGGGGAGAGAGTAGGGAGGGAGGGTAGGGAGGGAGGGTGGGGGGGAGAGAGTAGGGAGGGAGGGTGGGGGGGGAGAGAGTAGGGAAGGAGGGTGGGGGGAGAGAGTAGGGAAGGAGGGTGGGGGGAGAGAGTAGGGAGGGAGGGTGGGGGGAGAGAGTAGGGAGGGAGGGTGGGGGAGAGAGTAGGAGGGAGGGTGGGGGAGAGAGTAGGGAGGGAGGGTGGGGGAGAGAGTAGGGAGGGAGGGTGGGGGGGGAGAGTAGGGAGGGGAGGGTGGGGGGGAGAGAGTAGGGAGGGAGGGTGGGGGAGAGAGTAGGGAGGGAGGGTGGGGGGTGAGTAGGGAGGGAGGGTGGGGGGGAGAGAGTAGGGAAGGAGGGTGGGGGGGGAGAGAGTAGGGAGGGGAGGGTGGGGGGGAGAGTAGGGAGGGAGGGTGGGGGGTGAGAGGTAGGGGAGGGAGGGTAGGGAGGGAGGGTGGGGGTGAGTTGAGGTGGGTGGGGGGGTGAGGGGAGTGGAGGGAGGGTGGGAGGGGAGAGAGTAGTGAGGGAGGGTGGGGGAGAGAGTAGGGTGGGAGGGTGGGGGGAGAGTAGTAGGGAGGGAGGGTGGGGGGAGAGTGGTAGGGGTGGGGGTAGGGAGGGAGGGTGGGGGGAGTGAGTAGGGAGGGGTGGTGTGGGAGGGAGGGGGGTTGGGGGAGTGAGTAGAGGTGGGTGGGGGGAGGAGTAGGGGGGAGGGTGGGGGGGGAGAGGTTAGGAAGGAGGGTGGGGGGGAGAGTGTAGGGAGGGGGGTGGGGGAGAGTAGTAGGGAGGGGAGGGTGGGGGGGAGAGAGTAGGGTGAGAGTAGGGAGGGAGGGTGAGGGGAGAGAGTACATTTACATTTATTCATTTAGCAGACGCTTTTCTCCAAAGCAACTTCCAGAGAGAGCTTTACAAAAGAGCACAGGTCACTGATCATAACACTGAGACGCCCCAAACATTGCGGGGAGCCAACATGAAGCATACATTGTGAAAAACCTAAATAAGTGCCAGAAGGAAGAACCATAAGAGCTTGTAGTTGAGTAAGTTACAATTAAACAACATGACCTCAAAAAAGTGCAAGAGTGTACCTGTAGAAAAAACAAGCAACAGTAAAAATATATTTCACAGCGAGTACGGTAATTTAAATCAGTTACAGCTAACCAACAAGAGCAACAAGTCTCTAAGTAAGAGTCATTGTGATCTGGAGGAAACTAACATCAGGTCCAGCAAATCATCCCTAAGTACCGTTGTACTCCCGGAACAAGTGCGTCTTGAGCCTTTTCTTTGAAGGTGGAGAGACAGTCAGTGTCTCTGATGGAGGTGAGGAGGTGATTCCACCATTGGGGGCCAGACAGGAGAAGAGCTTGGGTTGGAGCGGGTGCTCTTGAGAGGTGGGACCACCAGACGGTTGTCAGAAGAAGACCGTAGGTGGGCGGGGGGGGGGGTAAGGCTGGAGGAGAGACCTTGATGTAGTCGGGAGCAGTCCCGTTCACCGCTCGAAGGTCAGTACCAGAGTCTTGAATCTGATACGGGCCGTGATGGGAGCAGTGGAGGCAGTTGAGGAGTGGGGGGAGAGAGTAGGGAGGGAGGGTGGGGGAGAGAGTAGGGAGGAGAGTAGGAGGGAGGGTAGGGAGGGAGGGTGGGGGAGAGAGAGTAGGGAGGGAGGGTGGCGGGGAGAGAGTAGGGAGGGAGGGTGGGGGAGAGAGTAGGGAGGGAGGTGGGGGGAGAGAGTAGGGAGGGAGGGTGGGGAGAGAGTATGGAGGGAGGGTGGGGGAGAGAGTAGGGAGGGAGGGTGGGGGGGAGGGGGGAGAGAGTAGGGAGGAGGGTGGGGGGAGAGTGTAGGGAGGGAGAGTAGGAGAGGGGGGAGGTGAGGTGGGGGGAGAGAGTAGGGAGGAGGGGGGAGGGTAGGGAGTGGGAGGGTGGGGGAGAGAGAGTAGGGAGGGAGGGTGGGGGGAGAGAGTAGGAGGGAGGGTGGGGGAGAGAGTAGGGAGGAGGGTGGGGGGAGAGAGAGGGTAGGTGAGGGAGGGTGGGGGAGATCGGAAGGAGGTGGGGGAGAGAGGAGGTGGGAGGAGAGTAGGGAGGGAGGTGGGGGGAGAGAGTAGGGAGGGAGAGTAGGGGAGAGAGTAGGAGGGGAGGTTGGGGGGAGAGAGTAGGGAGGGAGGGTGGGGTGGAGAGGTAGGGTTGAGGGTGGGGGGGAGAGAGTAGGGAGGGAGGGTGGGGGGAGAGAGTAGGGAGGGAGGGGGGGTGGGGGGAGAGAGTAGGGAGGGAGAGAGGGGATCACACTAGACACACACACAGTGTATATTCAAGTGGGTAATACTGTCATATTACTGGTCCTAAATGTAGTGTTTCCAGTGTGTGTGTGTGTGTGTGTGTGTACATGTGTGTGTGTGCATGTGTGTGTGTGTGTGTACGTGTGTGTGTGTGTGTGTCTATAGGGCCACTGGGTCACCAACAAACACACAGCATGTCTTCTATCATCCTGTATAAAACATCTTTATTTCTCCTTATTTAGTCACTAAGACACTATTTAGTTCATCACATTCAGTGGGACTGAGATCAAAGACAGGATTGTTGTTTGTCAACAATTAACCCGTTAAGGAGCAGCATCACACGTGTGCGATAGTTCGAAAGCCCCACAGAGTAACGTCGCACGTGTGATTCTGAACATTCCAACCGACTATTTTCCGATAGACAAAAACTACATGACAAACGCTGTAGTATGGCTTCAAAATGTACAATTAGGAGGCTAACAAGTAACACTAGCAGGTAGTAGCATTGCTACGAGTATTATGCTAGGTTGCTAGGTAACGGAAGCTAACTAAAGCTAGCTTCCGTTTTGGAAAAATAACTCACTCTGGTGGAAGCGTAGGTAATATTTAGAGATATTAATAATATTTAATATCAGTAATATTTACATCTAAAAGGTTAAAACAAAACAAACATTCTACACACACCAATATTTACAAACACTCTGGGATATCAATTCCAACTGTATACAGTTCAATCTTCAATGACATCTATGTGAGCACAGTGTGTGAGAGTGTGTGTGGGCTATTCTACCTGACACAGGGACACTGAGGAGTCATCAAGAACCAAGAACCCAGGATAGAGGGGCTCAGTGAATGTGCTGTGGAATGTGTGCAGGTGGGTCAGTGTGTCAGAGGAGACTGTGTAGAAGGACAGAGTGCCGGCCGGCCAGTCCAGATACACTCCTACTCTGTGGGAGCTGGAGGGGGGGGCAGGTATGTCAGTGCTCTTCTTATTGTGCCAGGCAGAGTAATCGTCATCATCACAGACCAGACTCCAGGACTTGTTATTGTGTCCAAGCCTACAGTCAGCACCCCTTCCTCTCCTGCTGATTCCTTTATATGTCACTGCTATACCAACCCATCTTCCACTCCACTCTGCCTCCCAGTAACAGCGCCCAGACAGACCCTCTCTACACAGCACCTGTGCACAGCCCTCAAATCTCTCTGGGTGATCAGGATACGGCTGCTTCTCCCACCTCCTTGTCACCTTTCTGTTCTCCTCAGACAGAGAGAGTTCTCTGCATGCTGTGTTTGGGTCCAGTGTGAGCTCACAGGCATCTGATGGGGGAGACCAAGACACAATATATTACTGATCATCATCATTCACATTAGAATGTCTCCCTCTTCCTGCCCTCCCCCTTTCATTCTCTCCCCCCCCACCCCCCTGACCTCCTCCCCCCCAACACCACTTATCTGCTCTCTCCCCCCCACCTCCTCTCCCCCCACCCCCCTTATCTACTCTCTCCCCCCCACCTCCTCTCCCCCCACCCCCTCATCTACTCTCTCCCCCCATCCCTGACCTCCTCTCCCCCCCACCTCCTCTCCCCCCACCCCCCTTATCTACTCTCTCCCCCCACCTCCTCTCTCCCCCCCACCTCCTCTCCCCCCCACCCCCTTATCTACTCTCTCCCCCCCACCTCCTCTCCCCCCACCCCCCTTATCTACTCTCTCCCCCCCACCTCCTCTCCCCCCACCCCCCTTATCTACTCTCTCCCCCCCACCTCCTCTCCCCCCTACCCCCTCATCTACTCTCTCCCCCCATCCCTGACCTCCTCTCCCCCCCACCTCCTCTCCCCCAACACCACTTATCTACTCTCTCCCCCCCACCACTTCTCCCCCTACCCCCTCATCTACTCTCTCCCCCATCCCTGACCTCCTCTCCCCCCCACCTCCTCTCCCCCCACCCCTCTGTCCTCCTCTCCCCCCACCCCCATTATCTACTCTCTCACCCCCCCCCCTGACCTCCTCTCCCCCCAGCCCCCTTATCTACTCTCTCCCCCCCCCCTGACCTCTCCCCCCCCACCCCCCTTATCTACTCTCTCCCCCCCACCTCCTCTCCCCCAACCCCCCTTATCTACTCTCTCCCCCCCACATCCTCTCCCCCAACCCCCCTTATCTACTCTCTCCCCCCCCACCTCCTCTCTCCCCCCCCACCTCCTCTCCCCCAACACCACTTATCTACTCTCTCCCCCCCACCACTTCTCCCCCTACCCCCTCATCTACTCTCTCCCCCATCCCTGACCTCCTCTCCCCCCCACCTCCTCTCCCCCCACCCCTCTGTCCTCCTCTCCCCCCACCCCCATTATCTACTCTCTCACCCCCCCCCCCTGACCTCCTCTCCCCCCAGCCCCCTTATCTACTCTCTCCCCCCCACCTCCTCTCCCCCCCCAGCCCCCTTATCTACTCTCTCCCCCCCACCTCCTCTCCCCCTACCCCCTCATCTACTCTCTCCCCCCATCCCTGACCTCCTCTCCCCCCCACCTCCTCTCCCCCCACCCCTCTGTCCTCCTCTCCCCCCACCCCCATTATCTACTCTCTCACCCCCGCCCCCCTGACCTCCTCTCTCCCCACCCCCACCTCCTCCTCTCCCCCCAGCCCCCTTATCTACTCTCTCCCCCCCACCTCCTCTCCCCCCCACCCTCCTATCTCCTCTCCCCCCACCCCCCTGACCTCCTCCCCCCCAACACCACTTATCTGCTCTCTCCCCACACCCCCATTATCTATTCTCTCCCCCACGCCCCCTGACCTCCTCCCCCCCCACCCCTCTCCCCCCACCCCCCTTATCAACTCTCTCCCCCCCGCCCCCTGACCTCTTCCCCCCCACCCCCCTTATCTACTCTCTCCCCCCCACCTCCTCTCCCCCGACCCCCCCCCCTCCTCTCCCCCCACCCCCCTGACCTCCTCTCAGAAGAGGAGAGAGACGAAAGGGGAGAAGGAGATGAAGGGAGGGGTGGGAGGAGGAGAGGGTAGGGCAGTGGAGAGGGAAGGAAGCGAGGAGTGAGGGAAGGAGGGAGGGGGACAGGAAACACACAGCAGCTAGGGGAAGGGAGGGGGGGGAACAGGGGAGGGGGAGAGAGGGGAGGGTGAAGGGAGGGCACATACGTGTGTCCATTTCTGACAGTGTCAAAGTCACTAATGGTATTGTCCCTGTATGACCCTGTGTACCAGAACTAAGTAGCAGTCAATACTCACATTTCCTAAGACCAGGTTTGATCCAGCACTCTCCACCATGATCCACACTGTAGGGAGAAGCAGAGGAATGATGAGGAAATGACACCTCACCTGTTGCTACGTGACTAAAGTAAACATGTTGTTTCTATGTTTATCATCAGAGGTGTATTCCAGAAAACAGCTCAGAGTTTTACAAACTCTGAGCCTAACCCTGAACTCAGACTTGATGAACCCTGAGATGGGAAGCACAGAGTTATCGGTTCCAGAAGAGCTGATCTGAGTTCGTTTAATTCTAATTCACTGGAATTAGGAATTCTCATGCGTGCAGGCGAGTATGCAAACATTTTCTGAAAGGTAAACAACAACTGCAACAGCAAAAGAGAGACAATTGGTCAATGAGTACATTTCAATGCAGTCTATTTATTTGACATTTAACCACACGTCTTACTACAGCTGGACAAGTGGTGGAACAATCCTATGGGCACAAAACACACTTGGCAGCAGCTGAAAATGAAATATAAAATCAGTTCAAACAGGTAGGGCATATTTTGCTTTGGCCTTCCCACCCCCTTTGCATGTCATGAGTTCTGTAATGTTGTACAATGTATGTGCCCATGTGCTGAGGTGTTTTCTCCTGTTCTCACACTGTACTCCTCTAGGAGCATAGTCTGGGGGTTGACTTTTTCTCTCATGTTTCTGCTGACATTTTCAAGGGGGCGCCGATAATGGCTGCCTCGGTCGGTATCTTTCGGCCAAAGTAAATTCCTTGTCTGTCATTGTCCCCTTCTGATTCAGACACATGATTGTTTTAATCATGTTTGACAGGATTAAACCAAGTACAAATCATTCAGTGGCTGTCTCAACTTGTGAGAATGCTGTTTTAACACATAAATGTTGTCTCACCTAATCCTGCTCAGTATATGAACATTGGACTTGTAGTGGACTAACAGAAAGAAGGCAGAGGAGGGCACCACCTCTGACAGAGGCAGAAGAGCTGGCTCTGAGCCAGAACGCTGGGCGACCAGCGGCTGAAGGCATCCCTGGAGGGAACTCATCCAAGCCTATCACCCCCGAGGACACAAGGGCCCACATAACATGTTAGTGTGTTTGTGGAGATTTCATTTGGGGGGTTCATTTCTCCCAAAGGTCATTGATGGTGTTACCTGCCTTGTTGAGCCTTCTGCCACAACAGAACCTCTTGCAGTTTAAGTTCTCAATATTGCAAAGACTGTGTACAGTACAGTAGAACAGAATGCTCTTCATCACAGAATGATACAGATATGTTGTCTGCTGCCACAGAGGGATTCAGAAAGACCTACAGAGGTATACATCTTACTGTATGGTAGCTACTGAGCTACACTGTTCTCTCCCCATGTACATTGTTTTGAGGTTCTTGTGTGGAATTATGGGTTTGACATGTACATTGACGTGATGAGAAAAAAGAATGAATGGTAAAACAACTGGCACATTCTTCTCCTTTATAACAGAGCATGACTGGGCATTACAAGGAGGAGCAGGGTTTCCCACAGAAAACGTGTTAGTTAAGGTGGTAGGGTTTGCCGTCAGACCGGGAGGGGGGGTTGTAGAGTCTAGCCTAATGTGTTCTGGGGGGAGGGGGGTTGTTTGTACGATAGACTAATGCATTCTGCAGAGAAGGTACTGTTTGGAATGAAAGGGAGCAAACAGGACAGAGTAACACGGCATTCATCTTTCTTTTTGTTTTGGACGACGTAGTTAAGGCGGCAGGCGTGTGTTGCTTAGGCGGCCGCCTTAACTGGAAAGTGCTGCGGGAAACCCTGAGGAGGGTCCATCAACCTCCACAGCACAGATTAACAGGGACATGTTCAGTAAATACCAGGTTAGCTCTGCATGGAAACTTCATGTCATCCTTATGTGTTATACACAGTGGCGGTCCTAGCACATTTGGCGCCCCAGGCAAGTTTTTCCCTTACAGATGCAACCAAATTGGCCGCAATTTAGAGCCTCTCCATGTGGTCATTTTATATCAACTATTTATTCATTGAATTGAAAGAAAATGTGCCATATTGTGTTATGTATCGTTATCGGGATATGAAAGGATCTATATCAGGATATGAGATTGTGGTCATATCGCACAGCCCTACTGCAAAGTAAAATACAACAGCACATTATCAGTAATACATTTAAAATGGGGAAAATGTGAATAATTGCTTTGCAGGTCAATTTAAGGTGTAGGCCCCTACATGTTCTGCCTGTGCCCCCAACATGTTCAGTTAGGGGCTACAGTGCTCCTAGTAAAACAAGTTAGTCTGGAGCCCTGGATGAGGAAAGGACACCCCATGTCTGATAGTTGCTTCAGGCTCGGCATGAGGGAGGAGAGAGGGAGAAATTCATGGTTTGCTAAACAAAAGCTGCCAGCAAGCAGGTTAGGTTAGTTACCATCAGTTACCGTGGTAACTTAACCAGAGTTTGTGTTTCCTCTCTTTCTGGAACAGAAAACCCAGAGTTTCCCTCATCTCAGGGTTAACAAACTCACTGTTTTCACTTCAACCCACTTTCTGGAATAGACCCCAGGAAATACAATTAGGATTGTAGCTATATAGTCATAATTGCACTAAAGGCTATTGTAGATTATATAGGGCTTCTCTCTTCCTAACCCACTGTCCTAAATAAACACGCAGTCTGTGATTGTATAATCATGAAATGCAAGGCCTATTAACATACTTAGATGTATATTCAGTGTTAAGCAACATTACATGGAGGTATATAAAAACACAAACATGTCCTTACTTGAGTTTCTCCAGTCTGTAGTGTGGATCCTCCAGTCCAGCAGAGAGCAGCTTCGATCCTTTTGCTCCTGGATGATTGTAGCTCAGGTCCAGTTCCCTCAGGTGGAAAGGGTTGGACCTCAGAGCTGAGGCCAGAGAAGCACAGCCTTCCTCTGTGACCAGACAGCCTGACAGCCTGTAGAAAGAGGATCAATGTTGTGACAGAATCCATCTGGGCCTCCAGAGTGAGTCAGCACAGAGGGGTTCATTTGGCAGGTGCTGTCATAGCTGCTCCTCCCCCTCATTAGACAGAGTGACCTTTCCCCCCAGTTCAGGAAGGTTAGGTTTGTGGTCAGTTTGGTGCTAGTAGTTCTATGGAACATCAGGACGTCTGCTACATAAAGCCAAACTTGACTTGAATGAACACAACAAATTAGTTGTTGCTATTCTTAAGCAGTACGAGACATAGAACATGGATCATATCTATCCACCATTGCAGAAAGCAATGTTCACGGCCACGTGACCTTTCCCTCTCTAAACCGAGTTCTATGACAGCTCGACATAGATCATCATTGCCGCCGCTGCTTCAGAATTGTATTAAATATCACGATATCGAGGAGGATGAGCAACTGAACAGTGACAGGACGTTAATCATTCATGAAGTCATGACAACCTAATAAACAACAGCGACCAGCTACTTTCCCGACAAAGCCCTCTCCTGCTGCCTCTTTCTAGCTATTTGTAACTACCTCCCATTCCCCACACCCTGCCGCAGTCAACTAAAACGTAATTTATACAAATAAAGTGGTAAAATATCAGCCTACCTGCCGAACTTGTTCCACTGAGTTGGATTCCAACTGAAGAATATCCCACTTCAGTCGCTCTGTAGCCTATTAGCTACAAAACATCCTGGTTTATACCCTGAGAATTTTCTGTGGTAAACCTGAGGTAATTTGCTTCTAAATTACCTAAAAAGCCTCAGTAAACGTATTTGTTCTGGACCGGCTACTAATAGACTTTAACTTTCAGATGGTAAATTTTTCTCTAGCTTCGAATTTTCTGAGCAGATAGACATCTGGTTCCCTTCAGACGCCTTCAGTTAACAGTGTTCTTTTTAGCAACAGGATAACTGATACAGAGACAGAGATCACATGACAGGGCGTGCCATCAAACACTTCAGGCTATTGGACAATATAAGAAGTTATTCCAAAAAATTAAAGGGGAAATTAAATGGAAGTGAAATTAACCAAAAGTATTCAAAAAACGTATCTAGCAAATATTATTATTTTTGAACAACAGAGAATGCCTGTCAGTATTTATTTAACTATGTTAAGTCATTAGATAACCTGACTGCCTGTTGGCTCTGCACTCCCTGCGAGAAGAGGAACTGCTATATTAGTATGCTGTTCATGGATTACAGATAATCATTTAACACCATCATGCCTATGTCTTTATATAGGCTATTTCAACATTTTATATTCTTTCCAAAATTCTAGTTTTAAGTTGTAACAGTCATGTTTGCATTCTGTGCTCTTAATGTTAGGACGCATTAGCAGGGCCAACCTCAATACATTTTATGGCCAATGTCACCTTTTGTGATCTGTGCAAAGGATCAATAAAAGACTGACGTTCTGTGTTCAACTTTCTTTCTTCCCTTTTTTAAAGAGCAGATATGTGTTTGAAATCTCACTCGGTATGGGGCATTTGGCTGACTCTCCCTGCATCTCAGATGGAATACTACCATCTTATGAAGTAAAGTATGTCAGAATACATGTGAATAGCCAGTTCCATACATATATACAGTATATACAGTAGTATTATACATCAAGCACACTTTTCTTGCCATTCCTAATTTGAAACCCTTCATGTAGTGGAAAAGGCGTCAACCACAGGAACAACAGCCGCCAGATGCTAAACTCACTGCCCAGGTAAATGTACAATAATATGATGAATAGTATATCTTAACCCTTGTGTTGTCTTCAGGGTCAAACATGACTGCTATTATATTTAACAGCAGAGAAAACCCTCAAATAGTTCTTTTTTTAACTTCAAATGTCTTACTTTTCGTAGTGACCCTAACATTCATAAAAATACATCACAACAACCACAGACACACACGTACACAATAAGAAATTGAGATTATGTGTGCTACTGATTTAGGTTACAGTCTATAAAGGTGCTGAAGATGACAGTACCTCCATTTCTCTCTTTGCGAAAGCCATGACTGCACATTTCAGTGTTGTAATAAAACAAGTGGTGTTCACAGATTAAAGTCAAAATGTTTCCACTGTGAAGAGGGAAACCCCAGATGTTCACAAAGTTTGATGAATGACAGGTTGTGTTTCAATGCGAAATAGGTTTAAGGTTGAAAATTAAATTAAGCTGTATTGTATTACCCTTTGGGCAAGGGCATACAGATTGTTAACACTACCCAAAGAGACTGAAATCGTGTTGCACATTCAGAAACAGTTGCATCAACATTTTCATTCTGTCTAAAATAAACAAAAACATGAAATAAAATATAAGCAAATCATTATGTACAGCATGTTTTAGAGTGTTTCAGATGAAGCAAATCTGCCTGTTTCTTATCAAACTAGTCCTCACTGATGACTAGAAGGCATATCTCATTCTTGGCATTAAGTTTATACCCAACTTGATGATGGTAACTTTACTAATGGCTCATGTAGAACATAAATACATACCTCAGTGTCTCCAGTTTGCAGAGTGGGTTCCCCAGTCCAGCAGAGAGCAGCTTCATGCCGGCATCCTTCAGATCATTGTTACTTAGATCTAGTTGTCTCAGGAAGGAGGTTGACTTCAGCACTGAGCCCAGAGAAGCACAGCCTTCCTCTGTGATGTGACAGCCTGACAGCCTGTAGAAGATTATCATTAGGGAGGGATCACAAACACTTTTTATTGTTATCTCTACTCTTGATGCATGATTATGCTTTGCTTATGGTCTGCACCTCTTCTTCA
This sequence comes from Osmerus eperlanus, assembly GCF_963692335.1. NCBI lineage: Eukaryota > Metazoa > Chordata > Actinopteri > Osmeriformes > Osmeridae > Osmerus > Osmerus eperlanus. The sequence continues at coordinate 4,368,906 of NC_085023.1, forward strand.
ACACCGACCACCTCTGGAAGAGTGGAACTCTCTCACTGAATTGCTCCTACCAAGCTTTCTTAAATGTTTTAACTATGAGTTTCCATGAGAGTTTAACATTTGACTCGAACACAATGACAAAGTAGCCAGTAACCAATGTGAAAAATGAACCTGCCTGAGAAGCTGATTTTACTAAGCTGGATTGTACTTGTGAAATATCCCCAAAACAATCCTGTCTAATGTATACTGAGACATCATGTGGTCTTCCTGAGGTATTTCTAAGTCATATAATGTGAAATGTAGGCCATCAGTGAATCTTTTGTTCTAGACTGTCTAGTGTCTTTCTGAACCATTCAGATCATAATTCCCTTGGTACTAGGATCAATACAAGGTTTAGTATCTCCTATGATCAGTACTATAGACGATATCTATGGCACTGTTGTACTGACATGATCAAACTATCAGTGAATATATGACACTGTTCAGGAATGGTTAGCTTGATTGTGTTATTGTGACATGAAACTTAAAAGATTAATTCACCAGTGAGATACAATAACACAATACATCCTTTGGTATGTTTTGGAATGGTTCGAACACAGTAGTGACCACATACACACTACTCCTCATGATACTGGTTCAGACAGTAGTGACCACATACACACTACTCCTCATGATACTGGTTCAGACAGTAGTGACCACATACACACTACTCCTCATGATACTGGTTCAGACAGTAGTGACCACATACACACTACTCCTCATGATACTGGTTCAGACAGTAGTGACCACATACACACTACTCCTCATGATACTGGTTCAGACAGTAGTGACCACATACACACTACTCCTCATGATACTGGTTCAGACAGTAGTGACCACATACACACTACTCCTCATGATACTGGTTCAGACAGTAGTGACCACATACACACTACTCCTCATGATACTGGTTCAGACAGTAGTGACCACATACACACTACTCCTCATGATACTGGTTCAGACAGTAGTGACCACATACACACTACTCCTCAGTCATGCAGTCTGGATGTGCTCACAGATACTGTGACAGAAGTCAAACATCAGCTGTATACCAAAATGCACCAGGGTGAGTTATAACATCGACAAACCCAGGCTCATTTCATGGAGCACTTGGCTGACCAGATGTTCTTCAGCTGTTTGTTCATCTACATTTGTTGAAAGCATGCAATAAATGAACATCTGTGCACACAATATGATTCTTAAATGACAGTAGTAAAAAATTGTATTGATACAATATAACGAGTAAAAATACTGGTATCAATTCAATCTGAGGGACTTTAAACAATCCCCAACTGACAGTCAATATGTTTTATGTTTGAAATCTCACTTGGTATGGGGTGAGTTATAACAACGACTAACCCTGGTTCACGGCTAAACTCAGAAGGCTGAGGTTGGACGAGGAGGAAGCGTCCAGGAGTAGGGACAGATCCAGGTTCAAGAAGTCAAAGACCAGGTTTAGCAAGGTGGTGAGAGAGGCTAAACGACTGTACTCTGAGAGACCACAACACCTACCCCTGCTAAGCAGCTGGGCCAGACTCTGTCTCTCCAGCCACCCTGAAGCACTGTGCTAAAAACACGTCTCTGACTCTCAGTCTAGCAAGAGAATTCATAAATCCAAAAGACAGCAGAATTAACTTAGACACTTAGATGAATGTGTATTATTTGATTACCTCACCACCCAGAGAAGGCAGAATCTAACTGTAACTGCTACTTTTAAATGGTTTACTATTCTCCTGATTCAATGTGTTAATTTACTGTCACTTATTATTCTCAGACCATATTAATAAAAGAGATATATGCCCACTTTCCCAGACATGGATTAAGCCTAGTCCAAAAGTAAGTAGGTCGAATAAAATGAAGATCTCCATTGAAAATTGTTTTTAGTAAAGGACTACGCTTAATCCATGTCTGGGAAACTGGGCCAAGTTCAAAATCTCATTTCATGGAGCACTTGGCTGACCAGATAGATGTTCTTCAACTGTTTGGTCACCTAAGTTTGTTGAAAGCATGCAAATGCATGAACATCTGCGCTCAAAATATGATTCTTAAATGACAGAAGTAAAACAAATGGTTTGAATCGATATAACCAGTAATAATTCGGGTATCAATTTAATCTGAGGGATTTGAAACAATCCCCAATTTACAGTCAATATGTTGTATGTTTGAAATCTCACTTGGTATATGAGGCACTTGGTTGACCATCCCTGCATCTCAACTGGAATACTACCATCCTATAAGGTATAGTATGTCAGAATGAAGGTGAATATCCAGTTATATAGTAGTATAATACAACAAGCACACTTTTCTTGCTATTTCTAATTCCCTTCCCTTCATGCAGTACAACAGGAGTCACCCACAGGGACAGCAGCACAACAGCCACCAGATGCAAACTGTGATGTATTATGTATAGAAAGAAACACTTGAGGACGAATAACCACAGAACATGAAATCACTTTACTGGGTTTTCTCTGAACGAACGTCTTAGTTATTTCCAACTACTTCCTTATCCAATCAGTTACATGCATAACAAATACACACTACTCCTCATGATACTGGTTCAGACAGTAGTGACCACATACACACTACTCCTCATGATACTGGTACAGACAGTAGTGACCACATACACACTACTCCTCATGATACTGGTTCAGACAATAGTGACCACATACACACTACTCCTCATGATACTGGTTCAGACAGTAGTGACCACATACACACTACTCCTCATGATACTGGTTCAGACAGTAGTGACCACATACACACTACTCCTCATGATACTGGTTCAGACAGTAGTGACCACATACACACTACTCCTCATGATACTGGTTCAGACAGTAGTGACCACATACACACTACTCCTCATGATACTGGTTCAGACAGTAGTGACCACATACACACTACTCCTCATGATACTGGTTCAGACAGTAGTGACCACATACACACTACTCCTCATGATACTGGTTCAGACAGTAGTGACCACATACACAATACTCCTCATGATACTGGTTCAGACACAATAGTGACCACATACACACTACTCCTCATGATACTGGTTCAGACAGTAGTGACCACATACACACTACTCCTCATGATACTGGTTCAGACAGTAGTGACCACATACACACTACTCCTCATGATACTGGTTCAGACAGTAGTGACCACATACACACTACTCCTCATGATACTGGTTCAGACAGTAGTGACCACATACACACTACTCCTCATGATACTGGTTCAGACAGTAGTGACCACATACACACTACTCCTCATGATACTGGTTCAGACATTAGTGACCACATACACACTACTCCTCATGACACTGGTTCAGACAGTAGTGACCACATACACACTACTCCACATGATACTGGTTCAGACAGTAGTGACCACATACACACTACTCCTCATGATACTGGTTCAGACAGTAGTGACCACAGACACACTACTCCTCATGATACTGGTTCAGACAGTAGTGACCACATACACACTACTCCTCATGATACTGGTTCAGACAGTAGTGACCACATACACACTACTCCTCGTGATACTGGTTCAGACAGTAGTGACCACATACACACTACTCCTCATGATACTGGTTCAGACAGTAGTGACCACATACACACTACTCCTCATGTTACTGGTTCAGACAGTAGTGACCACATACACACTACTCCTCGTGATACTGGTTCAGACAGTAGTGACCACATACACACTACTCCTCATGTTACTGGTTAAGACAGTAGTGACCACATACACACTACTCCTCATGATACTGGTTCAGACAGTAGTGACCACATACACACTACTCCTCATGATACTGGTTCAGACAGTAGTGACCACATACACACTACTCCTCAGTCATGCAGTCTGGATGTGCTCACAGATACTGTGACAGAAGTCAAACATCAGCTTTATACCAACATGCACCAGGGTGAGTTATAACATTGACAAACCCAGGCTCATTTCATGGAGCACTTGGCTGACCAGATGTTCTTCAGCTGTTTGTTCATCTACGTTTGTTGAAAGCACGCAATAAATGAACATCTGTGCACACAATATGATTCTTAAATGACAGTAGTAAAAAATTGTATTGATACAATTTAACCAGTATAAATACTGGTATCAATTTAATCTGAGGGACTTTAAACAATCCCCAACTGACAGTCAATATGTTTTATGTTTGAAATCTCACTTGGTATGGGGTGAGTCTGGCCCCCTGCTAAGCAGACAGCAGTGACCACATACACACTACTCCTCATGATACTGGTTCAGACAGTAGTGACCACATACACACTACTCCTCATGATACTGGTTCAGACAGTAGTGACCACATACACACTACTCCTCATGATACTGGTTCAGACAGTAGTGACCACATACACACTACTCCTCATGATACTGGTTCAGACAGTAGTGACCACATACACACTACTCCTCATGATACTGGTTCAGACAGTAGTGACCACATACACACTACTCCTCATGATACTGGTTCAGACAGTAGTGACCACATACACACTACTCCTCATGATACTGGTTCAGACAGTAGTGACCACATACACACTACTCCTCATGATACTGGTTCAGACACAATAGTGACCACATACACACTACTCCTCATGATACTGGTTCAGACAGTAGTGACCACATACACACTACTCCTCGTGATACTGGTTCAGACAGTAGTGACCACATACACACTACTCCTCATGATACTGGTTCAGACAGTAGTGACCACATACACACTACTCCTCATGATACTGGTTCAGACATTAGTGACCACATACACACTACTCCTCATGACACTGGTTCAGACAGTAGTGACCACATACACACTACTCCACATGATACTGGTTCAGACAGTAGTGACCACATACACACTACTCCTCATGATACTGGTTCAGACAGTAGTGACCACAGACACACTACTCCTCATGATACTGGTTCAGACAGTAGTGACCACATACACACTACTCCTCATGATACTGGTTCAGACAGTAGTGACCACATACACACTACTCCTCGTGATACTGGTTCAGACAGTAGTGACCACATACACACTACTCCTCATGATACTGGTTCAGACAGTAGAGACCACATACACACTACTCCTCATGTTACTGGTTCAGACAGTAGTGACCACATACACACTACTCCTCGTGATACTGGTTCAGACAGTAGTGACCACATACACACTACTCCTCATGTTACTGGTTAAGACAGTAGTGACCACATACACACTACTCCTCATGATACTGGTTCAGACAGTAGTGACCACATACACACTACTCCTCATGATACTGGTTCAGACAGTAGTGACCACATACACACTACTCCTCAGTCATGCAGTCTGGATGTGCTCACAGATACTGTGACAGAAGTCAAACATCAGCTGTATACCAACATGCACCAGGGTGAGTTATAACATCGACAAACCCAGGCTCATTTCATGGAGCACTTGGCTGACCAGATGTTCTTCAGCTGTTTGTTCATCTACGTTTGTTGAAAGCACGCAATAAATGAACATCTGTGCACACAATATGATTCTTAAATGACAGTAGTAAAAAATTGTATTGATACAATTTAACCAGTATAAATACTGGTATCAATTTAATCTGAGGGACTTTAAACAATCCCCAACTGACAGTCAATATGTTTTATGTTTGAAATCTCACTTGGTATGGGGTGAGTCTGGCCCCCTGCTAAGCAGACAGCAGTGACCACATACACACTACTCCTCATGATACTGGTTCAGACAGTAGTGACCACATACACACTACTCCTCATGATACTGGTTCAGACAGTAGTGACCACATACACACTACTCCTCATGATACTGGTTCAGACAGTAGTGACCACATACACACTACTCCTCATGATACTGGTTCAGACAGTAGTGACCACATACACACTACTCCTCATGATACTGGTTCAGACAGTAGTGACCACATACACACTACTCCTCATGATACTGGTTCAGACAGTAGTGACCACATACACACTACTCCTCATGATACTGGTTCAGACAGTAGTGACCACATACACACTACTCCTCATGATACTGGTTCAGACAGTAGTGACCACATACACACTACTCCTCATGATACTGGTTCAGACAGTAGTGACCACATACACACTACTCCTCATGATACTGGTTCAGACAGTAGTGACCACATACACACTACTCCTCATGATACTGGTTCAGACAGTAGTGACCACATACACACTACTCCTCATGATACTGGTTCAGACAGTAGTGACCACATACACACTACTCCTCATGATACTGGTTCAGACACAATAGTGACCACATACACACTACTCCTCATGATACTGGTTCAGACAGTAGTGACCACATACACACTACTCCTCGTGATACTGGTTCAGACAGTAGTGACCACATACACACTACTCCTCATGTTACTGGTTAAGACAGTAGTGACCACATACACACTACTCCTCATGATACTGGTTCAGACAGTAGTGACCACATACACACTACTCCTCATGATACTGGTTCAGACAGTAGTGACCACATACACACTACTCCTCAGTCATGCAGTCTGGATGTGCTCACAGATACTGTGACAGAAGTCAAACATCAGCTGTATACCAACATGCACCAGGGTGAGTTATAACATCGACAAACCCAGGCTCATTTCATGGAGCACTTGGCTGACCAGATGTTCTTCAGCTGTTTGTTCATCTACGTTTGTTGAAAGCACGCAATAAATGAACATCTGTGCACACAATATGATTCTTAAATGACAGTAGTAAAAAATTGTATTGATACAATTTAACCAGTATAAATACTGGTATCAATTTAATCTGAGGGACTTTAAACATTCCCCAACTGACAGTCAATATGTTTTATGTTTGAAATCTCACTTGGTATGGGGTGAGTCTGGCCCCCTGCTAAGCAGACAGCAGTGACCACATACACACTACTCCTCATGATACTGGTTCAGACAGTAGTGACCACATACAGACTACTCCTCATGATACTGGTTCAGACAGTAGTGACCACATACACACTACTCCTCATGATACTGGTTCAGACAGTAGTGACCACATACACACTACTCCTCATGACACTGGTTCAGACAGTAGTGACCACATACACACTACTCCACATGATACTGGTTCAGACAGTAGTGACCACATACACACTACTCCTCATGATACTGGTTCAGACAGTAGTGACCACAGACACACTACTCCTCATGATACTGGTTCAGACAGTAGTGACCACATACACACTACTCCTCATGATACTGGTTCAGACAGTAGTGACCACATACACACTACTCCTCGTGATACTGGTTCAGACAGTAGTGACCACATACACACTACTCCTCATGATACTGGTTCAGACAGTAGTGACCACATACACACTACTCCTCATGTTACTGGTTCAGACAGTAGTGACCACATACACACTACTCCTCGTGATACTGGTTCAGACAGTAGTGACCACATACACACTACTCCTCATGTTACTGGTTAAGACAGTAGTGACCACATACACACTACTCCTCATGATACTGGTTCAGACAGTAGTGACCACATACACACTACTCCTCATGATACTGGTTCAGACAGTAGTGACCACATACACACTACTCCTCAGTCATGCAGTCTGGATGTGCTCACAGATACTGTGACAGAAGTCAAACATCAGCTGTATACCAACATGCACCAGGGTGAGTTATAACATCGACAAACCCAGGCTCATTTCATGGAGCACTTGGCTGACCAGATGTTCTTCAGCTGTTTGTTCATCTACGTTTGTTGAAAGCACGCAATAAATGAACATCTGTGCATACAATATGATTCTTAAATGACAGTAGTAAAAAATTGTATTGATACAATTTAACCAGTATAAATACTGGTATCAATTTAATCTGAGGGACTTTAAACAATCCCCAACTGACAGTCAATATGTTTTATGTTTGAAATCTCACTTGGTATGGGGTGAGTCTGGCCCCCTGCTAAGCAGACAGCAGTGACCACATACACACTACTCCTCATGATACTGGTTCAGACAGTAGTGACCACATACACACTACTCCTCATGATACTGGTTCAGACAGTAGTGACCACATACACACTACTCCTCATGATACTGGTTCAGACAGTAGTGACCACATACACACTACTCCTCATGATACTGGTTCAGACAGTAGTGACCACATACACACTACTCCTCATGATACTGGTTCAGACAGTAGTGACCACATACACACTACTCCTCATGATACTGGTTCAGACAGTAGTGACCACATACACACTACTCCTCATGATACTGGTTCAGACAGTAGTGACCACATACACAATACTCCTCATGATACTGGTTCAGACACAATAGTGACCACATACACACTACTCCTCATGATACTGGTTCAGACAGTAGTGACCACATACACACTACTCCTCATGATACTGGTTCAGACAGTAGTGACCACATACACAGTACTCCTCATGATACTGGTTCAGACAGTAGTGACCACATACACACTACTCCTCATGATACTGGTTCAGACAGTAGTGACCACATACACACTACTCCTCATGATACTGGTTCAGACAGTAGTGACCACATACACACTACTCCTCATGATACTGGTTCAGACATTAGTGACCACATACACACTACTCCTCATGACACTGGTTCAGACAGTAGTGACCACATACACACTACTCCACATGATACTGGTTCAGACAGTAGTGACCACATACACACTACTCCTCATGATACTGGTTCAGACAGTAGTGACCACAGACACACTACTCCTCATGATACTGGTTCAGACAGTAGTGACCACATACACACTACTCCTCATGATACTGGTTCAGACAGTAGTGACCACATACACACTACTCCTCGTGATACTGGTTCAGACAGTAGTGACCACATACACACTACTCCTCATGATACTGGTTCAGACAGTAGTGACCACATACACACTACTCCTCATGTTACTGGTTCAGACAGTAGTGACCACATACACACTACTCCTCGTGATACTGGTTCAGACAGTAGTGACCACATACACACTACTCCTCATGTTACTGGTTAAGACAGTAGTGACCACATACACACTACTCCTCATGATACTGGTTCAGACAGTAGTGACCACATACACACTACTCCTCATGATACTGGTTCAGACAGTAGTGACCACATACACACTACTCCTCAGTCATGCAGTCTGGATGTGCTCACAGATACTGTGACAGAAGTCAAACATCAGCTTTATACCAACATGCACCAGGGTGAGTTATAACATTGACAAACCCAGGCTCATTTCATGGAGCACTTGGCTGACCAGATGTTCTTCAGCTGTTTGTTCATCTACGTTTGTTGAAAGCACGCAATAAATGAACATCTGTGCACACAATATGATTCTTAAATGACAGTAGTAAAAAATTGTATTGATACAATTTAACCAGTATAAATACTGGTATCAATTTAATCTGAGGGACTTTAAACAATCCCCAACTGACAGTCAATATGTTTTATGTTTGAAATCTCACTTGGTATGGGGTGAGTCTGGCCCCCTGCTAAGCAGACAGCAGTGACCACATACACACTACTCCTCATGATACTGGTTCAGACAGTAGTGACCACATACACACTACTCCTCATGATACTGGTTCAGACAGTAGTGACCACATACACACTACTCCTCATGATACTGGTTCAGACAGTAGTGACCACATACACACTACTCCTCATGATACTGGTTCAGACAGTAGTGACCACATACACACTACTCCTCATGATACTGGTTCAGACAGTAGTGACCACATACACACTACTCCTCATGATACTGGTTCAGACAGTAGTGACCACATACACACTACTCCTCATGATACTGGTTCAGACAGTAGTGACCACATACACACTACTCCTCATGATACTGGTTCAGACAGTAGTGACCACATACACACTACTCCTCGTGATACTGGTTCAGACAGTAGTGACCACATACACACTACTCCTCGTGATACTGGTTCAGACAGTAGTGACCACATACACACTACTCCTCATGATACTGGTTCAGACAGTAGTGACCACATACACACTACTCCTCATGATACTGGTTCAGACACAATAGTGACCACATACACACTACTCCTCATGATACTGGTTCAGACAGTAGTGACCACATACACACTACTCCTCATGATACTGGTTCAGACAGTAGTGACCACATACGTAATACTCCTCATGATACTGGTTCAGACACAATAGTGACCACATACACACTACTCCTCATGATACTGGTTCAGACAATAGTGACCACATACACACTACTCCTCATGATACTGGTTCAGACAGTAGTGACCACATACAAACTACTCCTCATGATACTGGTTCAGACAGTAGTGACCACATACACACTACTCCTCATGATACTGGTTCAGACAGTAGTGACCACATACACACTACTCCTCATGATACTGGTTCAGACAGTAGTGACCACATACACACTACTCCTCATGATACTGGTTCAGACAGTAGTGACCACATACACACTACTCCTCATGATACTGGTTCAGACAGTAGTGACCACATACACACTACTCCTCATGGAATTATTGAACTCTATTATGGGACTAGTCTCTGGTGAGGATGAGTCCACCTACAGGTGGGAAGTTGACCATCTGATGAACTGGTGCAGCCTGAACTACTTGGATGGCCACATTTGAAGGCTGGCAAAACTAGAGAAAGATGTATGTGTTTGTGCACCTACTCTTTCACATCTGTATATATCTCTGTCTATGTAGCTCTGGCAATCTATCTGTATCTCTGGCTCTGTCAATGAATGTATTCTATAGCGTCCGTAAATATGTATACTCTCTATAACCTATGAATATTAGTGATTTCTGATGTCTTCAGCGTTTGATTAAAACGCTGTTTGTCTCGGACTGTAGCACGACACTGTCATCTGCTCGTGTGACGTCCGAAGTTTCGACAGGTGATCACATGTTTTTTGCCCATTTGAAGCCACGCTCGACACGTCTGTGTCGGTATCAATTGACTCGAAAGGTCGATACCGCTTCGTGAGCACGGCTTTGAGCGTAACATCACTACCCTGACTCTGAGCCTGCCAGCTGCCCTGTACCTGAATGACTCTACCTTGTGGAATATGACCCTAGCCTTCCCTGAATATTCCTTGGCAGGCCTCCTTGTATCTTGAATTAACCACAAACTTGCAGCCAGTGTGTGGTGTGTGATATTGTGTAACTAGTTGTTGTCTGGTGAATTTGATTACATACCTCAGTGTCTCCAGTTTGCAGAGTGGGTTCCCCAGTCCAGCAGAGAGCAGCTTCATGCCGGCATCCTTCAGATCATTGTTACTTAGATCTAGTTGTCTCAGGAAGGAGGTTGACTTCAGAGCTGAGCTCAGAGAAGCACAGCCTTCCTCTGTGATGTGACAGCCTGACAGCCTGTAGAAGGTTATCATTAGGGAGGGATCACAAACACTACTACCCTCTAGAGGTAGAAATAAAGAATATCAGTCTGATCATTTTCCTCTCAAACACGAAGGTTTGATCAGTCAGATGACTGTCTGTCCTGGTTGGTCAACTTTCCCTTTATCTTAAATGCAATACCATCCTTTAATATGTAGAACATTGTACATCCAGTTACATAGTAGTACAGTATTCCAAGAATGTATTACATACTACATCCAGGAGCAGGTCTCTCAGTATACAAGGCACCTTTTGTGACCCATAACCTTTACTGCAGAGTTAGGGTGTTAACCACATGAAGCATGTGAAGCAGTACATTAGCAGAACAATACAAAACATACTTCCCAGGTCAACCTACAATAATATCATGGAGTAGTTTGTCTTATACACATTCCTGTCATACCCTGATCTGTTTCACCTATGTCATGTTTGTCTCCACCCCCTCCAGGTGTCTCCCATCTTCCTTCCTACCCTCATTTATTCCAGTGTTTTCTGCTTGGGACCAGTTTTTGTTTGTCAAGCCTACAGAAGCCTTCCTTGTGTTTTTTCTACCTCCTTTAGTCTTTTCTGCCTCTTAGTTCCCTGCTTGGCCTCCTGCCTGCCCTGACTTAGTGATGGGGGAAACGAAGCTTTCCAAAGCAACAAGCTATTTGAAACAATTGTGTCACAAAAGTATCGTTTTTTCGAAGCGTTTGATACATCGTCTCCATAGGGACACCTGCTGGTCAGTTCATGGTATGGCAACTGTATCGAGAGATTGAAGGAATAGAGTGACGTCAAGTCCTCGGACGTTAGTCTCACAATCGTCATCAATTTGATAAATAAAGGTTATGTGACAAATGTTTCGATGTGCAGGTGTCAAAAATATATGTTGTTGTATTATAAACAATGTAACGTCTTTGCTCATTTACATTCATAACATTTATTTTTTGGTTCTGATAGCATTATTCACATGTGAAGTCAGGTTGAGTATGGCCTTCAGGTAAAAGCGCTGCCCTTCAGTCTAAAAGAGTGAGTTTGAAACCGCTGACCTTGTTTTAGTGGAAGTATATGCTAAATGAATATTTATGATTTGATATTGTAGACTAGCGGCTAAGGTTTTGGAACATGCTTTTGCAACCGTGAAAGGGATGGCCACATTTGAAGGCTGGCAAAACTAGAGAAAGATGTATGTGTTTGTGCACCTACTCTTTCACATCTGTATATATCTCTGTCTATGTAGCTCTGGCAATCTATCTGTATCTCTGGCTCTGTCAATGAATGTATTCTATAGCGTCCGTAAATATGTATACTCTCTATAACCTATGAATATTAGTGATTTCTGATGTCTTCAGCGTTTGAATAAAACGCTGTTTGTCTCGGACTGTAGCACGACACTGTCATCTGCTCGTGTGACGTCCGAAGCTTCGACAGGTGATCACATGTTTTTTGCCCATTTGAAGCCACGCTCGACACGTTTGTGTCGGTATCAATTGACTCGAAAGGTCGATACCTTTCGATACTGAGCCCAGAGAAGCACTGCCTTCCTCTGTGATGTGACAGCCTGACAGCCTGTAGAAGATTATCATTAGGGAGGGATCACAAACACTTTTTATTGTTACCTCTACTCTTGATGCTTGATGATGCTTTGCTTATGGTCTGCACCTCTTCTTCAACACCGACCACCTCTGGAAGAGTGGAACTCTCACTGAATTGCTCCTACCAAGCTTTCTTAAATGTTTTAACTATAAGTTTCCCTGAGAGTTTGTCCTTGTCTTTCTTGAGGGTTTAGGTTGGTTTAGGTCCAGTTCTATGGGTGTGTGTGAAGCCCTCTGCGACATTGCTTGAAAAAGGGCTATACAAATAACATTTGACTTGAACACAATGACACAGTAGCCAGTAACCAATGTGAAAAATGAACCTGCCTGAGAAGATGATTTTACTAAGCTGGATTGTAGTTGTGAAATATTCCAAAAACTATCCTGTCTAATGTATACTGAGACATCATGTGATCTTCCTGAGGTATTTCTAAATCATATAATGTGAAATTTCAGTGAATCTTTTGTTCTAGACTGTCTAGTGTCTTTTTGAGCTAATCAGATCACAATTCCCTTGGTACTATGATCAATACTAGGTTTAGTATCTCCTATTATCAGTGCTATAGATTAGATCTATGGCACTGTTGTACTGACATGATCAAACTATCAATGAATATATGACACTGTTCAGGAATGGTTAGCTTGATTGTGTTATTGTGACATGAAACTTAAAAGATTAATTCACCAGTTAGATACAATAACACAATACATCCTTTCAAATGATGTATTGTGTTATTGTATCAACGAGTAAATGGCTCGTTATACCATTTGTGTTATATGGTTATTCAGTTATTCCAAAATAAAACAAAACAACGGAATCCAAGCATTTCCCCATAATCCGGTTCTGACATCCGAAATGGACAAAACAATATTACGAGCCTATTTCATCTTTTGCAGATATCAGCATAAAGGATATGGAATAATCAAAACATCGATTAATGGCTGGTTATACCATTTGTGTTATATGGTTGTGTCATTTAAAAAAAAAAACGAAACAACCAAAAACAAGCCGTTATACTTAAATGTATACTTACTAAAGTGACAAAACGATATTACGGCCCTATTTTGCATTTATCAACACAGGTTTCAAAATAGAAACACCAATGGCCACAAGGTACACGGACCTATTTGCTGGGGCATATTTTGAAAATTAAATCTCAAATGTCTATTTCTTTTTCATTTTAATTAAGTGAAAGATTGAGCACTCTTGAAGAAGAAAATTAAAATGCAAATAGGATGATTGATTACTCATTTCATTTATGAGTCAAATAATGCAGCCACATTCTTAACCCTTTCACACGTAGGTTCTAAATTCCTTGACTGGTCCCCCAGAGTGAGTTTTTTATGCGCGTGAGTTTGGATCAATCTCAACGTTCCAGAAATTGATTATGACGCATTAAAATCGAATTGCTATACAATTTAAGTATTTCTCGGTTCGCATTTTCCATTGACCTAGTTTGCACCCCGTATTAGTGACGAATACTCCATTCATTGGTTGTTTTGTTTATCCACCTTCTCGTTACGTATTTCTTCCGCTTCAGGGGACTGGCGGAAACCTTCAAAGTAGATATTTTGGCTATTATTCTGGTGACTGAAGTATTTGTATAACTCAAATTATACCACCCATATAGTTTGCACGATACTGAGATGAAAGCATGAACTGTTGTATTTCACGAGGTGATGTTTTTGCCAAACTAGCTAGCTCGTAGTGTAGTAAAGAGTCAATCAACAAGTTAGCTGTTGCTAATTTACTAGGCTATGTTACGTTGTTTGTGTGGTCGGATTATAACGAATACAAAATAATTTGGATACATCCAGTCAGTCTAATTTGATTTCTATTCATCGTTTTGTTTTCTCTAGCTGGCTTCCATCTCGTAAACCTTCTGAGTTGGCAACGCAGCCAGTGTTCACAAAATAAGTTACTGGATGGGAGCCAGCTAAACGAAAACAAAACGATACATTACAATCCTAGTAACACGCTAGACTGACTAGATGCACTTGCATTACTTTGTTATAATCCTACTACACAAACTACGTAACATAGCCAAGTAAATTAGCAGTAACTGTTGATCGTCAACCAAATTGAGCTATACTGTAGGCGAGACTGGAACATGACTCCCAGACACCTCGGCGAAAGGCGATCAAGCAAGCTCATGCTGCTTGGATACCTTCAAACCTTTTTGGTTGGCTTCAATTTATCTGGGAAACTTTTCTGGTGAGTAGATTATTTATACCCACAAAATATACACATACCTGTGGCATGATATTGAGACGAAAGCATGACCTGTGGTTGTTTTCCACTATCTGATGTTTTTACTAGCTAGCTCGTAGTAAAGGGTATTATTCAGGTAACTAGCGATTACTAACTTGCCATGTTTAGTCAAATTAAAGCAAACACAATAATTCAGACATCCATTCTATATTGATGGCTATGTTTTGTGATCTCTTGCTACCATCTACTGTCATTAATTTCCGTGTTGATAGAAAATGTATTCCTCATTTATTGTCAGGCCACAGTTCAAGCAAAAATGAAATGGCAAGTGTAATTTGTTTGGAAAATCTGGGCTAGGGCTAGTTGATGGACGACATGTAGAATACACCAGACTTTATGCTTATTCAATCTAACAACCTTTTGAAATGACAAGACGGCAATGTATGACTGTAATGTTTCATAGGGTAATGAAACGCACCACTTGTCATACCACTTGATTGCCTGCTGTTGACCGTTTTCTATATCTTGAACATCTCCCTATAATTTTACAGGTGAATGTTGGCCCGCACAGGCCCCGTTCCAAGAAACAGAACATGACAGCACTGCTGTACAAATTGTCCACGTATAGTACATGGCCTTCTCTCAGGTGTCGAGCAAGTACGGTCAGCACAAAGTGACCATTCCTTGCTGAACATCAACGAGACCGTCAAACACCTAATTCCTTGATGTACCAGCAGCATGTTTATTTTTTTGCAAAGGCTGAAAGCCCATCTCCCATCCCACACCCTCACCACATTGCATAGAGGGACTGTAGAGAGCATCCCAAGGAGCTGCATCACGGCCTGCAGAGGACAGTGAGGACAGCTGAGAAGATAGTCAGGATCTCTCTGCCCTCCCTCACAAACATCTATACCAAATGCTGCATCCCCAAACCCACACGCATTGTGGACAAACCCATGCACCCCACACGCTCCTGTACATCATCAAACTCAATATTTTTGCATATTGCTGCTACCTCAATAACTGATGTCCATGTATTATGGTATTAGTATGTTATGTTTACATTCAGTTTCCCTTGCACTAGCTTACTTGTTTACATTCACAGTATCCCCACTTCTTGGTGTTTTGAGGCATTTGTCACAAATTTCATCTTGTCTTATTGGACCAATTTTATTGACCTAATTCCACACAGTTGTTGTAGTTGTCTAGGTTATGTCTAGGTCCTGGAAGAACGTTGTTTTGTTTCATTGTGTACTGTAAGTATATGATGACAATAAATACCAGTTGACTTGTCATGACAACAGATCCAGAAATCCCAAGCCCTTCATGATCCTGGATGTCCATAGTGGATCCTGTGTAAAGGATCATGTCCTAAACATAGCCAGTACATCACACAACTCA
The DNA here is from genome assembly GCF_963692335.1 of Osmerus eperlanus. Lineage (NCBI taxonomy): Eukaryota > Metazoa > Chordata > Actinopteri > Osmeriformes > Osmeridae > Osmerus > Osmerus eperlanus. Next base: position 4,385,592 of record NC_085023.1, read on the forward strand.
AACATGCTGTACCTTTTTGCCGATATGTTGACGGAAGCTTTGCCTACCCGTACACAGTGTCAAGGTTTTAAATCATTTTGATGTGATATTTTTTATAGCTGTGTGCTAATGATATTCATTGATATGTAACGTGACAATGACGAGATTGTACCCTTTCCTGGACATGTAATTAGCTACCTGAAATGAGTAAAAGGATACGTGTTAAAAATTAAGAAACGTGTTGGTGTGGGATTTTTAACTTATTAAAATATTTATTAAAATAACTTAGTACTGTCATTACTGTTCCGATTTTTAAATATTCACACAGGTGAATCCACAGTGAATTGATATGATATATTATCGTAGTGTAGCTTTCGAGAAGCTAACTTGGCTAATGACGATAATGTAGGCTGCCATGTTTTTTGTTTTGATCAGTACTCTGCATTGTGGGTGTCAAATGGTCAACGAGATGACCTACTCTTCTCACGAGAAAATACTGAGGTGTACGGGGTCAAGGGGTACATCATCAAGGGTCATATTTGTTGCCGGAAGACAAAAAAATCAAAGATGGCCTCTAGTAGCTCAAAACGAGACGAAAGACAGACGAATGTCAGATGTTTTAGATGCATATTTGTGAACGTATATCTATTATTTCGATCTCTGGTTGGTTGTACAATAGTAAAATCTGTTGAAAGCGATAGCCAAGTCAAGGAAAACGGATAATATTATGGTTTACTAGGTGGCGTGAGTAAAGCGTGAGTTATTTTTGGTTAGCTGTTAGCTAACATTAGCTAAACTAAATTGTTTGAACGTTTTCTTATGGATAATAAAGGTAAACTTTCTCAAAATATACAGTAAATTGAGATTCATGTTTATAACATACGCGTAGGCTAATGCTGAAGAGTTTATTGTTACGTAATAAGCCAAACTGGACATTCTAAAGGACGCGTTCCAACACACCGGTGTGTTGGTACGCTCCAGGGACCAGCCAGGACTCAACACACCGGTGTGTTCGTACGCGTCAAAGGGTTAAAGGAGGTGGTGGGTAGAGAGGAGGTCAGGGGTAGAGGGGATCACACTAGACACACACAGTGTATATTCAAGTGGGTAATAGTGTCCCATTACTGGTTCTAAATGTAGTGTTTTCATTGTGTACATGTGTGTGTGTACATGTGTGTGTGTGTGTGTGTAGGACCACTGGGTCACCAACGAACACACAGCATGTCTTCTATCATCCTGTATAAAACATCTTTATTTCTCCTTATTTAGGCAGTAAGACACTATTTAGTTCATCACATTCAGTGGAACTGAGATCAAAGACAGGAATGTTGTTTGTCAACAATGAAAACACAACAAACATTCTACACACACCAATATTTACAAACACTCTGGGATATCAATTACAACTGTATACAGTTCAATCTTCAATTACATCTATGTGAGCAGTGTGTGAGAGTGTGTGTGGGCTATTCTACCTGACACAGGGACACTGAGGAGTCATCATAAACCCTGAACCCAGGATAGAGGGGCTCAGTGAATGTGCTGTGGAATGTGTGCAGGTGGGTCAGTGTGTCAGAGGAGACTGTGTAGAAGGACAGAGTGCCGGCCGGCCAGTCCAGATACACTCCTACTCTGTGGGAGCTGGAGGGGGGGGCAGGTATGACAGTGCTATTCATATTGTGCCAGGCAGAGTAACTGTCATCACTACACTCCAGACTCCAGGACTTGTTATTGTATCCAAGCCTACAGTCATCACCCCTTCCTCTCTAGGGAGGGAGGGTGGGGGGAGAGAGTAGGGAGGGAGAGTAGGGAGGGAGGGTGGGGGGAGAGAGTAGGGAGGGAGGGTGGGGGAGAGAGTAGGGAGGGAGGGTGGGGGGGAGAGAGTAGGGAAGGAGGGTGGGGGGAGAGAGTAGGGAGGGAGGGTGTGGGGGAGAGAGTAGGGAGGGAGGGTGGGGGGAGAGAGTAGGGAGGGAGGGTGGGGGAGAGAGTAGGGAGGGAGGGTGGGGGGAGAGAGTAGGGAGGGAGGGTGGGGGAGAGAGTAGGGAGGGAGGGTGGGGGGGGAGAGTAGGGAAGGAGGGTGGGGGGGAGAGAGTAGGGAGGGAGGGTGGGGGGGAGAGAGTAGGGAGGGAGGGTGGGGGGAGAGAGTAGGGAGGGAGGGTGGGGGAGAGAGTAGGGAGGGAGGGTGGGGGGGAGAGAGTAGGGAAGGAGGGTGGGGGGAGAGAGTAGGGAGGAAGGGTGGGGGAGAGAGTAGGGAGGGAGGGTGGGGGGAGAGTGTAGGGAAGGAGGGTGGGGGGAGAGAGTAGGGAGGGAGGGTGGGGGGGAGAGAGTACATTTACATTTATTCATTTAGCAGACGCTTTTCTCCAAAGCGACTTCCAAGAGAGAGCTTTACAAAAGAGCACAGGTCACTGATCATAACACTGAGACGCCCCAAACATTGCGGGGAGCCAAACATGAAGCATACATTGTGAAAAACCTAAATAAGTGCCAGAAGGAAGAACCATAAGAGCTTGTAGTTGAGTAAGTTACAATTAAACAACATGAACCTCAAAAAAGTGCAAGAGTGTACCTGTAGAAAAAACAAGCAACAGTAAAAATATATTTCACAGCGAGTACGGTAATTTTAAATCAGTTACAGCTAACCAACAAGAGCAACAAGTCTCTAAGTAAGAGTCATTGTGATCCTGGAGGAAACTAACATCAGGTCCAGCAAATCATCCCTAAGTACCGTTGTACTCCCGGAACAAGTGCGTCTTGAGCCTTTTCTTGAAGGTGGAGAGACAGTCAGTGTCTCTGATGGAGGTGAGGAGGTGATTCCACCATTGGGGGGCCAGACAGGAGAAGAGCTTGGGTTGGGAGCGGGTGCTCTTGAGAGGTGGGACCACCAGACGGTTGTCAGAAGAAGACCGTAGGTGGCGGGGGGTGTAAGGCTGGAGGAGAGACTTGATGTAGTCAGGAGCAGTCCCGTTCACCGCTCGGAAGGTCAGTACCAGAGTCTTGAATCTGATACGGGCCGTGATGGGAAGCCAGTGGAGGGAGTTGAGGAGTGGGGGGAGAGAGTAGGGAGGGAGGGTGGGAGAGTAGGGAGGGAGGTGAGGGGAGAGAGTAGGGAGGGAGGGTGGGGGAGAGAGTAGGGAGGGAGGGTGGGGGAGAGAGTAGGGAGGGAGGGTGGGGGGAGAGAGTAGGGAGGGAGGGTGGGGGGGGGAGAGTAGGGAAGGAGGGTGGGGGGGAGAGAGTAGGGAGGGAGGGTGGGGGGGAGAGAGTAGGGAGGGAGGGTGGGGGGAGAGAGTAGGGAGGGAGGGTGGGGGAGAGAGTAGGGAGGGAGGGTGGGGGGGAGAGAGTAGGGAAGGAGGGTGGGGGGAGAGAGTAGGGAGGAAGGGTGGGGGAGAGAGTAGGGAGGGAGGGTGGGGGGAGAGTGTAGGGAAGGAGGGTGGGGGGAGAGAGTAGGGAGGGAGGGTGGGGGGGAGAGAGTACATTTACATTTATTCATTTAGCAGACGCTTTTCTCCAAAGCGACTTCCAAGAGAGAGCTTTACAAAAGAGCACAGGTCACTGATCATAACACTGAGACGCCCCAAACATTGCGGGGAGCCAAACATGAAGCATACATTGTGAAAAACCTAAATAAGTGCCAGAAGGAAGAACCATAAGAGCTTGTAGTTGAGTAAGTTACAAGTAAACAACATGAACCTCAAAAAAGTGCAAGAGTGTACCTGTAGAAAAAACAAGCAACAGTAAAAATATATTTCACAGCGAGTACGGTAATTTTAAATCAGTTACAGCTAACCAACAAGAGCAACAAGTCTCTAAGTAAGAGTCATTGTGATCCTGGAGGAAACTAACATCAGGTCCAGCAAATCATCCCTAAGTACCGTTGTACTCCCGGAACAAGTGCGTCTTGAGCCTTTTCTTGAAGGTGGAGAGACAGTCAGTGTCTCTGATGGAGGTGAGGAGGTGATTCCACCATTGGGGGGCCAGACAGGAGAAGAGCTTGGGTTGGGAGCGGGTGCTCTTGAGAGGTGGGACCACCAGACGGTTGTCAGAAGAAGACCGTAGATGGCGGGGGGTGTAAGGCTGGAGGTGAGACTTGATGTAGTCAGGAGCAGTCCCGTTCACCGCTCGGAAGGTCAGTACCAGAGTCTTGAATCTGATACGGGCCGTGATGGGAAGCCAGTGGAGGGAGTTGAGGAGTGGGGGGAGAGAGTAGGGAGGGAGGGTGGGAGAGTAGGGAGGGAGGTGAGGGGAGAGAGTATGGAGGGAGGGTGGGTGGGGGAGAGAGTAGGGAGGGAGGGTGGGGGAGAGAGTAGGGAGGGAGGGTGGGGGGAGAGAGTAGGGAGGGAGGGTGGGGGAGAGAGTAGGGAGGGAGGGTGGGGGGGAGAGAGTAGGGAGGGAGGGTGGGGGGGAGAGAGTAGGGAAGGAGGGTGGGAGGAGAGAGTAGGGAGGGAGGGTGGGGGAGAGAGTAGGGAGGGAGGGTGGGGGGAGAGAGTAGGGAGGAAGGGTGGGGGAGAGAGTAGGGAGGGAGGGTGGGGGGAGAGAGTAGGGAGGAAGGGTGGGGGGAGAGAGTAGGGAGGGAGGTTGGGGGGAGAGAGTAGGGAGGGAGGGTGGGGGAGAGAGTAGGGAAGGAGGGTGGGGGAAGAGAGTAGGGAGGGAGGGTGGGGGGGAGAGAGTAGGGAAGGAGGGTGGGGGGAGAGAGTAGGGAGGGAGGGTGGGGGGAGAGAGTAGGGAGGGAGGGTGGGGGGGAGAGAGTAGGGAGGGAGGGTGGGGGGAGAGAGTAGGGAAGTAGGGTGGGGGGGAGAGAGTAGGGAGGGAGGGTGGGGGGAGAGAGTAGGGAGGGAGGGTGGGGGGGAGAGAGTAGGGAGGGAGGGTGTGGGGGAGAGAGTAGGGAGGGAAAGTAGGGGAGGAGGGTGGGGAGGGTGGGGGGAGAGAGTAGGGAGGGAGGGTGGGGGAGAGAGTAGGGAGGGAGGGTGGGGGGAGAGTGTAGGGAAGGAGGGTGGGGGGAGAGTGTAGGGAAGGAGGGTAGGGGGAGAGAGTAGGGAGGGAGGGTGGGGGGGGAGAGTAGGGAGGGAGGGTAGGGAGGGAGGGTAGGGAGGGTGGGGGGGGAGGGAGGGTGGGGGGAGAGAGTAGGGAAGGAGGGTGGGGGGAGAGAGTAGGGAGGGAGAGTAGGGAGGGAGGGTAGGGGGAGAGAGTAGGGAGGGAGGGTGGGGGGGAGAGAGTAGGGAAGGAGGGTGGGGGGAGAGAGTAGGGAAGGAGGGTGGGGGGAGAGAGTAGGGAGGGAGGGTGGGGTTGGAGTAGGGAGGGAGGGTGGGGGAGAGAGTAGGGTGGGGGAGGGTGGGGGGAGAAAGTAGGGAGGGAGGGTGGGGGGGAGAGAGTAGGGAGGGAGGGAGGGTGGGGGGGAGAGAGTAGGGAAGGAGGGGATCACACTAGACACACACAGTGTATATTCAAGTGAGTAATACTGTCATATTACTGGTCCTAAATGTAGTGTTTCCAGTGTGTGTGTGTGTGTGTGTACATGTGTGTGTGTGTGTACGTGTGTGTGTACATGTGTGTGTGTGTGTGCATGTGTGTGTGTACGTGTGTGTGTGTGTCTATAGGGCCACTGGGTCACCAACAAACACACAGCATGTCTTCTATCATCCTGTATAAAACATCTTTATTTCTCCTTATTTAGTCACTAAGACACTATTTAGTTCATCACATTCAGTGGGACTGAGATCAAAGACAGGATTGTTGTTTGTCAACAATTAACCCGTTAAGGAGCAGCATCACACGTGTGCGATAGTTCGAAAGCCCCACAGAGTAACGTCGCACGTGTGATTCTGAACATTCCAACCGACTATTTTCCGATAGACAAAAACTACATGACAAACGCTGTAGTATGGCTTCAAAATGTACAATTAGGAGGCTAACAAGTAACACTAGCAGGTAGTAGCATTGCTACGAGTATTATGCTAGGTTGCTAGGTAACGGAAGCTAACTAAAGCTAGCTTCCGTTTTGGAAAAATAACTCACTCTGGTGGAAGCGTAGGTAATATTTAGAGATATTAATAATATTTAATATCAGTAATATTTACATCTAAAAGGTTAAAACAAAACAAACATTCTACACACACCAATATTTACAAACACTCTGGGATATCAATTCCAACTGTATACAGTTCAATCTTCAATGACATCTATGTGAGCACAGTGTGTGAGAGTGTGTGTGGGCTATTCTACCTGACACAGGGACACTGAGGAGTCATCAAGAACCAAGAACCCAGGATAGAGGGGCTCAGTGAATGTGCTGTGGAATGTGTGCAGGTGGGTCAGTGTGTCAGAGGAGACTGTGTAGAAGGACAGAGTGCCGGCCGGCCAGTCCAGATACACTCCTACTCTGTGGGAGCTGGAGGGGGGGGCAGGTATGTCAGTGCTCTTCTTATTGTGCCAGGCAGAGTAATCGTCATCATCACAGACCAGACTCCAGGACTTGTTATTGTGTCCAAGCCTACAGTCAGCACCCCTTCCTCTCCTGCTGATTCCTTTATATGTCACTGCTATACCAACCCATCTTCCACTCCACTCTGCCTCCCAGTAACAGCGCCCAGACAGACCCTCTCTACACAGCACCTGTGGACAGCCCTCAAATCTCTCTGGGTGATCAGGATACGGCTGCTCCTCCTCCCTCCTCCATGTCACCTTTCTGTTCTCCTCAGACAGAGAGAGGTATATGTTTGCTGTGTTTGGGTCCAGTGTGAGCTCACAGGCATCTGATGGGGGAGACCAAGACACAATATATTACTGATCATCATCATTCACATTAGAATGTCTCCCTCTTCCTGCCCTCCCCCTTTCATTCTCTCCCCCCCCACCCCCCTGACCTCTCCCCCCCCACCCCCCTTATCTACTCTCTCCCCCCCACCACCTCCTCCTCCTCTCCCCCCAGCCCCCTTATCTGCTCTCTCCCCCCACCCCCATTATCTATTCTCCCCCCCCGCCCCCTGACCTCCTCTCCCCCCCACCCCCCCCCCACCCCCCTGACATCTCCCCCCCCACCCCCCTCATCTACTCTCTCCCCCCATCCCTGACCTCCTCTCCCCCCCACCTCCTCTCCCCCCACCCCCATTATCTACTCTCTCCCCCACCCCCCTGACCTCCTCTCCCCCCACCTCCCTTATCTACTCTCTCCCCCCCACCTCCTCTCCCCCCACCCCCATTATCTATTCTCCCCCCCCCCGCCCCCTGACCTCCTCTCCCCCCCACCCCCCCCACCCCCCTGACCTCTCCCCCCCCCACCCCCCTTATCTACTCTCTCCCCCCATCCCTGACCTCCTCTCCCCCCCCACCTCCTCTCCCCCCATCCCTGACCTCCTCTCCCCCCCCACCTCCTCTCCCCCCACCCCCCTGACCTCCTCTCCCCCCACCTCCCTTATCAACTCTCTCCCCCCCCCCTCCTCTCCCCCCACCCCCCTGACCTCCTCTCAGAAGAGGAGAGAGACGAAAGGGGAGAAGGAGATGAAGGGAGGGGTGGGAGGAGGAGAGGGTAGGGCAGTGGAGAGGGAAGGAAGCGAGGAGTGAGGGAAGGAGGGAGGGGGACAGGAAACACACAGCAGCTAGGGGAAGGGAGGGGGGGGGAACAGGGGAGGGCACATACGTGTGTCCATTTCTGACAGTGTCAAAGTCACTAATGGTATTGTCCCTGTATGACCCTGTGTACCAGAACTAAGTAGCAGTCAATACTCACATTTCCTAAGACCAGGTTTGATCCTGCACTCTCCACCATGATCCACACTGTAGGGAGAAGCAGAGGAATGATGAGGAAATGACACCTCACCTGTTGCTACGTGACTAAAGTAAACATGTTGTTTCTATGTTTATCATCAGAGGTGTATTCCAGAAAACAGCTCAGAGTTTTACAAACTCTGAGCCTAACCCTGAACTCGGACTTGATGAACCCTGAGATGGGAAGCACAGAGTTATCGGTTCCAGAAAAGCTGATCTGAGTTCGTTTAATTCTAATTCACTGGAATTAGGAATTCTCATGCGTGCAGGCGAGTATGCAAACATTTTCTGAAAGGTAAATAACAACTGCAACAGCAAAAGAGAGACAATTGGTCAATGAGTACATTTCAATGCAGTCTATTTATTTGACATTTAACCACACGTCTTACTACAGCTGGACAAGTGGTGGAACAATCCTATGGGCACAAAACACACTTGGCAGCAGCTGAAAATGAAATATAAAATCAGTTCAAACAGGTAGGGCATATTTTGCTTTGGCCTTCCCACCCCCTTTGCATGTCATGAGTTCTGTAATGTTGTACAATGTATGTGCCCATGTGCTGAGGTGTTTTCTCCTGTTCTCACACTGTACTCCTCTAGGAGCATAGTCTGGGGGTTGACTTTTTCTCTCATGTTTCTGCTGACATTTTCAAGGGGGCGCCGATAATGGCTGCCTCGGTCGGTATCTTTCGGCCAAAGTAAATTCCTTGTCTGTCATTGTCCCCTTCTGATTCAGACACATGATTGTTTTAATCATGTTTGACAGGATTAAACCAAGTACAAATCATTCAGTGGCTGTCTCAACTTGTGAGAATGCTGTTTTAACACATAAATGTTGTCTCACCTAATCCTGCTCAGTATATGAACATTGGACTTGTAGTGGACTAACAGAAAGAAGGCAGAGGAGGGCACCACCTCTGACAGAGGCAGAAGAGCTGGCTCTGAGCCAGAACGCTGGGCGACCAGCGGCTGAAGGCATCCCTGGAGGGAACTCATCCAAGCCTATCACCCCCGAGGACACAAGGGCCCACATAACATGTTAGTGTGTTTGTGGAGATTTCATTTGGGGGGTTCATTTCTCCAAAAGGTCATTGATGGTGTTACCTGCCTTGTTGAGCCTTCTGCCACAACAGAACCTCTTGCAGTTTAAGTTCTCAATATTGCAAAGACTGTGTACAGTACAGTAGAACAGAATGCTCTTCATCACAGAATGATACAGATATGTTGTCTGCTGCCACAGAGAGGGATTCAGAAAGACCTACAGAGGTATACATCTTACTGTATGGTAGCTACTGAGCTACACTGTTCTCTCCCCATGTACATTGTTTTGAGGTTCTTGTGTGGAATTATGGGTTTGACATGTACATTGACGTGATGAGAAAAAAGAATGAATGGTAAAACAACTGGCACATTCTTCTCCTTTATAACAGAGCATGACTGGGCATTACAAGGAGGAGCAGGGTTTCCCACAGAAAACGTGTTAGTTAAGGTGGTAGGGTTTGCCGTCAGACCGGGAGGGGGGGTTGTAGAGTCTAGCCTAATGTGTTCTGGGGGGAGGGGGGTCGTTTGTACGATAGACTAATGCATTCTGCAGAGAAGGTACTGTTTGGAATGAAAGGGAGCAAACAGGACAGAGTAACACGGCATTCATCTTTCTTTTTGTTTTGGACGACGTAGTTAAGGCGGCAGGCGTGTGTTGCTTAGGCGGCCGCCTTAACTGGAAAGTGCTGCGGGAAACCCTGAGGAGGGTCCATCAACCTCCACAGCACAGATTAACAGGGACATGTTCAGTAAATACCAGGTTAGCTCTGCATGGAAACTTCATGTCATCCTTATGTGTTATACACAGTGGCGGTCCTAGCACATTTGGCGCCCCAGGCAAGTTTTTCCCTTACAGATGCAACCAAATTGGCCGCAATTTAGAGCCTCTCCATGTGGTCATTTTATATCAACTATTTATTCATTGAATTGAAAGAAAATGTGCCATATTGTGTTATGTATCGTTATCGGGATATGAAAGGATCTATATCAGGATATGAGATTGTGGTCATATCGCACAGCCCTACTGCAAAGTAAAATACAACAGCACATTATCAGTAATACATTTAAAATGGGGAAAATGTGAATAATTGCTTTGCAGGTCAATTTAAGGTGTAGGCCCCTACATGTTCTGCCTGTGCCCCCAACATGTTCAGTTAGGGGCTACAGTGCTCCTAGTAAAACAAGTTAGTCTGGAGCCCTGGATGAGGAAAGGACACCCCATGTCTGATAGTTGCTTCAGGCTCGGCATGAGGGAGGAGAGAGGGAGAAATTCATGGTTTGCTAAACAAAAGCTGCCAGCAAGCAGGTTAGGTTAGTTACCATCAGTTACCGTGGTAACTTAACCAGAGTTTGTGTTTCCTCTCTTTCTGGAACAGAAAACCCAGAGTTTCCCTCATCTCAGGGTTAACAAACTCACTGTTTTCACTTCAACCCACTTTCTGGAATAGACCCCAGGAAATACAATTAGGATTGTAGCTATATAGTCATAATTGCACTAAAGGCTATTGTAGATTATATAGGGCTTCTCTCTTCCTAACCCACTGTCCTAAATAAACACGCAGTCTGTGATTGTATAATCATGAAATGCAAGGCCTATTAACATACTTAGATGTATATTCAGTGTTAAGCAACATTACATCAAGAGGTGTATAAAAACACAAACATGTCCTTACTTGAGTTTCTCCAGTCTGCAGTGTGGATCCTCCAGTCCAGCAGAGAGCAGCTTCGATCCTTTTTCTCCTGGATGATTGTAGCTCAGGTCCAGTTCCCTCAGGTGGAAGGGGTTGGACCTCAGAGCTGAGGCCAGAGAAGCACAGCCTTCCTCTGTGACCAGACAGCCTGACAGCCTGTAGAAAGAGAATCAATGTTGTGACAGAATCCATCTGGGCCTCCAGAGTGAGTCAGCACAGAGGGGTTCATTTGGCAGGTGCTGTCATAGCTGCTCCTCCCCCTCATTAGACAGAGTGACCTTTCCCCCCAGTTCAGGAAGGTTAGGTTTGTGTTCAGTTTGGTGCTAATAGTTCTATGGAACATCAGGACGTCTGCTACATAAAGCCAAACTTGACTTGAATGAACACAACAAATTAGTTGGGGCTATAGCCCCTATTCTTAAGCAGTACGAGACATAGAACATGGATCATATCTATCCACCATTGCAGAAAGCAATGTTCACGGCCACGTGACCTTTCCCTCTCTAAACCGAGTTCTATGACAGCTCGACGTAGATCATCATTGCTGCCGCTGCTTCAGAATTGTATTAAATATCACGATATCGAGGAGGATGAGCAACTGAACAGTGACAGGACGTTAATCATTCATGAAGTCATGACAACCTAATAAACAACAGCGACCAGCTACTTTCCCGACAAAGCCCTCTCCTGCTGCCTCTTTCTAGCTATTTTTAACAACCTTCCATTCCCCACACCCTGCCGCAGTCAACTAAAACGTAATTTATACAAATAAAGTGGTAAAATATCAGCCTACCTGCCGAACTTGTTCCACTGAGTTGGATTCCAACTGAAGAATATCCCACTTCAGTCGCTCTGTAGCCTATTAGCTACAAAACATCCTGGTTTATACCCTGAGAATTTTCTGTGGTAAACCTGAGGTAATTTGCTTCTAAATTACCGTAAAAAGCCTCAGTAAACTGAGGCTACTAATAGACTTTAACTTTCAGATGGTAAATATTTCTCTAGCTTCGAGTTTTCTGAGCAGATAGACATCTGGTTCCCTTCAGACGCCTTCAGTTAACAGTGTTGTTTTTAGCAACACGGATAACTGATCCAGAGACAGAGATCACATGACTGAGCGTGCCATCAAACACTTCAGGCTATTGGACAATATAAGAAGTTCTTCTAAAAAATTAAAGGGGAAATTAAATGGAAGTGAAATTAACCAAAAGTATTCAAAAAACGTATCTAGCAAATATTATTATTTTTGAACAACAGAGAATGCCTGTCAGTATTTATTTAACTATGTTAAGTCATTAGATAACCTGACTGCCTGTTGGCTCTGCACTCCCTGCGAGAAGAGGAACTGCTATATTAGTATGCTGTTCATGGATTACAGATAATAATTTAACACCATCATGCCTATGTCTTTATATAGGCTATTTCAAAATTGTATATTCTTTCCAAAATTCTAGTTTTAAGTTGTAACAGTCATGTTTGCATTCTGTGCTCTTTTTGCTTTAATGTTAGGACGCATTAGCAGGGCTAATGCGTCCTAAATAAATGCGTCCTCAATAAATTCAATGGTCAATGTCACCTTTTGTGATCTGTGCAAAGGACCAATAAAAGACTGACGTTCTGTGTTCAACTTTCTTTCTTCCCTTTTTTAAAGAGCAGATATGTGTTTGAAATCTCACTCAGTATGGGGCATTTGGCTGACTCTCCCTGCATCTCAGATGGAATACTACCATCCTATGAAGTAAAGTCTGTCAGAATAAATGTGAATAGCCAGTTCCATACATATATAGTATATACAGTAGTATTATAGATCAAGCACACTTTTCTTGTCATTCCTAATTTGAAACCCTTCATGTAGTGGAAGAGGCGTCAACCACAGGAACAACAGCCACCAGATGCTAAACTCACTGCCCAGGTAAATGTACAATAATATGATGAATAGTATATCTTAACCCTTGTGTTGTCTTCAGGGTAAAACATGACTGCTATTATATTTAACAGCAGAGAAAACCCTCAAGTAGTTATTTTTTTTGCACATTCAGAAACAGTTGCATCAACATTTTCATTCTGTCTAAAATAAACAAAAACATGAATTAAAATATAAGCCAATCATTATGTAAAGCATGTTTTAGAGTGTTTCAGATGCAGCAAATCTGCCTGTTTCTTATCAAACTAGTCCTCACTGATGACTAGAAGTCATATCTCATTCTTGGCATTAAGTTTATACCCAACTTGATGATGGTAACTTTACTAATGGCTCATGTAGAACATAAATACATACCTCAGTGTCTCCAGTTTGCAGAGTGGGTTCCCCAGTCCAGCAGAGAGCAGCTTCATGCCGGCATCCTTCAGATCATTGTTACTTAGATCTAGTTGTCTCAGGAAGGAGGTTGACTTCAGCACTGAGCCCAGAGAAGCACAGCCTTCCTCTGTGATGTGACAGCCTGACAGCCTGTAGAAGATTATCATTAGGGAGGGATCACAAACACTTTTTATTGTTATCTCTACTCTTGATGCATGATTATGCTTTGCTTATGGTCTGCACCTCTTCTTCAACACTGACCACCTCTGGAAGAGTGGAACTCTCTCACTGAATTGCTCCTACCAAGCTTTCTTAAATGTTTTAACTATGAGTTTCCATGAGAGTTTAACATTTGACTCGAACACAATGACAATGTAGCCAGTAACCAATGTGAAAAATGAACCTGCCTGAGAAGCTGATTTTACTAAGCTGGATTGTACTTGTGAAATATCCCCAAAACAATCCTGTCTAATGTATACTGAGACATCATGTGGTCTTCCTGAGGTATTTCTAAGTCATATAATGTGAAATGTAGGCCATCAGTGAATCTTTTGTTCTAGACTGTCTAGTGTCTTTCTGAACCAATCAGATCATAATTCCCTTGGTACTAGGATCAATACAAGGTTTAGTATCTCCTATGATCAGTACTATAGACGAGATCTATGGCACTGTTGTACTGACATGATCAAACTATCAGTGAATATATGACACTGTTCAGGAATGGTTAGCTTGATTGTGTTATTGTGACATGAAACTTAAAAGATTAATTCACCAGTGAGATACAATAACACAATACATCCTTTGGTATGTTTTGGAATGGTTCGAACACAGTAGTGACCACATACACACTACTCCTCATGATACTGGTTCAGACCGTAGTGACCACATACACAGTACTCCTCATGATACTGGTTCAGACAGTAGTGACCACATACACACTACTCCTCATGATACTGGTTCAGACAGTAGTGACCACATACACACTACTCCTCATGATACTGGTTCAGACAGTAGTGACCACATACACACTACTCCTCATGATACTGGTTCAGACAGTAGTGACCACATACACATGACTCCTCATGGAATTATTGAACCTGATTCAATGTGTTAATTTACTGTCACTTATTATTCTCAGACCATATTAATAAAAGAGATATATGCCCACTTTCCCAGACATGGATTAAGCCTAGTCCAAAAGTAAGTAGGTCGAATAAAATGAAGATCTCCATTGAAAATTGTTTTTAGTATAGGACTACGCTTAATCCACGTCTGGGAAACTGGGCCAAGTTCAAAATCTCATTTCATGGAGCACTTGGCTGACCAGATGTTCTTCAACTGTTTGGTCACCTAAGTTTGTTGAAAGCATGCAATAAATGAACATCTGTGCTCAAAATATGATTCTTAAATGACAGAAGTAAAACAAATGATTTGAATCAATATAACCAGTAAAAATTCGGGTATCAATTTAATCTGAGGGATTTGAAACAATCACCAACTGACAGTCAATATGTTGTACGTTTGAAATCTCACTTGGTATATGAGGCACTTGGTTGACCATCCCTGCATCTCAACTGGAATACTACCATCCTATAAGGTATAGTATGTCAGAATGATGGTGAATATCCAGTTATATAGTAGTATAATACAACAAGCACACTTTTCTTGCTATTTCTAATTCCCTTCCCTTCATGCAGTACAACAGGAGTCACCCACAGGGACAGCAGCACAACAGCCACCAGATGCAAACTGTGATGTATAATGTATAGAAAGAAACACTTGAGGACGAATAACCACAGAACATGACATCACTTTACTGGGTTTTCTCTGAACGAACGTCTTAGTTCTTTCCAACTACTTCCTTATCCAATCAGTTACATGCATAACAAATACACAGTACTCCTCATGATACTGGTTCAGAGAGCAATGACCACATACACACTACTCCTCATGTTACTGGTTCAGACAGTAGTGACCACATACACACTCCTCATGATACTGGTTCAGACAGTAGTGACCACATACACACTACTCCTCATGATACTGGTTCAGACAGTAGTGACCACATACACACTACTCCTCATGATACTGGTTCAGACAGTAGTGACCACATACACACTACTCCTCATGATACTGGTTCAGACAGTAGTGACCACATACACACTACTCCTCATGATACTGGTTCAGACAGTAGTGACCACATACACACTACTCCTCATGATACTGGTTCAGACAGTAGTGACCACATACACACTACTCCTCATGGAATTATTGAACTCTATTATGGGACTAGTCTCTGGTGAGGATGAGTCCACCTACAGGTGAGAAGTTGACCATCTGATGAACTGGTGCAGCCTGAACTACTTGGAGCTCAACCCTCTGAAGACAGTGGAGTTGGTTGTGGATTTCAGAAAGAGCCTGGTCCCACTCAGCCCCATCACCCTGTGTGACTCCTCCACCCTAACTCCACTGTGGAGTCCTTCAGCTTCCTGGGCTCTATCATTCTCAGGACCTCAAGTGAGAGCTGAACATCATCTCCCTCACCAAGAAAGCTCAACAGAGGATGTACTTCCTGCGGCAGCTGAAGAAGTTCAACCTGCTAAAGACAAGGGTGGTGCACTTCTACACAGCCATCATTAAGTCTATTTCACCTCCATCATCACCATCTGGTACGCTGCTGTCACTGCCAATGTTAAAGGCAGACTGCTGCGTATCATCCACATTTTCGAACTGACGATTCTCCAATTGGCTGTTAGGGCTTTTGAGACAAATATTCCTCAGGTTGCTGTGCAGAGTCCATAGTCCTACGCACAGCTTCTTTTTCCTGACGCTACCTAACATGGCCTGAGGCATCTTTGGCCCGTATCTTACTGCAGTATTTTTGTAATACTGTTCATGTTTGTATTTGCTGGAATTAAGTCTGTATTTACTGTAAATAATTTTGTATTTTTGTACATTATTTTTGTATTTGTCTTTATATTTCTACTCTATTGTTACACACCAAACCAACAACCTCGTATGTGTTAACTTACCACAGATGTGACCTCTGCCCCGTATCCAGGACAACGCCATATTATTGATTAGGCTGAAAGAAGTCTTTGATGTGCAGTGAGCCAATGTCTGAAGGGCCATGGGGCAGCTGTGTGTCTGTCTTGTGATTGTGGGACGGACCAATGACTCTTGAGAACGATGTATTATAAAATGGTGTGTTGTCTGAAGTTCTTTGGGGTTCAGTGTGCATCAAGTGCTGATGTTACTGGATACTCCAGTTCTGTCTAGGAAACTAGACGGAGCTGTCTAGTGAACTGTCTTTGGGTACTTTAATTTCTAAGGCAGCTTATGCTGCAAAACTAACCTGGTACAAATTAATAATAACGAATTATACACACAGGTAGCATATCACAGTTGTAACATATTACTGCAAGTCATATTATTCAACCCCACATTTGCCTGCATCAGCAAATCAAGACAAAAACATATTCATTAGGTAATTGAGAGAATGGGAAACAGAATGTGAAAATAAATTATAATAAATAAATAAATTGATATGTGAGATAACACAAGCACACCCAATAATAATAAAATATATATGAGAGAGAATAAAGGTTGTGGCTTGCCAGAGGCAAACACCCCCCCCACACAAACACACACACACACACACACGCAAAAAGGATTGGACAGCAGGTACACAGACCTGTTGGGTAGGTACAGAGACAGTAGTGCTGCCAGGTTATGACCCCATACAGCTTGTGATGTGTGATTGAAACTATTAGTTCAATACCAAACATGATTACAGACCTCAGTGTCTCCAATTTCCAGAGTGGACTCCTCAAAACAGCAGAGAGAAGCTTCATATCTGATTCCCTCAGGTCCTTGTTAATCAGGTCCAGTTCTCTCGGAGAGGAGGGCTTTGACTTCAGAGCTGAGGCCAAAGAAGCACAAGCTTCCTCTGTGATGTCACAGCTTGACACCCTGTGAAAGGATCATTATTACAAAAAGCATTACAATCTCTACTGCCCTCTGCTATTGGAAGGATTATCTTCATTTCTAGTCTTGACCAGATTAAACCTGATATAGAGTGCTACATGCTGGCGTTGACCAGATTAAACCTGATACAAGGTGCTACATGCTGGTGTTGACCAGATTAAACCTGATACAAGGTGCTACATGCTGGTGTTGACCAGATTAAACCTGATACAGGGTGAAAATTGCTGGTGTTCTTGTTGATCATTGAAAGACTGACCCATGTTGAGAACTGCATCTCCTACTTTTTCGTTTTTCATAACTCAGATTCCTCCTTGCAGGCATACGTTTACTAAATTATTTAAATAGCAACCACATTCTCTAAATCCAGCATCCAAATACAATGTGTGATGTGTGATAGTAACTCTTAGTTGTTTGCTGTTGAACATGATTACTGACCTTAACGTCTCCAGTTTGCAGAGTGGATTCCACTGTAGATCAGAGAGCAGTTGCATTTCTGGAATCTGGAGGTCATTGTTCCTCAGGTCCAGTTCTCTCAGGGTGGAGGGGTTTGACCTCAGAGCTGAGGCCATAGAAGCACAGCCTTCCTCTGTGACCCCACAGCATGACAGCCTGCAAAATTGATCATATAACATACTTGACTCATCTATGTATATACGTATACATAAGTAGAATATTTTAGTACATTATGTCAAGATGTTATCTTCCATGTTTCTGTCTGTGTGTTGAGGCAATAGCTCGTCACACGGCTCCCCTCCACTGCTGAGAAGGAAGAAGGACGTGTCTAATATTGGTGCTGAACATGAATCCTTCCACAAGTATCACTTGTGTTTTGTTCCAGTACAGAAGTCAAGTTGATTCAATGATTCAAGCCTGAGCCAACATTCAGAAAAATTTAATTTGCTGATAGAATATGATATCAATATAAGTATTCATATTCAATTCATTGTCATGTTAAATCATACACCTGAACTGTTCATACCACATTGAAGAGAATTACTAGGGCTTTTTAAGGATACAAATAAACATATGATTATTTAAGGCTAATCATCCTTTATCAAGAAGATTTCACGCAGCAATTTTTACAAACATCTTCTCTGTCATCAGTTTCTTCCTCTATATCATCAGACAGCTTCATTTTCAACCACTTTCATTACAAGATATGTTTATTTATCAAGTTTCACAGGAATCTGCAAAAAATCGAGGTTAGAGAAAATATATCTTCAAACATCTACACAACTGCAAATGCTCCACCACCCAGTCACCATGGTACCCTCCAGTGTTCAGTCACCATGGCACCCTCCAGTGTCAAGTCACCATGGTGACATCCAGGGTTCAGTGCTTGATCACCTCCCTCCTCTTCCTCCTGTACAGTCTTGCTCTTGGACAGATCCTAATCCATCATGGGTTCCTCCACCCTCCCTGTTCTTAGCCGCTGCAGTAAATTCCTCAATAAACTTCAATAAGTCCAGAACTCTGGTGCCCATATGCTCACCTCCACCCACCACCAAGATCACATCACCCCTGTTCTTCGCAACCTCCACTGGCTCCAGGTTGAATAAAGGATTCACTTCCAAATACTACTATACCTATAAAGTCATAAACAACCTGGCACCTCCCTACCTCTCCAACCTCCTCCTCCACCACAACCACTCTCAAGCCCTGTCTAGGAAAGCTGCATAGTGAATTGTCTTTGTGTTACTGTGTTAAACTCCTAATGATTAATCATTATAATGATTTTTGTTTAGTCATTTAAAAAACTCTTAATTCATCAAAGGAACAATGTCTCTCCCACAAATGTCCATCACATCCTCATGGTTGTAGCTCATTCCTGGCATGCAGTTTCAACGTAACCAATAAGCAACCACATTATCTAAATCAAACATGCAAATGTAATTTAATGTGTAACTATTAGTTGTCCCTTGAACATGATTACAGACCTCAGTGTCTCCAGTTTGCAGAGTGGATCCTCCAGTACAGCAGAAAGCAGCTTCATGTCTGAATCCTTCAGGTCACTGTTGCTCAGATCCAGATCTCTCAGAAGGGGATGGTTTGTCTTCAGAGCTGAAGCCAGAGAAGCACAGCCTTCTTCTGCAATGTGACAGCCTGACAGCCTGTAGAAGGATCATTACAAGAAAGATTACAAACACTTTTTCTGGCCCCGCCCTACCTCTCCAACCTCCTCCTCCACCACAACCACTCTCAAGCTCTGGACCTGACAGGGCCTTCTCAGTTGCCGCACGCTCCCTCCCAAACCGAATTGCAACATGCCTGCTATTTTTCATAGAGGCCATCAAAACCCACCTTTTCAAGCTTGTGTTCACCAGTTAACCTCCTGTGGTGGAAATTTGGAATACAGTTATAATGTGTGTGTTTTATATATGAGGAATGTGTTTTAATGGAAGTCTAAAGTTGGTTAAGAAGCTTGATACAATGAATGTTGAATCAACTCCATTTGGTAGAGATGCCATTTGCAGTTTATGACACCTGGGGAGGATGAGACAGCTGGTCTGGAGACAATGTGGATTCAATTGTATTGTTATTGTGATCTGAGGGAGCAGTTTAAGATAGATGAACTGATCAAGCTGCTCTGACCCTTCCTGTTGCATGGGTGGTGTTAATTAAATACTTGTTTGAAGATGTCCACACAAAGGACAGTTGACCATTTGACTGGTGAACTCCTGTGGCTTTACTATCTACTGATTGGGGAGAGATGCCACATCAAAGAACTGTGGGACACTTGGTATGGAGTCAAACTGTCAGTGAGCAGTGCTGACCAATCACAGAGTTTGCTACATTGATGGATTGACCATCAGAAGAACCATTTGATCTAAAGTTTATATAAGGCAGGGTTTTAGGGTTGTTCTTCATCACTCTTGCGAACGATCTGTGGCTAGCACCTCCTTTGTTATGACTGATCACAGAGTACAAGCCATCTCTTGACTGTTCAAATCTACACAGTGCCAGTAGAATTTTTCCACAACACCTCCCTTCTATCTTTCCCCTTCATGTGTGATTGAAACTATTAGTTAAATACTAAACATGATTACTGACCTCAGTGTCTCCAATTTGCAGAGTGGATTCCCCAAAACAGCAGAGAGAAGCTTCATATCTGATTTCCTCAGGTCACTGTTGCTCAGATCCAGATCTCTCAGAAGGGAGGGGTTTGTCTTCAGAGCTGAGGCCAGAGAAGCACAGCCTTCCTCTGTGACCCCACAGCATGACAGCCTGCAACATTGATCATATAACATACTTGACTCATCTATGTATATACGTATACATAAGTAGAATATTTTAGTACATTATGTCAAGATGTTATCTTCCATGTTTCTGTCTGTGTGTTGAGGCAATAGCTCGTCACACGGCTCCCCTCCACTGCTGAGAAGGAAGAAGGACGTGTCTAATATTGGTGCTGAACATGAATCCTTCCACAAGTATCACTTGTGTTTTGTTCCAGTACAGAAGTCAAGTTCATGATTAAAGCCTTTCCAGCCTGAGCCAACATTCAGAAAAATTAAATTTGCTGCTAGAATATTATATTAATATGCATATTCATATTACATTTATTTTCTTGTTAAATCATACATCTGAACTGTTTATACCGCATTGAAGAGAAGTACTAGGGCTTTCTATGATAGAAATATACATATGATTATTTAAGGCTAATCATCCTTTATCAAGAAGATTTCACGCAGCAATTTTCCATCAGGACCAAAATCTCAACCAGTCCATCCACCACCTATTTTGCACAAGTAATTTTGCACTATGCTGCCCAATTCATATCATTTTGTATCTTATCTTGTACTTTATATTCTATATTTATATCTATTTTATATCTCATTGTTTAGCTCTTTAGTACATTGTTTATCTTATTTATACATTCAACGTTTTACTTTTTTTTTAAATTAAGATCCATATTTGTTTATTGTATGCACCTTCATGCCACAGTAAATTCTGTCTTTACTTACATGGCAATACAAATAAATTCTGATTCTGATTATAACCAAGGTATGCAGACTACCATCGAATAATTATCAATCTAATGCTCACTGATGACAGAAAGCAACTTTGAGCAACCAACTTGAGAATAAATTATATTGTCTAAAATCAACTATATGTAGATATTGTGCTATTATAGCTTTACTATTGTCTCATGTAGAACATAAATACATACCTCAGTGTCTCCAGTTTGCAGAGTGGGTTCCCCAGTCCAGCAGAGAGCAGCTTCATGCCGGCATCCTTCAGATCATTGTTACTTAGATCTAGTTGTCTCAGGAAGGAGGTTGACTTCAGCACTGAGCCCAGAGAAGCACAGCCTTCCTCTGTGATGTGACAGCCTGACAGCCTGTAGAAGATTATCATTAGGGAGGGATCACAAACACTTTTTATTGTTATCTCTACTCTTGATGCATGATTATGCTTTGCTTATGGTCTGCACCTCTTCTTCAACACCGACCACCTCTGGAAGAGTGGAACTCTCTCACTGAATTGCTCCTACCAAGCTTTCTTAAATGTTTTAACTATGAGTTTCCATGAGAGTTTAACATTTGACTCGAACACAATGACAAAGTAGCCAGTAACCAATGTGAAAAATGAACCTGCCTGAGAAGCTGATTTTACTAAGCTGGATTGTACTTGTGAAATATCCCCAAAACAATCCTTTCTAATGTATACTGAGACATCATGTGGTCTTCCTGAGGTATTTCTAAGTCATATAATGTGAAATGTAGGCCATCAGTGAATCTTTTGTTCTAGACTGTCTAGTGTCTTTCTGAACCAATCAGATCATAATTCCCTTGGTACTAGAATCAATACAAGGTTTAGTATCTCCTATGATCAGTACTATAGACGAGATCTATGGCACTGTTGTACTGACATGATCAAACTATCAGTGAATATATGACACTGTTCAGGAATGGTTAGCTTGATTGTGTTATTGTGACATGAAACTTAAAAGATTAATTCACCAGTGAGATACAATAACACAATACATCCTTTGGTATGTTTTGGAATGGTTCGAACACAGTAGTGACCACATACACACTACTCCTCATGATACTGGTTCAGACAGTAGTGACCACATACACACTACTCCTCATGATACTGGTTCAGACAGTAGTGACCACGTACACACAATCCTCATGATACTGGTTCAGACAGTAGTGACCACACACACACTACTCCTCATGATACTGGTTCAGACAGTAGTGACCACATACACACTACTCCTCATGATACTGGTTCAGACAGTAGTGACCACATACACACTACTCCTCAGTCATGCAGTCTGGATGTGCTCACAGATACTGTGACAGAAGTCAAACATCAGCTGTATACCAACATGCACCAGGGTGAGTTATAACATCGACAAACCCAGGCTCATTTCATGGAGCACTTGGCTGACCAGATGTTCTTCAGCTGTTTGTTCATCTACGTTTGTTGAAAGCATGCAATAAATGAACATCTGTGCACACAATATGATTCTTAAATGACAGTAGTAAAAAATTGTATTGATACAATATAACCAGTAAAAATACTGGTATCAATTCAATCTGAGGGACTTTAAACAATCCCCAACTGACAGTCAATATGTTTTATGTTTGAAATTTCACTTGGTATGGGGTGAGTTATAACAACGACTAACCCTGGTTCACGGATAAACTCAGAAGGCTGAGGTTGGACGAGGAGGAAGCGTCCAGGAGTAGGGACAGATCCAGGTTCAAGAAGTCAAAGACCAGGTTTAGCAAGGTGGTGAGAGAGGCTAAACAACTGTACTCTGAGAGACCACAACACCTACCCCTGCTAAGCAGCTGGGCCAGACTCTGTCTCTCCAGCCACCCTGAAGCACTGTGCTAAAAACACGTCTCTGACTCTCAGTCTAGCAAGAGAATTCATAAATCCAAAAGACAGCAGAATTAACTTAGACACTTAGAAGAATGTGTATTAGTTGATTACCTCCCCACCCAGAGAAAGCAGAATTTAACTGTAACTGCTACTTTTAAATGGTTTACTATTCTCCTGATTCAATGTGTTAATTTACTGTCACTTATTATTCTCAGACCATATTAATAAAAGAGATATATGCCCACTTTCCCAGACATGGATTAAGCCTAGTCCAAAAGTAAGTAGGTCGAATAAAATGAAGATCTCCATTGAAAATTGTTTTTAGTATAGGACTACGCTTAATCCATGTCTGGGAAACTGGGCCAAGTTCAAAATCTCATTTCATGGAGCACTTGGCTGACCAGATAGATGTTCTTCAACTGTTTGGTCACCTAAGTTTGTTGAAAGCATGCAAATGCATGAACATCTGTGCTCAAAATATGATTCTTAAATGACAGAAGTAAAACAAATGGTTTGAATCAATATAACCAGTAAAAATTTGGGTATCAATTTAATCTGAGGGATTTGAAACAATCACCAACTGACAGTCAATATGTTGTACGTTTGAAATCTCACTTGGTATATGAGGCACTTGGTTGACCATCCCTGCATCTCAACTGGAATACTACCATCCTATAAGGTATAGTATGTCAGAATGATGGTGAATATCCAGTTATATAGTAGTATAATACAACAAGCACACTTTTCTTGCTATTTCTAATTCCCTTCCCTTCATGCAGTACAACAGGAGTCACCCACAGGGACAGCAGCACAACAGCCACCAGATGCAAACTGTGATGTATTATGTATAGAAAGAAACACTTGAGGACGAATAACCACAGAACATGACATCACTTTACAGGGTTTTCTCTGAACGAACGTCTTAGTTCTTTCCAACTACTTCCTTATCCAATCAGTTACATGCATAACAAATACACACTACTCCTCATGATACTGGTTCAGACAGTAGTGACCACATACACACTACTCCTCATGATACTGGTTCAGACAGTAGTGACCACATACACACTACTCCTCATGATACTGGTTCAGACAGTAGTGACCACATACACACTACTCCTCATGATACTGGTTCAGACAGTAGTGACCACATACACACTACTCCTCATGATACTGGTTCAGACAGTAGTGACCACATACACACTACTCCTCATGGAATTATTGAACTCTATTATGGGACTAGTCTCTGGTGAGGATGAGTCCACCTACAGGTGGGAAGTTGACCATCTGATGAACTGGTGCAGCCTGAACTACTTGGATGGCCACATTTGAAGGCTGGCAACCTGAATGACTCTACCTTGTGGAATATGACCCTAGCCTGCCCTGAATATTCCTTGGCAGGCCTCCTTGTATCTTGAATTAACCACAAACTTGCAGCCAGTGTGTGGTGTGTGATATCGTGTAACAAGTTGTTGTCTGGTGAATTTGATTACATACCTCAGTGTCTCCAGTTTGCAGAGTGGGTTCCCCAGTCCAGCAGAGAGCAGCTTCATGCCGGCATCCTTCAGATCATTGTTACTTAGATCTAGTTGTCTCAGGAAGGAGGTTGACTTCAGAGCTGAGCTCAGAGAAGCACAGCCTTCCTCTGTGATGTGACAGCCTGACAGCCTGTAGAAGGTTATCATTAGGGAGGGATCACAAACACTACTACCCTCTAAAGGTAGAAATAAAGAATATCAGTCTGATCATTTTCCTATCAAACACGAAGGTTTGATCAGTCAGATGACTGTCTGTCCTGGTTGGTCAACTTTCCCTTTATCTTAAATGCAATACCATCCTTTAATATGTAGAACATTGTACATCCAGTTACATAGTAGTACAGTATTCCAAGAATGTATTACATACTACATCCAGGAGCAGGTCTCTCAGTATACAAGGCACCTTTTGTGACCCATAACCTTTACTGCAGAGTTAGGGTGTTAACCACATGAAGCATGTGAAGCAGTACATTAGCAGAACAATACAAAACATACTTCCCAGGTCAACCTACAATAATATCATGGAGTAGTTTGTCTTATACACATTCCTGTCATACCCTGATCTGTTTCACCTATGTCATGTTTGTCTCCACCCCCTCCAGGTGTCTCCCATCTTCCTTCCTACCCTCATTTATTCCAGTGTTTTCTGCTTGGGACCAGTTTTTGTTTGTCAAGCCTACAGAAGCCTTCCTTGTGTTTTTTCTACCTCCTTTAGTCTTTTCTGCCTCTTAGTTCCCTGCTTGGCCTCCTGCCTGCCCTGACTTAGTGATGGGGGAAACAAAGCTTTCCGAAGCAACAAGCTATTTGAAACAATTGTGTCACAAAAGTATCGTTTTTTCGAAGTGTTTGATACATCGTCTCTCTAGGGACACCTGCTGGTCAGTTCATGGTATGGCAACTGTATCGAGAGATTGAAGGAATAGAGTGACGTCAAGTCCTCGGACGTTAGTCTCACAATCGTCATCAATTTGATAAATAAAGGTTATGTGACAAATGTTTCGATGTGCAGGTGTCAAAAATATATGTTGTTGTATTATAAACAATGTAACGTCTTTGCTCATTTACATTCCTAACATTTATTTTTTGGTTCTGATAGCATTATTCACATGTGAAGTCAGGTTGAGTATGGCCTTCAGGTAAAAGCGCTGCCCTTCAGTCTAAAAGAGTGAGTTTGAAACCGCTGACCTTGTTTTAGTGGAAGTATATGCTAAATGAATATTTATGATTTGATATTGTAGACTAGCGGCTAAGGTTTTGGAACATGCTTTTGCAACCGTGAAAGGGATGGCCACATTTGAAGGCTGGCAAAACTAGAGAAAGATGTATGTGTTTGTGCACCTACTCTTTCACATCTGTATATATCTCTGTCTATGTAGCTCTGGCAATCTATCTGTATCTCTGGCTCTGTCAATGAATGTATTCTATAGCGTCCGTAAATATGTATACTCTCTATAACCTATGAATATTAGTGATTTCTGATGTCTTCAGCGTTTGAATAAAACGCTGTTTGTCTCGGACTGTAGCACGACACTGTCATCTGCTCGTGTGACGTCCGAAGCTTCGACAGGTGATCACATGTTTTTTGCCCATTTGAAGCCACGCTCGACACGTTTGTGTCGGTATCAATTGACTCGAAAGGTCGATACCTTTCGATACTGAGCCCAGAGAAGCACTGCCTTCCTCTGTGATGTGACAGCCTGACAGCCGGTAGAAGATTATCATTAGGGAGGGATCACAAACACTTTTTATTGTTACCTCTACTCTTGATGCATGATGATGCTCTGCTTATGGTCTGCACCTCTTCTTCAACACCGACCACCTCTGGAAGAGTGGAACTCTCACTGAATTGCTCCTACCAAGCTTTCTTAAATGTTTTAACTATAAGTTTCCCTGAGAGTTTGTCCTTGTCTTTCTTGAGGGTTTAGGTTGGTTTAGGTCCAGTTCTATGGGTGTGTGTGAAGCCCTCTGCGACATTGCTTGAAAAAGGGCTATACAAATAACATTTGACTTGAACACAATGACACAGTAGCCAGTAACCAATGTGAAAAATGAACCTGCCTGAGAAGCTGATTTTACTAAGCTGGATTGTAGTTGTGAAATATTCCAAAAACTATCCTGTCTAATGTATACTGAGACATCATGTGATCTTCCTGAGGTATTTCTAAATCATATAATGTGAAATTTCAGTGAATCTTTTGTTCTAGACTGTCTAGTGTCTTTTTGAGATAATCAGATCACAATTCCCTTGGTACTATGATCAATACTAGGTTTAGTATCTCCTATTATCAGTGCTATAGATTAGATCTATGGCACTGTTGTACTGACATGATCAAACTATCAATGAATATATGACACTGTTCAGGAATGGTTAGCTTGATTGTGTTATTGTGACATGAAACTTAAAAGATTAATTCACCAGTTAGATACAATAACACAATACATCCTTTCAAATGATGTATTGTGTTATTGTATCAACGAGTAAATGGCTCGTTATACCATTTGTGTTATATGGTTATTCAGTTATTCCAAAATAAAACAAAACAACGGAATCCAAGCATTTCCCCATAATCCGGTTCTGACATCCGAAATGGACAAAACGATATTACGAGCCTATTTCATCTTTTGCAGATATCAGCATAAAGGATATGGAATAATCAAAACATCGATTAATGGCTGGTTATACCATTTGTGTTATATGGTTGTGTCATTTAAAAAAAAACCCGAAACAACCAAAAACAAGCCGTTATACTTAAATGTGTGTTCGACTTACTAAAGTGACAAAACGATATTACGGCCCTATTTTGCATTTATCAACACGGGTTTCAAAATAGAAAAACCAATGGCCACAAGGTACACGGACCTATTTGCTGGGGCATATTTTGAAAATTAAATCTCAAATGTCTATTTCTTTTTCATTTTAATTAAGTGAAAGATTGAGCACTCTTGAAGAAGAAAATTAAAATGCAAATAGGATGATTGATTACTAATTTCATTTATGAGTCAAATAATGCAGCCACATTCTTAAAATGCAAATGCATTTCTGGAAATGCATTTGCATTGGAATTTTGGTAACGATTTGCTTCCATAGGTTACTTCTACCTGGAACAAAATGTGATACCAGCAAAATATTTCCAAACACAGTCATATTCTGTAAAGTAAACCTGAGTGTTACTTCAACAATAACAAAAAACATGTCCCTCTAGTATTCTGAAATAACAATCTTTAATCCAGTCTGGTTGTCTTTGAATTCGCTGGCTCCTATTTTGAACACTTTCACTTGGAGCAGTCTCCGCCGGCCTCTGTTCGTCTGCTGGAAGAGTGAATGTCTCTGGCAGCACAGACAGGCGCCAAGCATCCCACGTTCTCCCATCCGTCAGTGTATAGCTGTGAGCTCCTTTCTGCTGTGTCACTTTATGAGGCTCACTGAACTTTGACTTTCCTTTCTTGACATGCACAGGGTTTCTTACATGCACAAGACTTCCTGGGTGCAATTTAGGAGTCTTAGCACGTCTCTTGGCATCAGTGTACTCTTTCATGTGTAACTGATTCTTTGCAGCTGTCTCTTAGTTCCTGGTCCTGAACAGTGGTGAGCTTTGGCTTGACAAAGAGGTTGGTTCTCATCTATCTTCCATACAGGAGCTGGAAGGGTGACGTCCCTGTGGTTGCATGTAGTGGAGCTCTATAAACTGGAAGGAACTCAGTGACGTGAGTTTTCCACCAAATTTTCTCTCTCTGTGCTGTGATGATGCTTTCTTTACACCGTTTAGTCTCTCTACAACTCAATTTCCTCCAAGAAAGAGGACATTTCTGACGATGTTAGCTGTGGGCTATTATCTGTCACCACAGCCATGGGGTTTCCTTTTTCACTAAACACGGTGCTCATAAAACGTCATATCACTGTAGTTGTTGTACATGGTGGAGCAAAACACACCTCTGGCCACTTCGAATAGTACTCCATCATAGTAATAGCAAACTTACAGTCAACAGGACACCTTTCAAATGGGCCCAAAATGTCCAGTGCAAGTCCCTTTGCCTTTGCTGTCTTATCATTCAACTGTCAGGACACACAGGTGGTAATGACACACTGCTCCAGTGCATCCATCTTAGGCCACCAGTACAGGTCTCTGAGTCTCTGTTTTGTATGGACGATGCCTTGATGGCTCTCGTGTGCTCGGTGTACCATGTGAGAACGTAGCCTTACTGGCACCACTATTCTGTGACTCCCTCTCAGAATAAGTGACTCTTACATGGAAAGTTCCTTCCTAATTTGGTAGTAAGGCATCATGTCTGTCGGCAGGCCTTTGGATGACGCAGGCCACCCTATGGTCATGTAGACTTGCAGCTTACGTAGCTCTGGACAGGAGAAGCAGGCATCCGTAAAGTCAGACTTATGGTGTGTCCCAGGTAGGTCAGGTTTTTCTGGTAGTATTTACACTTCGCTGTATTCAGATGTAGTCCAGCGTCATGTAACCTGTAGAGTACCGCTTTCAGGCGAGTTTCATGATCAGCACGGCAAGATGAGTAGACAATGATGTCATCACCAACTCCAGGTAGACCTTGCGGCACTATGGACATCCTTTTCTGAAATGCTGAGATGCTAGTCCATAACAAACTCGCTTGTATCTGAAAAGCCCCTCATGGGTTATGAAGGCAGTCAGGTCTCTGCTGTCCTCATGTAGAGGAACCTGGTAGTAAGCATTTGTGAGGTAGATGGTGGAGAACATGGTTTCTCCCCTGAGTTCTGAAAAGAGCTCCTCCGTGTGAGGAATGGGGTAACAATCAGTTACCACCGCCTTGTTGGGCTCCCTGAGGTCCGTACACATCCGTATTCTTGTTGAGCTCTTTCATTGAGTCACAAGGATTGGCGACACCCAGGGAGAAGGGTCTATCTTCTCGATGATGTCAGCGTCTAGCAGAAGTCTTAATTCAGCCGAAACAGCATTCTTGACAGAGAAGGGCAGCCTCCTATTTCTGCTGCATAGGTTTCACATAATCTCTTACTTCTACTTTCTGCACTAAGTTTTTCACACAGCCCATGGTAGGTAGAGGTGAAGCTGTAGGGGCAGGCAAGGGTGGAACCACTATTTCTCTCACTGTCTGTTCTGATCTGAGTTTTACTCTGTTTCCCACAATGACCATTTTCAGTGCCTGGATTAAGTCTAACCTAAGCAGTGGTGAACCTGATTCTACAATGTAAAATGAGGCTGGAGCAGAACATTTATCATGTATCCATTTGTTTCCAGTTGTCCCAATACTGGGATTCCCTGTCTTGAGTACGTCACCAGAGGAATCTCAGCTTGTTTCAAGGGTATGTCACAGAATGAGTTCTCATAGACCTCAGCAGGCAGCAATGACACTGATGATCCAGTATCCACTATCATATGGAATGGCTGCATATTAGGTAATGTGCCTCATTCTACAGTGCACATTATTTTCTTATATTTTGGGACAGTATATTTTAGAAATATCACCGTCAGCTCAGGAATAACCACCTCCCTCACCTCATGTTTTTGACCTGAGCGGCACACTTTAGCAAAATGTCCAGTCTTTCCACATGATTTGCATATTTTGTTTGCGGCAGGGCATTTTGTGGAGTTTGCCAGGTGCTTATCCGAGTCACATCGGTAACATTTTTGTGTACATTTAGAATTTGTTTGACATTTTCTTGAGTTACCTGTTCTGTTCGGACGTTTCTGTTTCTTCTTTGGCAGCGTATTCATCTCCCTCACCGGCACTCCACTGTTTGAGAGTTCACTTGCATTGTGTGTGGCTGATTCCACTTGATTAGCAATCTGTATGGCTTTATCCAGAGAACGTTTATCTTCTAACAGCAAACGTTCACGTATGCGTCCACTGAAGGCTAAAGTGTTTTTCTCTCTCTATTTTTTTTTAAAGAATGACAATAAAATCTATCTAGATAAACTACGCTGGGCCTGCTGAACCTATACCTCTTCCACAGATACTGGTCAGGGAAGCATTACTTCTGTTTCTGAAGACCCGTTGGGCTGGTGGGATAAATCTTTCTCTTTGTCTTTGTATAATCTGAGCACCTTCATCCACAGGGTTGTCAAAGAACGGATACGCCATAATTGATTATAACTTGTCAAAACCCACTGCTTAGTTTAGGCCTTATTTTATGTCAATTAACCAATGACTTTTGAAAACAGTTAAAGTGACATGATTTCTTAACTTGTTTATTTAAATTAATACATTCTTTGGAGATGAAGTAAACACGTAAAGTCTGCACTTATGTTTCCGAACATGGACAGAACAGAAGTGCTTTGTGCACTGGAATTCACTCGACGGAACTGTCTATTGACGTTCTGTTTTATAATGTCATTTTTTTACATAGTTACAATATCTATGTTTCTTTAAGCGGTAAAAAGTAAGTTCCTTTGTTATAGACAGTCGAATGTAAGAAACTGAGGCTCTGTGGTGTGGTTTACTCTGTAGAAGGGACACTCAGATTGTCTTAAGGTATTTATGGTGTTGTTTTATGACACCTAACTAAGAGCCAGAGGGTCTTAGTTGGGTCTCGGGATTGGGGAGATGGTTATCAGTTGAGCGAGCTGACCTAACCTTTTGGCCAAAGAGATGGCCAAGTCAGACATCCTGTTTGTGTATTATTAACCATCTCCTCATTTAGAGAGGGAGCTGTGACATCAAAGAACTGTGGGACACTTGGTATGGAGTCAAACTGTCACTGAACAGTGCTGACCAATCACAGAGACCGCTATATTGATGGATTCACCATCGGAAGAACCATTTGTTCTAGGGTTAGGGTAAGTTTATATAAGGCAGGGTTTTAGGGTTGTTCTTCACCACTCTCTCGAACGACCTGTAGGTTACATCTGCGTGTCTTTCGCTATGACAGGTCCAGAGTACTCTGTTAATTATTAATTTGTACAAACTAAATAAATTGTATTGAAACCGCCATCTTGACTATTCAGATCTACACAGTGCCACTTGAATTCTTCCATTACAGTTTCCGCCTGTTTTACTGGGATTTTCATGCACAACCATCTCTAGGGTTTACAGAGAATGGTCCAAAAAAGAGAAAATATCCAGTGAGCGGCAGTTGTGTGGTCTAAAATGCCTTGTTGATGTCAGAGGAGAATGGGCAGACTGGTTCAAGATGATAGAAAGGCAACAATAACTCAAATAACCACTCGTTACAACCAAGGTATGCAGAATACCATTGATTACTTATCAAACTACTCCTCACTGATGACAGGAAGCATATCTTATTCTTGGCATGATGTTTATACCCAACTTGAGAATAAATTATATTGTCTAAAATCAACCATACGAAGACATTGTGCTATTGTAACCTTGCTATTGACTCATGTAGACCATGAATACATACCTCAGTGTCTCCAGTTTGCAGAGTGGATTCCCCAGTCCAGCAGAGAGCAGCTTCATGCCTGAATCCCCCAGGTTGTTGTTACTCAAGTCCAGCTCTGTCAGATCTGAGGAGGGGAGAGCTGAGGCCAGCGCTTCACAGCACCGTTCTGAGAGGTTACAGTCATTCAGCCTGCATGACATAAGGAGAACATGACACATCATCAGAGTCATAGTTTGTACGATAGGATCATACAATAATCAAATATCACATCACAGTATGTCCTAAATCATATCATTATTAAAATTGCTTTATACATACAGAGCAGTTTTGGAGTCTTTGACCACTGGCAGCAGCCTCAGAAGACCTTCCTCTGATCTGGAGTATATCTTCAGGTCAAACACATCCATCTTCTCTTCTGAAGTCAGCAACACAAAGAACAGAGCTGACCTCTGTGTAGATGAGAGCTCCTCACTGGAGAGACTCCCTGAGCTCAGGTAGTGTTGGATCTCCTCCACCAGAGAATGGTCATTCAGTTCATTCAGACAGTGGAACAGATTCATGCATCTCTCTGGAGAGGACTCCTCTCTGATCTTCTTCTTGATGTACTTGACTGTTTTCTCATGGCTCTGTGTGTTGCTTCCTGTATGAGTCAGTAGGCCTCGTAAATCAGACTGATTGGACTCCATTGAGAGACCCAGGAAGAAGCGGAGGAAAAGGTCCAGGTGTCCATTCTTACTCTCCAAGGCCTTGTCCACAGCACTCTTGTAGAGGTGGACGTCTGAGGTGGACTCATCACTGTCTGAGATGGACTCATCACTGTCTGAGATGGACTCATCACTGTCTGAGATGGACTCATCACTGTCTGAGATGGACTCATCACTTTCATAGAGGTCGATGTCAGATGTGTCTGAGGTGGACTGAGACATCAGATTCTCATTGTTGTTGATGAATGAGAGACACACAAACACAGCAGCCAGAAACTCCTGAAAGCTCAGATGGACAAAGCAGAACACCTTCTCCTGGAAGACTTTACCATCCTGTCTGAAGATCTGTGTGAACACTCCTGAGTACACTGAGGCATCACGGACATCAATGCCACACTCTGTCAGGTCTTTCTCATAGAAAATCAGGTTGCCTTTGTCCAGCTGGTGAAAGGCCAGTTTTCCCAGTGACAGAATGCTTTTAATGCTCTCTTCATCCCAGTGTGGATCTGTCTCAGTTTCCCCATGATACTTCACCTTCTTCTGTTTGGTCTGTAACACCAGGAAGGCTGTGTACATCTCAGTCAGGGTCTTGGGCATCTTCTCTTTCTTCTCTGTTCTCAGCATGTGCTCCAGGACTTTCACACACATTAGGGAGAAGACTGGAATGTGGCACATGACGTAGAGAGTCCCTGATGCCTTGATGTGTGAGATGATTCTCTTGGCCAGGATCTCATCACTGCATCTCTTCATGATGTACTCATCCTTCTGAGCATCATTGAACCCTCGTACCTCTGTCACCAGGTCAACATACTCAGAAGGGATCTGATAGGCTGCTGCAGGTCGAGTGGTGATCCAGATGAGAGCAGAGGGAAGCAGGTCTCCTTTGATCAGGTTGGTCAGCAGCACATCCACTGAGGTGAACTCTGTGACATCACAACAGCTCTTGTCCTCATTGAAGGCTAAGGGCAGTCGACACTCATCCAGACCATCAAAGACAAACAGAACATTGTACTCGTCATAGTTGGAGATTCCTGATTGTCTGGTTTCTGAGAAGTAGTGATGGACAAGTTCCATCAGACTGAACTCTTTTTCCCCCAACAAATTCAGCGATCGAAACGGCAGAGGAAAGATGAACTGGATTTCCTGATTGGCTAGTCCCTCAGCCCAGTCCGTGATGAACTTCTGCACAGAGACAGTTTTTCCGATGCCAGCAACTCCTTTTGTCAGAACAATTCTGATAGGTGTATCTTGTCCATCTGAGGGTTTAAAGATGTTGTTGCATCTGATGGCTGTTTCTGGTCTTGCTGATTTCCTGGATGCTGTCTCAATCTGTCTCACCTCATGTTCTTTACAGATCCCTCCACTCTCACCCTCTGTGATGTAGAGATCTGTGTAGATATTCTTGAGAAGAGTTTTTTTGCTGTGTTGAGATATGCCCTCAAACACAGTCTGAAACTTCTTCTTTAGTTTAGATTTGAGTTTGTTGATCACTTCAAGAACAGCTGGATAAAACAACAAACATTTCATATTTATTAACATACCTATACAATGCAACATACCTACATCTGTATAACAGTACCACTACTAATACCTTTCATAGCTCAACATACAAAGTGGATATTGCTTTTTAATACAGTATTTAGAGACAGGAAGCATTTTGCTCGGTTGTGATAAATTATTATGACTGATAATATGAGATAGAAATTATGTTCCCTGACATACAGTATATGGAAAGTGCAGTACCTGCTGTATAATATAGACTATAAAGTCATACACTAACAGTACATCATATGGTTTAGTCCTGAGCCTAATGTTAATGTAGGGCTGTAATGAACAGGGAGACTAAAGAGGGTTTGTACTGTTGAGCATGAGGGGCTGAGTTGTTACATCAAGCCGTTGGCTGATGGCTTCTGAAAGGCAGGCTAAAAAAATAATAAAATAAACCAAGTTAAATATAAAGGCTCACCCTTGTCTTCACCACTCCTGTTTGTCTCTCTACCTCTGTCTTCATGGTTGCAGTGCCTGAAAAAGTGAATGTCAACATTGTTTTTGATATGAACATGACAAGTTTGTTTCTTTGAGGAACTGCCTCACCTACTGTAAGCATACAAATAATGTTTCTTCTGTCAAAATAATTGTATTATCTACGCTTAATTATAGTGATATCTTATGATTCCACATTAAAATATGTTTACTGTCTTACGTTTGTGGGGAAGTGCTTGTCTGTGGGATCGGGGATGCTTCCTCTAAAACAAACAGAAACAAACAGTCTAACTTGTCTGACTGGACGGAGACACCACCATGTATCAGCAGCATGAGTTCAGAACAGAAGGAGGCTCTCCTGATGAATGGCTTATGGAAAAATATGTAAAGTAAATCATATATTTTAGCCTAGACATTTATTTTGTTTTTTAGACTTTGTAATTGATACGTATCAGTCTCAATTGTATCTGTCAGTATCTCTTGTCTTATCAGTATCTATTGTGTCTTAGCGTGAGGCTCTGTACTGACTGTGAAAACACGTTATTTTTTTCTAAAGAATCAGTCAAATGATTATGTTTTCACCTTTTTTCTGAGGTTCCTCAATTTTCATGTAGTTAATGTTGGTTACGTTGGTTATGTTTTGGGTTATGCTGCCTCCAACAGTTGTGTCCTTTAACACTGGAGACACGACAATGCCGCCATCCTGAGCTTTGTTGGAGAATTGATGAGTAGCTGCTTCAAAAACACACACACACACACACACACACAAACACACTTTACTTGTAACATCAAGATGAACAACAATAGTACAAGGCTCTGTGTAGATCCACAAGCTCACCTGTTGTTTGTGTCTCCCTCCCTCCGTCATCAGGGGAGCAGGGGCTGAGGGGGGAAGGAGAAGGAGGTCAAGTATGTATTCCTGCCAGGGCTTGCCCACACAGTACTGTAGTCCTACTGCATCTAAAGACTAAAGCTGTGGGTTTGTACTTCATGACACTGCCCACTAGGCCCACAATCTGGAACTTCAATACAGAAATAGTATGGACTGTGTTCAGCTGACTTGATCTTACTTTGAGTCTCTTTGTAGATGTGATTCTGCTCCAGTGTCCTTCTGTTTTCTTCTCTTGTCTGTCTCTTCCTCTTTTCTCTTCTTTTTAATGTTTAGGCCCGCTTCATCCTCCTCATGTTCTCCAGGCTCCATATCTTTTGTAGTATTTAATAACTCCTCCTTTCTCTCCTCCTCCTCCTCCTCCTCCTCCTCCTCCTCCTCCTCCTCCTCCTCCTCCTCCTCCTCCTCCTCCTCCTCCTCCTCACCTCTCCTATATTTAGAACAATTGCTCCCCATGGTCTGCGCTCCTCAGTGCACCATTCATCTATTCAGTTGTTCCCTGTTTCTCACTCTTCTCCTTTCTCTCTCTCCGTCTCTTCCTCGTTGTAACTCTCTATCTGATAGTGAGTCACTCCATGAAGACCTGTTGAAGATGAAACCAGAGATGAGTTCTCCCTGGCCTGTCAAACAGCTAGGTCCATGAGTCATGTCAGCACAGAACACCACTTCCTCTTCCCTCTCACAACAAAACATTCAAATCTATTTTAATTGTGTCCTGCATGGGTGTTAGGATGAGTGACTGTGTGTTGCATGGGTGTTATGATGAGTGACTGTGTGTTGCATGGGTGTTAGGATGAGTGACTGTGTGTTGCATGGGTGTTAGGATGAGTGACTGTGTCCTGCATGTGTGTTAGGATGAGTGACTGTGTGTTGCATGGGTGTTAGGATGAGTGACTGTGTCCTGCATGGGTGTTAGGATGAGTGACTGTGTCCTGCATGGGTGTTAGGATGAGTGACTGTGTCCTGCATGGGTGTTAGGATGAGTGACTGTGTGTTGCATGGGTGTTAGGATGAGTGTTACGCTCTGACTTTGATGATGTAGCTCGTATGTAGAAGGAGACGTAACTGCCCGTGACTACGCGCACGCTGGTGTAGAAGCTGTCATGTGCAGAGGTGTAGGTGCATCAAACTACTAAGAACAACACAAGACTATGACACCAAGCAGCAGTTTAACCCTTTTCGGGACGTTTCACCAAATACAAATAATCAAACAGGGAACAGTAGGAGAAGGGCGAACGGGGTCCAATCAAAGAAACAAAACAGAAAAGCCCTATGCTTCTGTCCCTGCCTGGTCGCTTTAAATCCTAACAAGCTGAGCGTCTAATCCAGAAAAACAGTGACCCCGCTCGCATCTAACCTAGTGTCTATAACAGAGGGTTATGAACGGCAAAAATGTACACCCCAGGGTATTTTACCTGTCCCTTCTCCTACACCCCCCTAAACACAACACACATACAAGTATATACGTATACACTGAGGGCTTGATTGGGAGCAGTTGAAAGGAATCCAGAAACCAGGCCACACCCATTATCATTGGCACAAACTCCACCCCTGTTAAAGACACAGAGCCAGATAGACAGAAACCACACACAAACATAAATACAATCCACCCCAATCCACTCTGTAGGAGGGGGGGGGGTCATAGTACGGGGTACATGGGTGTTATGATGAGTGACAGTGTGTTGCATGGGTGTTATGATGAGTGACTTAAGAGGGGCCGTGTAGGCCATAATTCAAACTCCCCACTAATACACACTATTGAAGACCTTTTGCCTTTCACAAACA
This sequence comes from Osmerus eperlanus, assembly GCF_963692335.1. Classification (NCBI taxonomy): domain Eukaryota; kingdom Metazoa; phylum Chordata; class Actinopteri; order Osmeriformes; family Osmeridae; genus Osmerus; species Osmerus eperlanus. The sequence goes on from NC_085023.1 coordinate 4,422,435, forward strand.
CTACTGAAATACACTCACATTCACTACTGAACACCTCTCACGTATACTAGTGAAAATGAAACCTCACACAATGACAACTGAAAACCTCTCATACTCATGAGTGAGAACCTCTCTTATACCACAGTGAACACCTCTCACATGCACAACTGAAAATGTAACATCTGGTATGTAAAATGGTAGTCAGGTGGAGGAGAGCTGGAGGGAGATACAGGTGGAGGTAGTCAGGGAGTGTGAATGTCCCTCTGTCTCCCCCTCTCTCTTTTTCTCCTCCTTTCTGTACAGATGCTTCTGTACACAGTCCTGCTCCTTGTCCCTCCCTCTCTCTTTCTCTCACCTCCCTTCTTAATCTCTCTTTCTGCTTCTCTCTCTCTTTCCACTGTAGAGTTTAGTCTGATTCTCGTCTATCTGGTTCTCTGTTACATTTCAGCTGTTACAGTCCTCTGTAGAAACTATGTCATGTATGAGGAAACACTTTTGTTTTTCACTTGACGCCAGTAGAAATTATGGGCGGTCTTAGGAGTTGTGGGTCCCAAAATTGCTGATGGGCAAATATAACACAATCTGAACAAATTATGACCGTTTATCGTAACTCTCAGTCAAATGTACAATAATCTCCAGAAACATGACTTCTCATCCTCTCACATGATTATCACTGTACTGTGTTCTGTACTGTAACTCTGGATGTGTGTCCTCCCTCACATACAGCGTACATCACCTGCCCTGCCAGAACCCTCCTCTCTCTGCCCTGTCTCTGATCACCTGCCCTGCCAGAACCCTCCTCTCTCTGATCACCTACCCTGCCAGAACCCTCCTCTCTCTGCCCTGTCTCTGATCAGGGTCTCTCTCATGCTCAGGATACTCTTGCACTGTGCAAATGAAACATTCACCAATGCACAGAGGAACATGTGGAACAGGTTTACACTAGATGGTGTATCAAAGTTTTTGAGTTTATGTCATCCTGGATTGTTAGTAGGTAGCCATCTCTTTGACCCACAATCAAAAGTTGTTAGCATTAGCGTCTATAGAGAACCAAAGCACTCTAAATATGATACAAAAAAATAATATCATTTAAACCCTGTATTAGACATGTACAGTATTGTCAAATGTCACTGTCTGTCTCCTTCCCTGGCCACTGTTAACTGATAACACAGTACATCCCCTTCTTGTCAATCAGCACAGGTGGGAGGTCCTTAACCACTGACTGTTTAGACAGTGTTGCTAACACACATTAGCCAAAGATCACATTTACAGACACACTAGACATGTTTAATGGACATGAAACAATGTTATATTGTACAGCCTAGGATCGATGCTGTCAAACAAACACACCTCCAGTATTTGAAAGGATAAGACATCAGACCAGGGTTAGGGGTGCTCATTTACTTAATCATAACCTATTCTGGACTGACAGTAAATCATCCACTCCAACATGTGAATAAACACCATTCTACTGACCTTTATAAAACTCTGGTTTCACCATCAGCCTCCTCTCTGTGCTCCATCTGGTTCTGTGTGTGTCTGACAGTAATGCTGACAGTCTGATCACCTGCAGTGCTGCCTTGCACTCATCTGATCCCAACCTTGAAGACTCCTCTTACTGCTGTTGCTATTGTTACTGTTATGGAACATACAATACATATTTGAATGTGTCACACCCACATACATACACCCACACACACTTCTGGTTGGACCAGTTGATCCTGTTTGGAGTCTCATTACTGGAACTTACTTCTGTAAGGGTGCATGCATGCCCCAACAAGAGGGGAGAAAGAGGGAGGAGGAGGAGATGGGGAAGAAAGTAGAGGATAGAGGAGGAGAGGGGAGGACAGGAGAAGTAGGGTTAGCTGCTAACATCGGCTGTCTAGAGTGTGCGATGCTGCCTGAACAAAGTAGGACGTGGAAACTGAATAGAAGACAACACTGTACTACAGAACAAGATTGGGAGGAGGTGGAGGTGGAGATGGAGGACTAGGTTCTGCAGAGAGAAAGAAAGACAGGAAGAGAGAGAAGGAAGGAGGAGAGAGAGCAGGAGAGATGAAGACAGAGAAAGACAGGAGAAGGGGAGAGAGAGAAGGAGGGGGAAAGACAGAGAGGAAGCCAGAGAAAGAGAGAGGAAAGAGAAAGAGAGATACAGGGAGAGAGAGTGGAAATAGAGAAGAATAAGAGGGAGAAAGAGAGAAGAAGACAGAAAGAAGACCAAGAAAGGGAAGAATTTGAGAAGGATTTTGAAGAAGAGGGGAGAGAGAAAGGAAGAAAGAGACAAATAGGAGGGAGGCTTAGGGAATGAGAAAGAAGAAGAGAGATAAAGACAAACTCTGTGACATGCATTGTAAGGTTCTGCAGAAAGACCAAAGGCTCAAACTTGGAAGATCCCACTAGTTTTATTTAGGTGTGCTTCTTGTATAAATTATTAAATGTTTACAAAAAATATTATCTTCTCTTTTTTGGAAGTGATGTTTGGAACTGACGTATTACATTTATGAACAAACTGATATAAATCTCCTATTTCTGAGAACCAGCCAGTCACTCCTCAACAGTACACATGATCCCTGTCCATATTTGATGTCTACCAGTCTGTCAGCCTCTGTGTAGAAACCATGTCATGAATGAGGAAATGTAGTTGTTGTGAACTTGTCCCTACCTGTAAGAGAAGACAGAGCTAGTCTAACCAGTTGAGGTACCAGAGAGGTTGTTGTGTCTGACATAAACCTGTGGGGCAAAGATAACCCAGAGATGGACACATGGTGAGACTGAGGGGGGGTTACACTGTCTCCAGGGCTCCCTTACAGCAGGGGGGGAGACAAAAGGAGAGAGAGAAAGAGAGAGGAAGAGAGAAAAGGGGGAGGAAGACAGAGAAATGGAGAAAGAGAGAAGTAGAGGGAGAGAGAGAAGGGCAGAAAGAAAGACAGAAAGAGAGAAAGAGGGAGGAGACAGAGGCAGAGAAAAAAATAGACAGGGAGAGAGAGGGGAGAGAGAAGGATGGAAGAGAGAGATAGAGAGACAATACACAAAGAAAGAAAGTGGGGAGAGAGGAAGACAGGAAGGGATTGAGAAAAGGGGGGAGAGAAAGGAAGAGAGAGACAAATAGAAGGGAGGAAGATAGAAAGAGGAGGATGAGAGAGAGAGGGAGGTAGAGAGAGAGAGAGAGAGAGAGAGAGAGAGAGAGAGAGAGAGAGAGAGAGAGAGAGAGAGAGAGAGAGAAAGGGGGGGAAAGGGAAAGAGAGATAATTAAAGATAGAGTCTGACATTCATTGTGAGCTTTGGCAGAAAGTAGAAAGACTTGGACTTGCTTCATATATCAATTCTTAAATGTTTACAATGTTATTCTCTTTTCTTTTTGTAACTGATGGAATGTATTACATAAGTAGAAAAGGGATATGAAGCTCTTCTTTCTGACAACAGGCCCTCACTCCTCAACTCCACACATCATTCCTGCTGTCTGATGTCTATCAGTCTGTCAGCCTGTTCTGGAGAAACCATTTCATGTATGAGGAAATGCAGTGGTTTGGAACTTGACGCTGCCAGTAGAAATGTTGGGCGTTGCCAAGATTTGTAGGTCCCATGACTTATAAGAATGATGGGGAAAGAGACAGTAATTATTAAACAAACAAGGAAATAGATTCTGTTTTATTTTAAGCTCTACTTAAGGGGGTGTATATACATTAAGTATAATTCACAATTCCAAACATGAACCCCTCACTGTTTGGAGTGTCATTACTAGAACTTCCTTCTGTAAGGGTATATGCATGGCCTAACATGAGGGGAGAAAGGAAGGAGGGGAGGAGGAAGGGAGGAGAGAGGAGAAGGAGAGAAGGGTAAAGAGCTGGATTTGAGGACAGAGGGGGAAAGAGGAGGAGAGAAGGCAAGGGAGATAGGGGAAGTGAAGAGGGGAGGAGATATAAGGAGGTGAGGAAGAAAGATAGGGAAGGTGAGAAGGAGAGACGGGACCTCAGACTATAGACAATACTCTGTCAACCATGTGTGTATAACTGTATGAACGTAGGTATGCATGTATGTATGTGTGTGTAAGTATGTGTGTATGATTGGAAGGAACAAGCAATGATGGGTATGAACATAATGAATCAAACCTGTTTTGATGTTCCATCCTGCATCATAATTAAAGGTATCTATGCTAGCAGTGTGTTGTGTGTGTGCTTTGATACAAGCTATAACCAAATGCTGACACAAACAAACAGAGATAGTAATTGAAGCACTGTTAAAATAGCACAGGTAAATCCTAGGCACAAGAGCACATATGGTACAGTGGTGACCTCTGACCCTAACCCATGTGGTGAGAAGAGGAGCGTCCTCACCCACTCTGTCACAGGCTTCTTTACAATTATATTTCCAAACATGCGAGCGAAACACGTGACATTTAAAGTAGCTATTGGGAGAGAGTAAAAGATGGAGAGAGAGGGGGGAGAAGAGAGAAAGAGAGAGAGAGATAGAGAGAGAGAGAGAGAGAGAGAGAGAGAGAGAGAGAGAGAGAGAGAGAGAGAGAGAGAGAGAGAGGGAGGAGAAAGGGAAAGAGATAGAGATAGTTAACATTGTGTTTCATTGTTAACTAAGTGTGTGTGGTTGTAGTGTGGTAGTGGGGTGAACACAGACACACACAAACAGGAGGCCCAGACAAGTGGTTCACAATGCAGCCATGTCTTAATGCTGCCCCCTAGTGGTGCTACACTTGTCTCATTGAACAACAATGTCAAGACTTTCCAAGTGTTCTGGTATTAAGGACAGAAGATGGTTCATGTTGTATTGAATCCTGGTCCTGGTGGTTTAGAGTGTGGAACAACACATGGAGATACCTTGACATTTGCACACACCATCCTACAACTTCTCTCTCTTCAGCTTTTGCTTCTCTCGCTGTCTCTCTCCTCCTAACATGCATTGTAAACTTTCACTTTGATTGTCTGAGTTTCGTGAAGTGATTTAAGTAACGCATGTGATTGGACAACACATGATAGTATGGAGCGCTGTCTGGGACATTCCCAGCTGCGCTGAGCCGGTACAGTATGGGTTCATGTAAAATAATGGTAGCTTTATCAATATTTAATTTAACAATTATTTATGAGAAAAGTATCGAGGTCCAGATAGAACCTTTGTCGTTTCTAGTTTCAAAAGGTCTTAAGGAAACGCAAACGCTCTTTTGAATCAAATTTAACTGGCTTGAAATGAGTTACAATTGAGAAGAAGCAAAGCAGAAAGACAGGAGCACATGTCCCAGTCCTCCAGCAGGGAGGACCTCAGTCCCATAGTCACAGAGCCAGGGGCGGCCTTAAGCATCTGGGGGCCCGTTTCAATAACTAATATGGGGCCCTACCCACATAAAACATAAACATAATAGAGCAGAAAAAGTAAGGATTCCTGTTGTTTGCATCAATATTATTTTATTGCGTGCACTTTCAGCTAACAGGCAGCTCAACATATGAATAATCCAACCTTATTTGATTAAAACTAAGTTATATACAATTATACAGCGTTTTACGTTTGAATAAGCCTCGCCCTTTCACGCACTTAGCAGTATTAGCGCAGTATATTTTCAACTGTCTGGGCTCAGCTGACTTAAAAAAAATCCCTGCTCAAACATCCCCTCAACTTGAAGTATTTAACAAAAGCACAAAAAAAGTGTCTGACTGAACCGAACTATATACAACGATGCTCGAGGCTCCGCGTTACTTCAGCACCATCATGGATGCAGCTCACCGGGCGTCGGGCGTAGATTTCACCAGAGCCCTTTTTAGAAACCCACCCTTCTGTGTTTGATTGCTGAGAATGCCCTAATAAGTTCATCTTTGTCCAGCGATTTTGTCACCTCTTGCTCAATTGATATCTGAGCGAGAGCTGACAGCCGCTCCTGGAGCATTGTTGACCTCAGGTGTGTTTTTATTAACTTCAAGCGAGAGAAACTCCTCTCTCCGCTCGCTACAGTCACAGGCACTGTCATCATGAGTCGGAGAGCATCCTGCGACGGGGGTTCGGCCGCTGCTGTCGCTGGTAGGGTTAGAGCTACTGATGCTGGACCAAAGAAAGAGGTCACTTTTGGTAGACTGACTAAAACTTTCTTTTTTTTGTCCAATATCTTTCTTTTTTCAGCACCACTGGCATATGTACGTTTTATTTCCTCTCAAACTAACATTTTAACCTAACGGAAAAAAACGCAAAGGTATAAACGAGCCCACGGCTACTTCAGATCATGAATATATATAGTCTAAAGGCTTCAGATCGCTTAAGCCGGTCGCAGTAAACTTCGCCATGGTAACCGTGAGTTCGACCAATCAGAGAGACGTCAGTCAGTGTTGTTTTGCTTAGGATTGTGGGTAATGTAGTATAACAGAAGATCGCAAATAACAAGGTTGATTTCATACGGACTTGTGGCTTTTATAGGAGCAGAAACCTTCGTTTCACAACCTCGTAGCTCGATTTTTGCTGGTCTGTTGGGGGCCCTCTTGGAGGGCGGGGCCCGTTTCAATTGAAACGGGTGAAACATAGGTAAGGCCGCGCCTGCACAGAGCCACAAGTGATCAGCCCACACCTGCGTTTGGTCATGACAGGGGCATGCTGGAGGGGCCAGCCTCTCTCTGTGTTCCCCTCAACCTGCCGGGCCTCTCCAGCCTCTAGTTTAGTGCAGTCTCTAACTGCATCCCAGATGGAACTACAATCTGGGACAGGAATACAACCTATATCTACGGTACCAATGTTCTCCTAACACTGGAAGGGCTTTCCCAGAGTCAAAGGGGCTCCGACAGGGGGAGCTACTTCATCAGAAATAAAGGGCAGTTTAACATCCATTTCGTGGCACATTTCCATCATTGTCGTTCATCATGATATTCAGTTAGGTCAACAAACTCCCGGGATCCCAAATACGCCAGGCATTCAGCTTCACACATCGGGCCGTATTGTTTAGTTCTATTTCCGGGCACACGCATCCATTCACTCATTGTCTCTTCACAACTTTCCCACCCTAAATGAGTGGACACAATACACAGTTTCTCAGGTTTAGCCTTGGTGCACACATAACAGTCTTGTCAGTTATTCATTTTTCCTGTATACACAGTCCATCTGTACCATTGGTTAGCTTGTGCTCGGTTAAATAAGACACTGTTATCAACTTCCTTCTCCCGTACCAGTAGGTCAGGGACAGGTATTACACCTTGAACTACGGTCAAGTGTTCTGAAGCAGGTGGGGGCCTTCTGGTAGGGGGTGTTCCATATCTCTGGACCTCTATTCTATACATAGTTCCATGTTTGGGTGTCCATTGTAAGCTCCCATGTGTTTTCCTCCTTTGTGATGGTGAAGGTGCTCTGTGACTCGCCCCGTGCTCTCAGGGTTTCCTGTCCTTCCTCTCTTGTCAGTCCACATAGACCATCTCGCCCGGCCTTCACCCTCACCTCTCTCGTCAGGTGAGTCTCGCCTGGACTGAGAGAAGGAATGTGAGAGATCATCACAGGATCCTGTTCCAACCCTGCCTGTCTCTTTAGTCGTATAGGGGACTCCACATCTGGTGAGACAATCTCACACTGGTCTCCAGGGTCCACCTTTCCCATGGCTTGGGGCAGTTCATGTGGCCAATAGTTTGGCCTGCAGTTTGGTAAGCTAAGGCCTGTAACCAGGGTAAATCCTACAATCTTCCTCAACGCATCCTAGCCCCACACTCAGATGCACTGGTCCTTCAGAGATCATGGGAACACACATATGGGTCTGTACAACGGCTGTATGGAGAGAAAGGACTCCCCTTGGTCAGACGGCATAAAAGTTCCTCTGACATCACATATTTTCTTCAGGGGCTGGCTTGGTGTTAAAAGGAGGATTCCAGGATGGAAAAGCAGGGTGGGGTTTGCTCTGCTCTGAGGGACTGCTAGGGTTAGGGTTAGGGACTAACCCTAACCCTAACCCTTCCCAGAGTCAAAGGGACTCCGACAGGGGGAGCTACCTCATCAGAAATAAAGGGCAGTTTAACATCCATTTCGTGGCACATTTCCATCATTGTCGTTCATCATGATATTCAGTTAGGTCAACAAACTCCCGGGATCCCAAATACGCCAGGCATTCAGCTTCACACATCGGGCCGTATTGTTTAGTTCTATTTCCGGGCACACGCATCCATTCACTCATTGTCTCTTCACAACTTTCCCACCCTAAATGAGTGAACACAATACACAGTTGCTCAGGTTTAGCCTTGGTGCACACATAACAGTCTTGTCAGTTATTCATTTTTCCTGTATACACAGTCCATCTGTACCATTGGTTAGCTTGAGCTCGGTTAAATAAGACACTGTTATCAACTTCCTTCTCCCGTACCAGTAGGTCAGGGACAGGTATTACACCTTGAACTACGGGCAAGTGTTCTGAAGCAGTGTTGGAGAAATTTAGAATGTAAGGTTATATTCTGAAAATACTGGTGCTAGCATTCCTTTGTCAGTAGAGAGCCCTCTCCCCACATGACCTATAGATGACACTAGGCTTACGTAAACAAACTGACCTAGGTTGACCATTATCATACTAGAGGTGCAATAAACCTTATCTGTGTTGAGTGAATCATATGGTCAAGCCTAGGGTCGGAGAACTCTGTAAGTTTCCACGTGCACGCGCACTCTGTCTCTGGGATCGATCATATTGACAGCTGATATGCAGGGGAGGAGACTTCTCACCAATAAATGGTCTTACCTGAAAACTTGTAAACCAGACAAACTTTGTAGCACAATGGCGAGTGATGTTTTTGTCTCCTTGTGGGCCGGCCGCAAGCAATAAAGCTTTCTTAAACTTGTTCACCGACTGACTGTGCAATGCTTGATAGATTAATATTACTGACAGGCGGGGAACGAAGGTGAGGCCTCTCTCCAGCAGTGCTGTTTGTGCTGGTGATGGATGGAATGTTTTGGACAGATTCAGTATGTTGGGTGGTAGTGGTGTGTAAGAGGGCTGAGAGACGGAGAGAGGGGGGCAGTAGATGTGTGTGTCGTTGGCAAGTGAATGGTGATGTTAGAGGTGTCCGGGTTGTGGGTAGGGGTGATTATAAATTTAGCTGTGCACACCAGTGTGAGAAAATTGCTGTTGCTGTTTCCGGTGTCCAGTGAATGGTGTCCCTTGTGGTGCGAAATGAGTCGTTGGGTATTTCAAAGAGTGTGGGTAGATGTGTGCTGATGTATCCGTTCATTATCTTGATGTTTTGTTTCTGTTGTGGGGTGAGAAGTGGTGAGTGGTTCATGATGGGGACATAGATGGTGGCGTTGGGGAAGGTGCTTTGGTGGGTGGTGGCTTCCTTGTACATGCTGGCTAACTGCTTCAGTGATGTCTGGTATGGGTCGTGGTCCTTGTTGTTGAGACCCACCGAGAGGACCACCACATCTGTGTGTGGATGTACATTTGTTTTTTCTAAAACTTTTGGGAAATGGTAGAAGGTGGCCCCAGGGTAGCTGTCCACCTGTGCCATAGGGTTCTGGAAGGAGGGGATTCTGTTGAGGTTGGAGTCCCCAATGAATAGGTGGGACTTGATGCCTTTGATAGTCCGGTCCACCACCTTGCGCGCGGCACGGGCTATGTGGTAGGATGGTTTGAATAATGTGTGGGTGTGTGGGGAGGTGGTTGGGCCTTGTGCTGGGAGCTGAGAGGTGTGTGATGGCTGTAGGGGTGTGTGTGCTAAGGCGCCAAGTGGCGGAGAGTCCCCCACAGGCCCCTTGGTAGGATGGAAAGGGGAGGGCTCAGAGCAGGCTTTATCCCAAGGGGAGTTGCCTTTTAGGTGCCCTTTCATCATTTTAGCCTGCAATGAGGGCCTGTTTTTGGGGGGACTCTCCTGTCTGGCGCCTGGGGAAGGGAAGAAAGAGGGGGTTACTGGGTGTTCAGTGATGTTTGGGCCAGGTTCCTGAGGGATGGGGGAGGCTGATGAGGGGGACTTTCGGTGACCTACAGGGGAGGGGAAGCTTGTCTCTGTGGAGAAAGCTCCCCGTGTACGTGTCTGTGTGTGGGAGGGGGAGTAGGTGTGTTTTTTGAAGTGGGACTGAGTGAGGGACTTAGTGGCTAGTGTAGGGGGGGTCCTGAGTGTGGTGGCCAGGAGGGGGATCTGGGATGTGCCTGTACCTAAATTGAGTGTGTATTTGTATGCATGAGTGGCTCTGGGGAGGAGTGGGAATTCTGGGGATGTCTGTGTGTTGTGAAATGAAGTGTCTGTGATGTGTTGTTTGATGGGTGTTCCTATGTGTGTGCTAATTATTTATTTTGCAGGTGTGCTTGGACGTGTTGTAGCTGACTGCAGTGGCGGTGAGGCTGGCAAGGTGGTGGACTGGACGATCGGCAGAGGTAGGTGCTGTGTGGTGGTCTGATGTGCAGGGGAGGGGAAGCTTGTCTCTGTGGAGAAAGCTCCACAGAGACAAGGTGCGTGGCTGTTGCGTGGTTGAGTGTGATGTGGTACTAGCTGTGTGTATGGTGGGTGTTGAGTGGTTGAGTGTGATGTGGTACTAGCTGTGTGTATGGTGGGTGTCTGTTGAGTGGTTGAGTATGATGTGGTACTAGCTGTGTGTATGGTGGGTGTCTGTTGCGTGGTTGAGTATGATGTGGTACTAGCTGTGTGTATGGTGGGTGTTGAGTGGTTGAGTATGATGTGGTACTAGCTGTGTGTATGGTGGGTGTTGAGTGGTTGAGTATGATGTGGTACTAGCTGTGTGTATGGTGCATGTCTGTTGAGTGGTTGAGTGTGATGTGGTACTAGCTGTGTGTATGGTGGGTGTTGAGTGGTTGAGTATGATGTGGTACTAGCTGTGTGTATGGTGGGTGTTGAGTGGTTGAGTGTGATGTGGTACTAGCTGTGTGTATGGTGGGTGTTGAGTGGTTGAGTGTGATGTGGTACTAGCTGTGTGTATGGTGGGTGTTGAGTGGTTGAGTATGATGTGGTACTAGCTGTGTGTATTGTGGGTGTCTGTTGAGTGGTTGAGTGTGATGTGGTACTAGCTGTGTGTATGGTGGCTGTTGAGTGGTTGAGTATGATGTGGTACTAGCTGTGTGTATGGTGGGTGTTGAGTGGTTGAGTGTGATGTGGTACTAGCTGTGTGTATGGTGGGTGTTGAGTGGTTGAGTGTGATGTGGTACTAGCTGTGTGTATGGTGGCTGTTGAGTGGTTGAGTGTGATGTGGTACTAGCTGTGTGTATGGTGGGTGTTGAGTGGTTGAGTGTGATGTGGTACTAGCTGTGTGTATGGTGGCTGTTGAGTGGTTGAGTGTGATGTGGTACTAGCTGTGTGTATGGTGGGTGTTGAGTGGTTGAGTGTGATGTGGTACTATGGACTATTTAACATGAGATTATATCATATTCAGTTATTCAACACACTCAAGAGACATCATGAACAGTGTACTCTAAAGCAGCTTTACTGCCTTCTCTGAAACTGCCCTCTGTCATCACATGTTCTGTAATAACACCCAGTCCAGTAGATATCTGTACTGTAGACAATGATTAACAGGAATGACCAAGGATCTGTACTTTTGTACTTAAAGTCACCTTCAGTACAATGACAAACTAAGACTGACAAACAACTATTATCATTAAACCCATTACAATCCTTCATTCTCTACTGGATATGGTTCTTCATGTTAGTGTCCAACCAAACGCTCCAACAGTTCAGCCATGTCTCTTGACCAACACCCTGGTCCTCCATTCAGGAGGATTGTAGGTCTGAGTGTTCAACTACAATCATCCTCACTTCCTACCTGACCTGATAATAATCCCTGGAGGGACTTACCTCTGTTTTCTGCTGGTCTGAATTCACAACACAACGTCAACTCAAGCAGGCATTGTCTTTTGTGCTGGAGAAGAAATCTGGTGATGCTGTTTGTGCTGCTTCCACAACGAGGACGAGGTGTGTCTCTGGAACATTCTACAGCTACAATATAACAGGTCAAAGTCTGGTCGTATAGACGCCATCACTCATTGTATTAGCAGGTACACTGAACAGTAAAATACAACAGGTCAGAGTCCAGTGATATAGACACCATCATGAGAGATGTTAACCCTTCAGGTAGGAGGGTGTGTACTTTGGGTGTACTCTCAAATCAACTCAGCTAAATGTAATTAAGTACCAAAGTGCTGTACATGGAGTTACAGAAATAAGATCACATACAACAGCTGAGAATACAACAAGCGTTTAACACCAACAAGGACATGATAAGAGAAACTGACAAGGTCAAATGTATAATGCAATTCATTAAAAGCTGGGTGAAATAAACACGTCCTGAAGGCCCCCTGGAGAGACACTAGAGACGGAGATCATTCCAAAGTATAGGAGCTGCCCCTGAAGAAGAGGGCTTCTGTGGTTTGGGTTTGGTTCTAGTGTTGTGGGCTGGATCCTTGATTGTTGACCAGACAGAATTCAGAGTAATGGTGGATGGTTGTTTGTCTGAGGTCTGGTCCTCATCTCCAGGGTCTCCTCAGGGATGGGTCCTTTCTCCACTTATCGATATTTTAGACACTGATGACTGCCAGAGCAGGATAACAGATTTATCTTAACATTTGCAAATGACTGTTGTCAGTCTCCTCCACGCTGACTGAAATGACCATGGCCCTGTTAGAGAGGATGTGGTCCAGTGGTGTGACCCCGCCCATCTCCCCCTGGCCTCCTCCAGGTAGATTGAGTCCAGGTGCAGGTAGATGGGATGTGTGTCTGAGGCGTCCACCACTAAGTCCAGGGTCCTCTCATAGCCCTCCTGAGCCTTCCTGTGCTCCCCAGTCTGGTAGTGCAGGTGACCGTACAGAGCCACACGTCTGGGTCCTGCAGAGAGGGGAACCATCAGGAGAGAGACGATGTCCAAGTGGGACATTGGTTTGAATAGGATGTCTGCTGCTTGACCTTTATATGTGCATGTTTATTCTTTTGTTTGGGTTTCGTTTAGTTATAGATATTCTACAGTTGGTTTTCTTGGTTTTGATGTGTTTACTATGGAGTTGGTGTGTTTGTAGTCATGTGTAGAGCTTTGCTATGTTTTAAATTGGATCAAGGCGATTTGTCAACAGCCAGAGTAAATTGGAGCCCACCCCACAGCTGCCAGGAGATGGTGTTAAAAGGAGAGAGACGAGAAGAGACGGGGTTAACAAGGGTGAACAAGAAGACACAGAACGGAGGAGAGAGAGAGGAAGGAGGGGCGAGCAACCAAGATGGAGGGGGTGGGGGAAGGGGGGGGGAGAGGAAGGAAAGGAACCGGAGAGAAAGAAAGAGGACAAGCCCCCGGACGGGACACGGAGGACGGGAGGTCGAGCAAAGATCTGATCAACACCGACCAACACAGATAAGAAGAGGAAAGAGACTGAAAGAGCAAGAGTGGAAGTGGTGGGAAGGAGCCCTGTGTGCAGGTGGACCATGACTGAAGACGCTCCCTTCTCTCTCAGCGCCCGCAGCGGGTCGAGGGAGGAGCAGCAGAGGCTGCAGTAGAGCAGCAGGACGGACCCTGGAACCCTCGCGGCTGCTACTCACATCCATAGAACTCTGCTACTCACATCCATAGAACTCTGCTACTCACATCCATAGAACTCTGCTACTCACATCCATAGAACTCTGCTACTCACATCCATAGAACTCTGCTACTCACATCCATAGAACTCTGCTACTCACATCCATAGAACTCTGCTACTCACATCCATAGAACTCTGCTACTCACATCCATAGAACTCTGCTACTCACATCCATAGAACTCTGCTACTCACATCCATAGAACTCTGCTACTCACATCCATAGAACTCTGCTACTCACATCCATAGAACTCTGCTACTCACATCCATAGAACTCTGCTACTCACATCCATAGAACTCTGCTACTCACATCCATAGAACTCTGCTACTCACCTCCATAGAACTCTGCTACTCACATCCATAGAACTCTGCTACTCACATCCATAGAACTCTGCTACTCACCTCCATAGAACTCTGCTACTCACATCCATAGAACTCTGCTACTAACATCCATAGAACTCTGCTACTAACATCCATAGAACTCTGCTACTCACATCATAGAACTCTGCTACTCACATCATAGAACTCTGCTACTCACCTCCATAGAACTCTGCCACTCACATCCATAGAACTCTGCTACTCACATCCATAGAACTCTGCTACTCACATCCATAGAACTGTGCCCTCTGGAGTTGTGTTTGATGTATTTTAGAGACCCTGGACTTTCATGTTCACCACGGTGCCTTTTGACTTTTTATGCCTCGTTCTTAGTTCATTTGATCTATTATTAATAACTCATGTTAGTGCACCCTGTGTCGTTTGACCATTCTTTTGACAGTGGAATCCATTTTAAATTGCTTGTATCCAAAGAAATGCACATTCAGTGTGTGACAGTTACACATGAACGTTTGATTGATTTGGTTAACACAGTGCAGTGTGCTTGCCAGCACTGAATGAACATCTCCCACAACCTCCAGTGAGTCTAGGTTTACTTCAAATGATTATTCATGTATACAACAAAGAGCCCATAATGATGTGTCAGTAGCTGCTCCTGGTCTGTAGGTTGTTTGAGGCTCCTGGAAGCTGTGGTTGAGCGCCTCCTGCAGGCTGAGCTGGGCACTGCTGTACTCTGCCCTCAGCAGCTGCAGCCTGGCCATGGCCCCCCTCTGGACACAGCAGCTCCTGGACCAGAGCCCGCTGAGACATCTGCACACACACACACAGTATAAACACAGACACACGTACTGTTTATTTCAATGAATGGCTGTATCTGACGTAATGTTTCTCATGCATGTTATGGCTATGGTCATATTGCCACATACATTCTGCCATGTTGCATCTGAAACAGACCAATAAGCCAGGAAGTCAGTAGTTCACTGCTGAACTGTAGTGTTGTTCTACAGCAGGACCTGGACTGTCTCCATGGAGATGGTGGTGTTGAGTCTGGTGGGCATGACTACCAGTCTGGCTGTGGCCAGCTCAGGGTCCAGCCCTCCCTTAGAGTCCTCCCCAGACCTGCATCCCTGGCTGCTCTGAGACAGTGTTAGGTGCACCTTTGTTCAATTCCTCTTATATTTGGATGTTTCGATTTATTGGTTATAGTTATGATTGAGTAAATCGTTTATATTTGTGGTTTGCGTTTTTCACCCTGTTAGATTTCTGAGAGATTCGGTTTTCCTTTGAGGCTCACGGGAGCCTATAAAGGTCGCTGAAGAGTGAGACCGGCTGTTTAGTTTTCGGTTCATTTCTTTGTTAGTTTAGTTGGGGGGGGAGGTTCTTGTAGTGTGGTAGAGGTGCTGGCTCTGGCTCCTACGGCCCTGTATAGGGTTGGCCCGGTGTCGCACCTTCTTTTGTTCTTTTGTAGCTGGCTCTCCAGGTTGATTTCCTTTGTTACTTACTTTCCCTTACGGGGCACGGGAGGGGTTTCGTACCGCATAGTTTTAAGAAAATAAGACAAACATATGAATGTTACCATAAATAAAATCCAAGTTTGTAACGTCAGCTGTTTGGTCTCCTGTGTCCTCTGTTAAATATGTTTTCAACATCGGTTGGGTCGTAACAGACAGTCACCTCTCTCCCACTGCCTCCCTCTCTATCCCTCTCTCCATCTGAGAGACAGACATGGGGCATTAACATTTCTACATCACATTAGACATTTGATCCATTCAGCAGATGCTTTCATCTAAACTGAAGTACAAATAGTGCAGATAGAAAGTACAGGAGA
The DNA here is from genome assembly GCF_963692335.1 of Osmerus eperlanus. Lineage (NCBI taxonomy): Eukaryota > Metazoa > Chordata > Actinopteri > Osmeriformes > Osmeridae > Osmerus > Osmerus eperlanus. The sequence goes on from NC_085023.1 coordinate 4,438,088, forward strand.
AGATCAAGGGTCAGAAGTGCCCAGTTCTACAATAAGTTCTACAGTTCTGAAACGCTCAGCTCTGCCTCTGTGTCTTCTGCTCACCTGTCCTGTTGGTGCTGGGAGCCTCTGGGGCAGCAGCCCTGGTTCCTCCTCCCCACCTGGCCCTGCCTCCCCAGTGTCTGGTCTGTTGGTGCTGGGAGCCTCTGGGGCAGCAGCCCTGGTTCCTCCTCCCCACCTGGCCCTGCCTCCCCAGTGTCTGGTCTGTTGGTGCTGGGAGCCTCTGGGGCAGCAGCCCTGGTTCCTCTTGGTGCTGGGAGCCTCTGGGGCAGCAGCCCTGGTTCCTCCTCCCCACCTGGCCCTGCCTCCCCAGTGTCTGGTCTGTTGGTGCTGGGAGCCTCTGGGGCAGCAGCCCTGGTTCCTCCTCCCCACCTGGCCCTGCCTCCCCAGTGTCTGGTCTGTTGGTGCTGGGAGCCTCTGGGGCAGCAGCCCTGGTTCCTCCTCCCCACCTGGCCCTGCCTCCCCAGTGTCTGGTCTGTTGGTGCTGGGAGCCTCTGGGGCAGCAGCCCTGGTTCCTCCTCCCCACCTGGCCCTGCCTCCCCAGTGTCTGGTCTGTTGGTGCTGGGAGCCTCTGGGGCAGCAGCCCTGGTTCCTCCTCCCCACCTGGCCCTGCCTCCCCAGTGTCTGGTCTGTTGGTGCTGGGAGCCTCTGGGGCAGCAGCCCTGGTTCCTCCTCCCCACCTGGCCCTGCCTCCCCAGTGTCTGGTCTGTTGGTGCTGGGAGCCTCTGGGGCAGCAACCCTGGTTCCTCCTCCCCACCTGGCCCTGCCTCCCCAGTGTCTGGTCTGTTGGTGCTGGGAGCCTCTGGGGCAGCAGCCCTGGTTCCTCCTCCCCACCTGGCCCTGCCTCCCCAGTGTCTGGTCTGTTGGTGCTGGGAGCCTCTGGGGCAGCAGCCCTGGTTCCTCCTCCCCACCTGGCCCTGCCTCCCCAGTGTCTGGTCTGTTGGTGCTGGGAGCCTCTGGGGCAGCAGCCCTGGTTCCTCCTCCCCACCTGGCCCTGCCTCCCCAGTGTCTGGTCTGTTGGTGCTGGGAGCCTCTGGGGCAGCAGCCCTGGTTCCTCCTCCCCACCTGGCCCTGCCTCCCCAGTGTCTGGTCTGTTGGTGCTGGGAGCCTCTGGGGCAGCAGCCCTGGTTCCTCCTCCCCACCTGGCCCTGCCTCCCCAGTGTCTGGTCTGTTGGTGCTGGGAGCCTCTGGGGCAGCAGCCCTGGTTCCTCCTCCCCACCTGGCCCTGCCTCCCCAGTGTCTGGTCTGTTGGTGCTGGGAGCCTCTGGGGCAGCAGCCCTGGTTCCTCCTCCCCACCTGGCCCTGCCTCCCCAGTGTCTGGTCTGCAGGACAGGGTCACCACCAGGCAGGCCTGCTGCTGCTTGCTGGCCTCCAGGAAGACCATCTCTGTCTGGAAGGGGCTGTCCTGGCTCAGGTAGAACAAGCCTGGACACACACACACGTGAACCACAAACCAGACGAGCACATATTGTGTTAACTCTCTTGGAACAGAAAGGTTCCCTGTGGGTTCACCGGTAGAACAACCTGGTTCGACGCTGTGCTGCAGTCACAGACTGGCCGTGTCCTCACCGACGCTGTGCTGCAGTCACAGACTGGCCGCGTCCTCACCGACGCTGTGCTGCAGTCACAGACTGGCCGCGTCCTCACCGACGCTGTGCTGCAGTCACAGACTGGCCGCGTCCTCACCGACGCTGTGCTGCAGTCACAGACTGGCCGTGTCCTCACCGACGCTGTGCTGCAGTCACAGACTGGCCGTGTCCTCACCGACGCTGTGCTGCAGTCACAGACTGGCCGCGTCCTCACCGACGCTGTGCTGCAGTCACAGACTGGCCGTGTCCTCACCGACGCTGTGCTGCAGTCACAGACTGGCCGCGTCCTCACCGACGCTGTGCTGCAGTCACAGACTGGCCGTGTCCTCACCGACGCTGTGCTGCAGTCACAAAACCACATTGTGAACACCATGAGGGAAACAGTGACAGAATTTAGACGAGTTAATGATGGTCTGACTAACTTATGTGACGCAATAAAAGAACTCAAAAAGTAAGTCCATCTTGTCTGGCTTTTCCCCATGCTGTGTATGACCTCTGACTGAAGCTGTAAGGCTGCTGCATTGGGCCTCATGTTGGGGGGCCCCGGGTCAGATTCCTCCATCTCTGCTTCGGCCTGTGGCACCCCTGCTGCACTCCTCTCCAAGCTCTCCCAGCTCGTTCCCTGATTAGCACCACTGAGCTCCCCAGCTGGGGCCACTTGGGACCAGGGCCACTGGAGAGAAGCCCAGAGACACAGCCACAGGAGATGAGGGGAGACATTTCTGACAACTGGAGGGAAGTGCTGTGATTGGCTACCAGGACTGGGGTGCAAATACCTGACTGAGAGTGGCGATGCTGCCCACCTCCTTGAGTCTGAGGGAGTCCCTGAGTGACGACACCACCCTCCACGCTCTTAGAGTCATCAGATAGACACAACACAGTGCAGGAGCCTGGAGGAGTCGCTGAGTGCTGGAGTCAGACCCCCCCTACCAACACCCCTCTTTATCACTCACAGTGAGTTAGACCCCCCCCCTACCAACACCCCTCTTTATCACTCAGTGAGTTAGACCCCCCCCTACCAACACCCCTCTTTATCACACAGTGAGTTAGACCCCCCCCTCTTTATCACACACATTGGCATGTTAATAAAACATAAACAAAACAATTTATCAAACATATTCTAAAGTTCAAGAGCACAAATACTCATGTTGTACCTGAAAAGGGGAGATATCAATAAAGACACTTGGACACGCTGCAATTCTTCTGGCAGCTTCATTTTGAATGAGGCATCGTGGCCGAAAGCTCCCCCTACCGGCCTCTGCAGGCATGACTAAACAATCACAGCTCTCAAAAGGCTCAACAAGTCGATCATAGATTAACACTGTATATAAATGAATTTCCATTTTATGCCCCTTTGACTGTTTTTAATACCTATTGAACTTATTGATTCCAAAATAGCTTCCAAAATAAAATACATCAACCACAAAATCAATCTATCACACCAACAGTCTTTAGTCACATTTAATTTGTTAAAAACTATGTTTGATTCCCCATGATGGATGACAGTTCAGTTAGCAGTAAAATCTTGATGATCATTTACATAATGTACATTTTGTTTTTGAGAATTTCTTGGAATACCGATTATTGTGACATGCATATTTTTAAATAGCAATAAGGATTCATAGAACCTTGGTAAATATTGGGATTTTTAACATTAACTCAATAAAAGATTGACCTATTAGGGTGCTAAAATGTTTTATTTATTTATTTGTATCCATGACAATCCCAAGAAGATAAAACTCGTTTGATGGAATTCCAAACCATTGTCACAATGAAAGAATTACAGTGTCGAACATTCCATTCTAAAGTTACCATGAATATGATGTACCAAACACAGCAGAAATCATCGACACAAGACAAGCACTGCCGCTTTACAATTACAATTATACAAAAAACGAAAGACAAACCAGCAAATTCCTCTTTCACTGTGAGGTAAGTTAAGCCTAAGATAAAGTTATTGCCTACAGTATGTACAAAACAATGTTAGGCCTATGTTAAAAATATAGGCCTATTCATGACTTTTAGTGTCTCAACAGGAGACCAGTCTCACGTAGTGTGTTTTTTCTGTCCTCAAAAACAATATTTCTACACAAATAATTAAATATAATATAAAAACATGACATTACCAAACCTGCAGGCCAATGTTACTCCCTGTAGTCTTGATACAAATGTTTCTTTCCACACAGAACTGCAGCCATGAATTGGGAACTTCCCACCATTGATCCACATGCTCCTGTGAAGTTCACTGAGCTGTATGACTTTTTGACACCACCAGAATGTCTGGATGAGGTAAGATTGTGGTGATAAACCAGAACCAAATGCAACAGTATCACTGTGCTTGATGACAGTGGCATTATATATGATGACTGGCATAGACATTGACACAACTATCTCCCAGAAAACAACCATGAGGCGGTTCATGTCCTTACTGGAGCAAGGAGCGGTTCCATCCTCTGTTACTCTGAAGGACATCACCGAGTGGCTCTCTGGAGAAGAATGCTTCATCAGCAAGTGAGACAGGCTTAGTCTTTCTCTTACAAATCACATGTCTGTGCACATTTGTGTATATGTGATTGTTGTGTGTGAATGTGTGTGTATGAGAGATGAGAGAGAGAGAGAGAGAGAGAGAGAGAGAGAGAGAGAGAGAGAGAGAGAGAGAGAGAGAGAGAGAGAGAGAGGAGAGAGAGAGAGAGAGAGAGAGAGAGAGAGACAGAGACAGAGGAGCAGAGAGAGAGAGAGAAGAGAGAGAGAGAAGAGAGAGAGAGAGAGAGAGAGAGAGAGAGAGAGAGAGAGAGAGAGAGAGAGAGAGAGAGAGAGAGAGCAATTGTCATTAGAAAAGTGATGGTTTGCTCTGTTTTTTATTTCTTCTATTTTGAAGGTGCGGGCCTGCAATCATGACTTGCGACAGCTGACTGCCATCAGGGTAAGAGCTTCACAGTGGACCTTGTTCACAGTACAAACTCCCAGAGAACCAAAGACTCGTCAATCTCTATATTGAAAACAGTAACAGTGCAAGTTACATTTATTATTCAAGTTGTTAATGTGTGATTGCACATAGAAACAATTGATCTTTTGATGGTGTTTCTGTACTCAGGTCTGGTATAATGAAGAGACGCGACCAGCTGCTGAAGATCCAGGAGGAGATACTCAGAGAGACCGAGAAGGAGTGTCGTCTCTCTGGGCTGTTGGCAGAAAGGTACATGACAACAACCTGGTGTAGAGAAACAGTACATCACATTATGGATCAAAGGATTTCCTGTATTTCTCTGTCTGTCAAATTTCTCTTCTCTCTCTCTCTCTCTCTCTCTCTCTCTCTCTCTCTCTCTCTCTCTCTCTCTCTCTCTCTCTCTCTCTCTCTCTACTCTCTCTCTCTCTCTCTCTCTCTCTCTCTCTCTCTCTCTGCTCTCTCTCTCTCTCTCTCTCTCTCTCTCTGTGTCTCTCCTCTCTCTCTCTCTCTCTCTGTCTCTCTCTCTATCTCTATCTCTTTCTCTGTCTCTCTCTCTCTGTGTGTCTCTCTCTCTCTCTCTCTGTCTCTCTGTCTCTCTGTCTCTATCTCTCTCTCTCTGTCTCTCTCTCTGTCTCTGTCTCTGTCTCTGTCTGTCTCGGTCTCTTTCTCTGTGTCTCTCTCTCTGTCTCTGTCACTCTCTCTAACTCTCTTCTATTTTCTCTGGTGAAGGTCACCATGGAGGGACTTCATAGGAGTATGAAGATGTTCAGACCGTGTGTAGAGACCGAGGTCAGACATCTGCTCTCTGGCCTTCCTCACAGCCTGATGCCCTCTCACTCCACCTCTGAGGTCCCCGGAGCTCCCAGTCTCCTGCAGGAAACTGGAGAGCTCACCCCCAGGCTGGTCACCATCACCTTCCGCCACCTGCTGGGTGGAGGTACCCAGGGAGGAACCACCTGGACCTCCGTAGACGGGCTGAGGGCCAAGGCCGCCATGGAGGAGATCCGGTGGCTGCTGAAGGACACCGTCACCTCTGTCCTGGCTCCGTACGGGGACGTCCCGGTGCACAAGATTGTGTTCATCACCTCAGCTCTGGCCCGGGATGTGGTGAAGGCTGTCTTTGACAGGTTTGAGGTGGAGTCTTCCACTTTCTGCCTGCTGAATGACAGCTACAACTTGCATTCTCTGGAGGCAACCAGGAAGTTGGTGGATGAGGTGGCAAGGGGGAACAAGGTCATTGTGTTTTCAGTCTGGAGCTTATAGATGTCAAAATCACTCACATTTCACGTTTCTCTCACGACAGCTCCAGAACATGTGGGCATAAACTAGCTCTTAAACTAAGTCTCACTGTTTGAACTGTCTATCAACAGGGTCATAACAAGCCAGGTGCTGAGAGCTCCTTCAGCCTCAAGGAGAGCATCACCGTGGACACTGATCCCCAGGCAGAAAAGGTGAAGAAAGCACATTGATTCATAGTTGGCTTTGGGTTCAGTGTAATCGTGACCAAAATGGAAGATTGTTTTCAATGGCAACTGAACCTTAATTCTCCCTCCAGTCTTGGCCTACCTCAATGGAGAAAGGCCTCACCATCAAGGCCATCATCCAGGACCAGAAGGAGATCAAGGCCCTGGCCAGTGCTGGAGCTGACATGAAGACCAGTCAGAACAGACATCTGACTACATCTCAGCTGTCCACAGCTTCTCTGGCTGAGTCTGGCCTCGACCTCACCCTGAGGGAGGCTGGGGCTCATGCTGCTGAGGGGAAGCTGGACAGAGGCAAGGCCTCAAAGCTGGCCCTAGAGGCTGGCCTCACCAGCACCAAGACCCTGGATCTAGAGGCTGGCCTCACCAGCACCAAGACCCTGGATCTAGAGGCTGGCCTCACCAGCACCAAGACCCTGGATGGAGCTTCTGCCAAGATGCTGTTGCTTCTAGAAGATGAGCCACTGCTGAGCATCCATGGTGTCTTCCCTCAGGAGGCTCCAAGACTCCTCATGGTGTGAACATGAAATCATTCTTTTGTTGACAAGTTTCACCAGACTGAATAATACCATTGCACATGTGGTATGAATATACTTCAGTTTGGAAGTTTATGCCATTGCTCTACAGTATAGTTTATGGTCTCACATGCTTAGTATTGTCTGTTCACAGACCAGTGAGGTCCCAGCTGACGTGGAACAGGAGAGCTGCATTGGTGAGTACCTTCTCAGATACCAGGAAGCTACATGCACAAGTTCTACTACATACACACTTCTCAGATACCAGGAAGCTGTGTGGAGAACATGCAGATACAGTGTTAATGCAGGTTTTCTTCCTCAGTGGGCGGACAACAGGAGGAGGATGGAGGGGAGGAGATAAGGGGGGGGATGAGAGGATTCCTCCGTCGAATGAGGAAGCTCTTTACCTGCTGCTCTGCCTCCTCAGAAGAGGAGGACTAGAGAGGCTCCCCAACAGTGAGAGGGACCTGAGGACCAGGCAATATCATCAATATGGACCCCTTGGACATAACCTGTGTCCATCACAGAGCCTGAGCACAAAAGAAAATGTACTTTGTAGCCATGTCTTTTTTTGTGGTTGACTTTTTATTCATGGGGATTTACTGAAAATAGCATGTTTGTCAGTGTTCATTATTTTTATTTACAAATATATATACATATATACTGTATACATAAAACTGAAAATATATAGTCTCTGCTACACTAGGGTCCAAACAGTTGAAGTACAGTATTCAAACATCAAATGTGTTCAAATCAAATCAAAACATCAAAGTTCAAATGTGGCATCATTTCAATGTAAACGTTTTGTAACACGGCGCACAATGCAGCAGAGGGATAAGACAAGAACCCTTTTAGACTCTCCATGTGGTTCAATTCTTCAATGAAAAAGACACACGAACCCAAGCACCTTAGAACCCTGCAGAGCATTCCATAAGAGAGCCAGAGGCAGGAGACAGAGAAACAGCATGAAGGAGGCTTGAGACAGATCAGAGGGAACAGAACAGAACATGAGGTCTACTGCAGGTTTAGGCAAAGTACATCTTGTATGTGAACACCAGGGTGCATGTGTTGAAAGAAAGATCGGGTGATATTAAGACCCGTTTCCATGATAGGTTTGTTGTTTTGTGGACATTGTGGATGTCAGCTAGTGGTCACAGCCAAACAGCTCCAGGTAAACCCTGTGCTGTTCCGGAAGGACCCGGGCCATGAGCATGACCTTGACGCTCTCAAAGTGGTCGTAGTGGTGGCCCACAATGACCTTGACGCCGTCAGGACCACACATGCCCTCGTCAACCTTCTTGAAGAGGGTGAAAGAAGCGTCTTTCACAGGAACACGGGGGCTGGCCATCAGGTCTGTGTCGTAGACGGTTTGACCTCTTAGGAGCAAGAGGATGGTCATGGGAAAGCAGCAAGAGGGCTCAGAAGACCCAGTGGTGATCAAGGTTCCGTCGTGTTAACATATCAATGGGGTCTTATACATCACTGTCATTGCTCCGGATAGCAGCTCCAGGGAAACCCTGTGCTGTTCCGGAAGGGTCCGGGCCATGAGCATGGTCACTGGTGTGGGGAGGGGGGAGAGCGCTGTTGTGCTGTAGCAGATTAGAGCTACCAAAATGAAGGGTCAACTTGACTCTTTTAACAGCGAGCAATTTCAACCTTGATATATTCATATGTGAAATCAATATTATAAAAGTTATGGCATTGTATGACACGGTTCAAAAGTGCTGCAAGCTAGATAGACTTTACAGTCTATAAAAAACATAATTAAGAACCTACAATTAGCAGTCACAGCGTTTGACAATGATGATTCAATCTGCTCCCTGATGGTTTGTGCATTAGCTGTGCGTGTGTGGTCCGCCCCCTAGTGGATTGCTGGTGGAACTGCAGGGGACCGTGCTGCCTCCAGCCAAGCTGGTACAGAACATAGTTCTGCTGCTGTCAGGAACATGCTAGGTAGCAGTACAAGTCACTGGAGGGGCTAATGCTTCAGAGGCGATCCTGAGGTTTTCAACTGTAAAATGAAGGCAGTCTGCATTGACACTGAGCACACATAGAAGCAAGCCATGTAATCATACGTTTTATTCAATCGTCTTGAGGCAACAATAGTTGATTGAACACCGGTTCACCATAAACTAAAGTTGAAGGTAAAGTGACAAGAAGACCCAAACTCATGTTCTCCTGTTCAACCAAGATCCAGACTCCACGCTCAGGAGACTCACAAGCCTTCATGTCGGCTTCCTCGGTTCACCTGGTGACCAGAAACCAATTACTGCTGATATCATTCACCTGTCCTCAAAGTCTTATTTTAGGGACAGTTCCCTTCCTGACGGAGACTTTTAGTCCTTACATGTATAAGGTAATAATATCCTATTAATATCTTTCTTAGTTTTATAGTGCTCAAAAGGTATCTCACTTTGAAGGAACAATATTTGCACATATAAAGGAGCTGCACATTGCTGAAACAAAGAGAAACTCAAGAAAAGCCCAATAACATGTCTGCTCAGGTAGTGATTGGTATAGCAGCATTGATCAGCAGTATGTTATCATTCCTTCACACATGTTTGGATGCAAAAACAACTCCTTTCGAATGCGCTGCAAGCTCTGCGCACCCAAGTAGGCTACCACGAGCTAATGGCTTTCACAAACTCGCCGTCTAATTTGAATAAAGGCTATTGATAACATACCTCTGAAGTTTGACGTTTTGCAGCATTATACTTATAGGCAACTTGAAATGTGTTTCATTAACATGAAACACATGTTAATGTTAGTAGTAGGCTACACATATGGTTCTTTAATGTATTTGCATTGTACTAAAATGCGTTCATTTTCAATGGGCATAAACAGGTGCAGCCCACATTTTTCAACATTAACATTTCAATATAACAAGTCATTATGGCCTTTGGAAAAATGTTTTTTGGGGGGGAGGTGGGGTCGTGCATTATAGACCCCTGTGCCTAAGCTTTTGTCCTTCATGGTATTTTGTCCCCTTACTACTTTTACTTTTATACTTTAAGTAGTTTTGAAACCAGTACTTTTATACTTTTACTTGAGTAAAAAGCTTGAATTGATACTTTAACTTCTACAGAAGTATTTTTAAACTCTAGTATCTATACTTCCACTTGAGTAATGAATGTGAATACTTTTGACACCTCTGAACACAACACACACATAAGTACATCAGAATCTTAGAACCTTTCCTTTTCTGAGTCAACGCGCACCTCCCTGTGCTATAGGTTTGTTAGGAAAACAAACAGGACCGTTACACTCCAACAGCAATATAACTTGTTTATTGACAATGATCAGATACAGTAGAGTGTTCCGGACGGCAGTGAGTCTCTGTGATGGTCTTCTCCTGATATCCACTCAGCCCAGCGAGTTCCAGCCAGGTGAGAAACTCCCAGTCCTCGTCCGTACTGCTGAAAGTACATTTCTGGCTCCTTGGCAACGGTCCTTACGTTGTCCGGGAGAAAGTGGGCCAGGAGACCTGCAGGGTAGAAGAACCGAGAGGCAGGAAACCAGAACAAACATCCCACATCAGCCTCCTGGAGATCCTCCAGGCCGTGTGTCCAAGTGTCCTTGAGCAAGACACTGGACCCCAAGCTGCTCCCGATGAACAGGCTAGCCTTGCATGGCAGCTCCGTCGCTGTGGGTGTGTATGAATGGGTGAATGAGAGGCATAATGTAAAGTGCTGTGGGTGCCGGGATGGGCGGCTGTGGCTCAGAGGGTAGAGAGAGAGTTCTATCCCCAAATCCTCCAGGCAGGCACGTGCACAGATAGACCCCTAGTGGTGCTCAAGCACCTGCCCTTTTGCCCTGGATGAGAAAAGTGCCCCTTCTGCTGGAGCCCAATTTTTTCTTCATTCATCAATATTTAGGAATAAAAATTACTCTGTCATCAATTCCCCCCAAATGTGTTTTGATATCTGACGGGGCATTTATTTAAGTTCTTGTGAGAATTTCGCCCCGACATGCTCCGCGGCGCTCACAAGCCCCCGCTGCACCCCCGCCGCGCCCCTCCCTCCTCCTCCTCCACTTAGTGCTCATGCAGTGCAGAGCGCCAGGTCAAACGGCTGCAGCCTACTTCTTCTCTGACCCGCAGTATCAGACAAACAGGTAATGACGGTGTTTGTGCAATCCCCCGACGTTGTTTGGTGATGAATTAACCACAACATTAGCGCTGCTGAAAACATTACGTCGCAACTGGTCCGACGTTTCCTCCTCTCCCCTCCTCCCCCCCTTAGACACACCCTCCTCTCCCCCTTATACACACCCTCCTCTCCCCCTTAGACACATCCTCTCCTCCACCACCCTCTTAAATCAGTAGGCCGTCCTACTGGCTCCCAGACATCTCGAATGTCTTGGCGATGGACTTTCGAAGCGCACGGAACATTCGTACGTGTAGAGGACGTCTAGGGGGCTCCTGCTTGGTCTCGTGGTCCTTCGACAGCTCCAGATTGGCAGGCGAACCACACTTAGTCCCTGTGACAAGACAACATTTTAAATTGGTGAATTTGAAGTTAGGCTTTGTCAGATTTTAATTAGCCAAATCTACAGGATCACTTTGTGATTCATTAAGGATGACAAGCCGTGGTGGTCGCTCACCAGGTGTGACGTGAGAGCTGGGGGGAAGCTCCTCCTGGGCTGAGGGCTTCTTGGGCTCCGTCTTTCTCTTCAGGAACTGCAGGGGAAAACACAGAACATGCTGGAATCTATGGAAACTATGACAACACCTCTCAGTCCACCAAAGCATCAGGATTAAGAACCACAAAAGCCACTCAGTCCCAACACTGCCTCTTCATTCTATACATGCTCCATTACATGAATAACCAACCCATGGTCATTCATTCTGTACTCATACGATATACTATAAGCTCTGCTCTATAAGTTCTATTACATAAATAACCCACCTTGTTCTTGAAGAGCTTGGCTTTCTTCGGCAGGCTCCACCACTTCAAGCCCTTCTTGGCCTTTCTCGTCTCTCCTGCAGAGGTCGACGCTGTCCCAGCATCCATGATGACCGCTGCAGGGCTGAGCTCACCGAGATCTTCCCCAGGACACGGAGCTGCAGCAGCAGACTCACACAGAGTGTCCATCACTCTCTCCGTCAGGATCCTGACCGTGCGGTCCAGGGTCTCCTGGCAGGCCAGGCTGGAGGTCGAGGGAAGGTTCAGCTCAAGGCTCTTCTGCAGCTGACTCTTAACCGAGCTCTCAGCAAAGCTGTGGATGAGCTCCTGTCTGGAGGGCATCGGGGGGCTTTCTGGCAGCATCAGCTCTGACGTGCATCTGGTGGAGCTCACGGGGCTCTGAAGATGCAGGCCGGTGGTGGCTGTCTGCCGGCGGAGCCGACGGACGTTGGCGAGCAGACTCTCTGAGGCGGTCTTGATCTGGAGCGCGTCCAATCCGGCGGAGTCCAGTCCTACGGCGGCGTTGGAGACTGTTGGACCCTCTTCGTCCTCACATAACTGGCTGAGATTCTCCAGTATGGAGTCCAAGAGGGCACAGGTCAGGAGGCCGTCCTCACTCCTCTTCAGTTCAGCACTGGAGCACTCTGAAGCGGCTACTTCTGCTCTCATGGCACTGAGAATCACCCCAAGGGTCCTCTTGGTCCAAGAGATGGACGCCTTCGGAGGGATGATCTCAGATACACGTTCTTCAAGAGCCGACAGCTTGTCTGCAGCTTTCTGCAGGGTCCTCAGTGTGCTGTCATAAAGCTGCTGGCTGGAGGAGTGGACCTGCTCCCAGAACTTCATGCCACCAGATCTCGCCTTTGCTGAGGCCTTGTGCTGCTCAACCACCTCATGGAGATCGTCTAGGATCGCACCAAGCAGGTTCTCGCAGTTCTCAGAGGAGACCAGCAGAGATGGACGCTCTGAGCTCTCTGGATTGGCCGCATGAGGTGAGCCACGAGGGGTCGCCGGCTGGCGAGAGAGCTTCTGAGTCGCTCTCCTCAAGGCCTGCTGGAACACATCTTTCCCTTTGGTCGCGTACTCTTTTATGATGGTTCCCACTCGCGTGTCATGAGCCAGGCTCTGCCCAGCTGCGGGTGGGCCCTCTGGACGTAAGAAAATCAAGGTCTCCAGGACCTCGGTGGTTCTGTGTCCACTCCCTGGCAGGAGGGAGTCAACAAACAAGGAGCGGTAGATGTGGGAAAAGGACATCTCCGGACGCCTTAGGATCAGCGAATGATCCAGGATGGCTGAGATGCCTTCGACGAGCTCATCGATTTCCAATTCCTCTACGGCCTTGTTTAGACAGGCCAACATCTGTTCGTTGGCCAGCTGCTGGAGTTTGGTCAAGCCTTCGTTCTTCACGCTCTCCCGATAGCAGAACTCACTACTTATGGCTCTGCAGGCTGCTGTCACCGTGTCGACAGACCGGATCAACAGAAGCCTGATGAGAGACGGGGGCAAACTTTCCAGAGACGTCTCGTTCATCAAAGAGACGCTCTCGTCCGCCGTCACATCTCCCATCCTGGAAGAGCTCACCAGGGGGGTCAGTTTGGCCGCTGCCTTGCAGACCATCTTCTTGACTTCAGAGGAAACATCCAGTGCGTCCCATCCTGTGAGGGAGGAGCTGTTCCCTGCTCTGGATGATGAAGACTGGCTGTCCAGCAACTCAACAGCACTCTTCACGGATTCAATGATCCCATCGACCAGGTCACTGGCCAGGGAATGTCCAGAGCCACGGCTCCCCAGATAAGGGATCATGAGCAAATCCTCAGTTCTTGATTGGCTGGATGGCGATGTGGACGAGCGCTCCTTCCTACACGGCCCAAACTGCTCCTCCAGCTTCTGCTCCACAGCCTGGACAACGTTGGTCCTCGACATGGTGGTCAGGAGCTCTGCGAGGGACCTTCCAGAAGACAGACTGCTGCTCCCTGACCTCCTCAGCAGCGGTAGAGTCTGCACGTCGGCACAGACAGCAGAGAGGAAGTAGCTCACAGAGGAAAAGGTAACAGGCCCTTGAGCTTCTTCTTGGATTGCGGCCCTGGCTGCTAAGACGTTGCCGATGACCGGCACGATCACCTCAGCTGCCACAGAGCCCAGACTGGCTTTGGCCTCCACCTGCAGATCCGGAGAGGGGGTTCCACTCTGTCTGCTGAGCGCCACCTGGCTTTCTGTGTCAGCCTGCAGCATGGAGGACACTTTGGTCAGCATCTCCTGGGATAGCAGCCCAGCAGCTGATCTGCTGCAGGTCTGGGCGCCTGGAACATCTCGGCTGGCGTCCAAGTCGAGCAGCAGGTCTGGCAGCCTGTCGTTGTTGATCAGCTGCAACACCGCTCTGATCACAGAGATGGGCAGCTTGGTGCGGCTCGACACGGCTGAGGAGCAGGTTGTCTTCATCGCCCTCTGGCTGGCAGACGTGGTGCTGCTGCTGGCTGTGCCGGGGGGCATTCTCTCCACTCCACTGACGCCCTGGGAAGTGGACGCAACCTCCAGGGCTTTCAGCTGGTCTTTTGACCCAGTGGCGGGTACTGAAGGAGGGGGCAGATCCGAGGGCTCGACCAGGTCCATGTCCTCCAAACTTAGAGGCCTCACGGTCAACACCCTGATGAAGGTCCCCTTGTCTCCAGACAGACTCCCCTCTCTTCCCTCGTTCACCCCGGGCTGAGATGAGTCTTTCTTATCTTTGTCCATGTCTCTTCCTCAGAGACTGCCTCAGGTCACACTTGCTGTTGCAGTCCGATTTGAGAGAGAGGCTTTCACACCTGACCTCTGAAAAGGCAGACTTTTCCAAAGAACACAGAGAATGTAATTACTTTTTCAGAATAATCTAATATCTACCTACATATCTACATGAGAACATTGTCTTGGAAATTTAAACCCTACTGAAAAAGTTGTTACAACTTGTAAGGTGCAAAACATTCAGACCATTTACTTACAAAAATATTTCTGTGTTCCAATACGAATTTGTCAAGGTGAAAGCGTCGCAGAGATCCAAATCCTTCTCCAAGAAAATGTTCACGTAAAACTGAGCACAGTGATCAGAACGGCCTTTTGTAGTTTATTTGATGAATTATGTCATAATACAGCAAACGTCATCAAACAGCAGACAGCACAATTTGAAGATAGCTCTATTTACTTTTCCAAAGAACACAGAATAGGCTAAAATAACTTTTTCAGATTAATGTATAAACTACCTTCATATCTACCAGAGAATATCGTCTTTTAAATTGAAACCTTACAACTTTAAAAAGTCCCCATATCTCCTAGGTGCAAAACAATCTGAACATTTACTTACATTACAATATTGCTGTGTTCCAATACGAATTCTTCAAGGTGAAAGCGTCGTAGAGATCCAAATCCTTGTCCAAGAAAACTTTCTATAAGAAATGAGAGCAGTGATCAGAACGGCCTTTTATAGTTTATTTGATGAATTACGTCATAATACAGTAAACGTCATCAAACAGCAGATGGCGCTCTTTACACGCGGTCTGTTAAGAGTCCAGGCCGTGCACGGTCTGTTATCAGTGTTAAACAGGGGCGAACATTTAATTGTACATGAACTGTTTTAAATCACGTTTTGAAAAGTGAAAATGTGCACCCCCCACCACACATTTTGTTTCAAGAAAAATATATTTAACAGCGGTATCCACTGTTATATAGATTCTAAAAAGCTGTCCCGCACCCACATTTGAAAATAAACCGATGACGTTGGTGTTCCATATTGCCTTATTTAATTATGATTTGCCCATTTACACGAATCAGGTTTATTTCGACTGGATATCATTCACAGACGCTTCACCTTTACACATTAGGAGGCAATAGGGTGATTTCAGGTCATGTGGGACACTTTTTGCTAGAGGCTCCAGTAGACTTACAAAAAAGCTGTTAACTCACCCCAGTGGTGTTTCTGTAAATGGTTTTAGGGCTTAGGAACATTTTCATGTTGGAATGAAATGGGAATACACAGTATTTTAGGAGCTACTGAAGGATTCAAAGTCTTTGTGTCTATTCCAATATGTAATGATGGTATTCAATGACACAAATCTGTGTTCTAGAAAGAGTAGTCTGGAGTCGCAGAGGTCCGATAATATCAGCTTTAATGCAGCAGTTGGAAATCAACAAGTACAGAGCTCTGGGGTTGTCTACGTTTCCCTACCCGCAACAGAGTTTGGGCTGGTTCACAAAGTCCAACTGGCTATCTTTCCCTGCCCCAGCATATCATATATACAATGCAATTGAAAACACAAGTATCAAAAAAGGGTTGAGCTTGTTCTCTCGTGCATCAGGGAGTTGTTCTTGCCTACGCGTCCCACCTGCTCGGGTGCCGTCTCCACCCAGTTTCAAGGTTGTTTCTGAAAATGAAGAGATAGAGACACAAAGAACAGCCTGCTTCCCACACCCAGTGTGAGACCCAATGTTTAAGCTTGAGCACACTTCTAAGTTTCATAAGACATAACTTTAATAAGCACAATACATAACTTTAAGACATGCATCCTTCATAAATCCTGTTGTTATATTCACTCGTGCACAGTGCCCGTGATGCATTCAGTGATTAAAATGCCACACATATTAATAACTGGGATTATAGTTAGTGCTGTGCCTGATATGCAGCTGGTGATTACAGTTCTAGAATATGTGTTATAATGTATTATACATTCTTTAATCCCTCTTTTGATCTCTGAAAACACCAGAGATCAATCAACATAGCCCAGACCAACCACCGCCTCCTCTTCCTGGTCAGCCAGCCCCAGCAGCGGCATTTGGAACCCCTTCGTCGGGTTCTCCTCAGCCGAGACAATGATCCTGTTACACAGGGACCTGATACATGGGATACAACAACACCCACACAGAGCAAACATGCACAACATACCAAATATGGAGAGAAAGACAGAGACAATCATAGTCTTCCAACGACCAAAAGTGTTATTTCGCCAATCGTTGAGGGGATTCTGAATTCCAGAATTGTTGTGCATTTCTTTGGATAATGTACGCAAGCCTTCTAAGGCCCTAGTCACCGATCCATCCGGGGCAGTATTATTGGGGATAAATGTACAACAGGCTTCACCAAACATCGCGCAGACCCCCCCTTTCTCAGCTAATAGCATGTCTAGCGCCAAACGGTTTTGAACAGCCATAAGTGAGGTGGCAGAGAGTTGCTCTGCCAGTCCTTCTACCGCATCCCTAGTCAGATTCGCCAGTCGCAAGACATTGTAGTTGACATAATTAATACGGTCTACGTTTTTGTTTGGGGTGATGGGAAACAGAGCACTCAACAAAGGTATGTTTTCGAAACCTGCGGCGATTTGGTCAGCCAATTTAAATTCGTCGGGAACCCCACGGGGAATTCCAATAGAGTCTATGTAGGTAAGGCCATCCTTGGTTAGATCAAAATTGGTGCTCCTGCGCTGCCTAGCGGATACTGTATTACTTTGTTTATGACCTAGGAAGAAAACCGGTGTTGCCAGGCGAACGAGTGCACATCGACCCCACCATCCTATTGGTAGCCTGGGCAACAGAGAACCTCCCCCACAGGACCAATATAAATCCGCGCGTGCCCAGGACAGGGTGTATTTAATGATGTTCATGGTATAAGTTTTGTTACACCTGTCCCTAGGGATTGTCCCCACCGCCCGAGTGGCACTAGCAGAACTGTTACGGGAGAAGCAAATCAGTAGGTGAGGCCCCGGCCTAAATGGTGGAGGACGGGTGTAATTAGATATGGGTGGGAAGATCTTACTGAGCTGACTACAATTGCGAGACTCTATCCCGGACAGTAGTTCTATCATGCATCTAAACCCTGGTTTGTCTGTTTGTGGTAAAAGGGGTGCCGGTTCACTGTATAAAATGGGGCGCCCAACCACCTGGGGCCCAACCACCCCAGCCACAGGTTCTGCCCCACTCCTCCGGTAGCCAGCATGATAACGTCCGAGGTACTAAGTTGGGAGTAGTCGACAGAGTGGATACCAGTCATTTGATGTATTCAAATTGGTTTAGTAGTGGAGTTGTCCGGTCGAGTAACGGGATCAAGTATATTAATTGTAATCATGCCCATGGTGTCCCCCCAGGTTGTTCTACCCCTAAGATTAAGTACACAGTGTCCTTCCCCTCACTCGTGCCCCCTAAGCCGTATGGGCCTTTAGGGAGATGTTTAAGAGTTAACTGCACTGGGTTGGACTCCGTCGTGCCCCCTCCCCCCAAACGACTGAATGTGACGTTTTCCCAATATTTGTCCGCATCCGGGGTCCAGTGGGGACCCGTATATTTAACCACAAAAGCCCACGCCGGGCACCACTGTTCATGGATGAGTCGCCCCTGAGCGCAACGGGTATGGACATATGGTTGTGAGCATAGGTAAAGGTCATACCCCCTCCATAAACTGTTCTGACCGTTACACTTGATGACGCGGCAGAGGTCAAAGGTGAATGTGGTGGCACTCCCCCTGGTGTAGTTCAATTCGATGCCCTGATAGGCGGTCATGCATACCTCCGGTGGATTGTTCTGTCTTGCCCGTCTCTCCAACTGTTGTGGTAAATACAAAAAATAATACACTTGCAAGCCTATGACTAAGCTAAGCAATCCCAGCCAGGCTAACCCTGTAACACACTTCATGTTGATATTGATAAAACACACTCTTAAGCAAAATAGTGAAAACTGTCTTAGTCCAGTACAATTCTAGTGTGGTCAAGCAATATTACTCTTGACCTCGTCGTAACCCTCTTTTCCGGACTCTCACATTCGTAGCAAAAAGCAAACGGTTCACTGGCCCTCCTGGCCCTTCTCCACCAACTCCTGCAACGTACGACTGGGTTCTGGAGCAGCAGAACACATGCTCCAGTGGTACCACGTACTTCCTTTCCCCAGCACCCTTAGGGCGTGCGAGGTTCTCTCGATTACCTTGAATGGTCCTGTCCACCGAGGTTCTGTCCACTTTCTCTTAATGGCTTTCACCCACACCCAGTCAGCAGTGAAGGCCTTGACTGGATCCTGTGCTGTCCCCCGTTTCTCCTGTACCTGTTTGGAGAAGGATGATACCAGAGCAGACAGCTGATCATAGTATGGTTGATGCGCCAACTCACCCTCCGCCTCCAGTAGGTCCAGCCCAGCTCCCGGTCCCGGAAACTGTCGCCCCGTCAGAAGTTCATATGGGGTGAATCCTGTAGAGGTGTTCACTGAACTCCTGATGGCTGCTAGGGCAATAGGGAGAGCATCTACCCAATTCATGTTAGTTGTTGCACAGATTTTGGCCAACTTGCATGTCAGATTTCGATTCATGCGTTCAACCTTTCCCTGTGACTGGGGATGATACACTGCCCCAAACGCGTGCACCAACCCCAGAATTTGTTCTACCAATTGGAGATGTTTGTTTTTGAAGTGTGACCCATTGTCTGACCTGATTCGTTTAGGGAACCCATGGAACGGAATATAAGTGCTAGTCAAAAATGTACATACAGATTTTGCATCCTCATGTTTTGTGGGGACAGCCTCAGGCCATCCTGTGTACCCATCCACCGCTACGAGAAGGTAGCGATGACCACGTACTGAGTTTATCATGTCGGTGTAATCAATGACTATTTCCTGACCTGGGGTTTTTGGTAGTGGAAACATTCCTTGATGTGGTTTCAGAGTTGGTCTTACATTATACTCCTGACACACCCGACATTCAGCCACATAGTTAGCCACCATAGCTGGTAGATGAGGGTGCCACCAATGTGTAAGACGCACCATCATCTCTCTATATCCTGCGTGTTCTAACCCATGACTCTGTTTAAATATGTCCTGTCGCATACCTTCCGGCAGAGCTGGGCGCCCGTCCGGGCCCCTCCATAGAAGGGTCTGACCTTCCACCGCCCCTGTCACCGGACAGGGGGCTTTTTGTGCTCCTCTTTGTCTCCACACCTCTTTTTCCTGTGGGGAGGCGGCCTCTTGAGCCTCGATTACCTGTGTCATCAAATCCGGTTTCATCTCCTGTGAAACCATTATATACATAGGGAGATAACCAGCAGCTTTCTTGGCCGCTTTGTCTGCTGCTTCATTCCCCAGGGCTACCTTAGTTTTAGACCCGTCATGTCCTTTACATTTCATTACTGCGACTTGAGCTGGTTTTAGGACGGCTTTGGCCAATTGTCTCATTTGTTTTTCATGTCTAATGGGCGTACCCGTGGTTGTCAAGAACCCCGCCCGCAGCCACTGACTCAGTGCCACATGGAGTGCGCCCACTACATATGCTGAGTCGGAGAAGATATTTACAGTTTTGCCCTCGGCTCCTTCGAGAGCCTTAATCATGGCTGTTAGTTCAGCCAGCTGTGCTGACTCCTTACCTACCACTCGTCTTGATTTGACTTCTTCAAACCCTTCTCCTGTCTGTCTGACTACTGCCCATGCAGCTTTTAACCCTTCCTCCGGATGTCTGTAACAACACCCATCTGTGAACAGTACCTCTTCTGCTTCTGCCAATGGTGTTGCACTTAGATCCGGTCGGACCTTGACCTCTTTTTGCACCCTGTGTTCACATACATGACTGTCACCTTCTCCCCCTGTCATTCCCTCTGCCATATTGATCCCTTCATGTGTGTATGTTACATTTGGTGCCCCTAATACATTGTCGATCCTGATGCGTCTGTTTGTTGTTAATGTGAACATGTTTGAATTGATGTAGGCCATAACTCCGTGCGACGTCAGTACCGTGATTGGGTGGCCCATGACTATGTGAGCCGATTTTTGAAGTAGTTTTGCTACTCCTGCCGCATGTTTTGTGCATAATGGCTGTCGTTTCTCTGTGTTGTCGAACATTACGCTGAGGTATAGCAGTACTTTCCTGCCGCCCACCCACAGTTACGGAGAGCAGGGGGTCTGCCAGCCCCTGCTCGTTAGGGCTCTTCGGGCCCCCTCATGCATCAGGATAGTCCTCACCCGGGATCCAGTGGTCATCTGGACACCTGACCGGGTACTGCCCCCGCGGTGGACCCCCTCTACCGCCTCTGAACCCTCCCTGTGGAGCGGCTCCGGCAAAAGGTGCTTGATGAAGACCTCGCTGCCCTCGCCCATATCCGGGAGGAGCCTGACCCCCCATCTGAGACTGTCCCTGACCACCGTGTGGACAGTCACGCAGCCAGTGGTCCATCTGTCCGCAGACAAAGCATCCCATGGATCTCCCCGGTCCACCCCTTCCCCTTGCTCTACCCCGACCCCTGTCCTGCCACTGTCCACCAGGGGGCCCCATAGGCCCCTGCTGGTAACTCGGGTGGGGCTGAGACATAGCACCTACAGCTGCTGAATATGTCTGTAGATGATCTAAAGGATATAAATTATCTGCCGGGAGCATGGGAGGACCCGTCACTACCGCCGAATGCTGCTGCACCATCTGAGAATTTGTTTTTCGACGCCTGGCCCGCCGCTTTACGTGCCTCCTCTAGTTGGAGTTTGAGGAGCTGGACCTCTATGTCCTTACCCGCTCCCTTTTCTTTGTCCGCTATAGTTTTAGATTGTTTTAGGTGATGTACCAGGTGGTTTTCCCATACGGCCGGGCGGGCTCCTGCCATGTCTGGGTTTTCAATCATACGCGCTTTAACCTTGTCTGGGCAACCTGTCAAAACCGCCGCTCGATAGACCTGTGTGTGTGACAAAGACAACGAGTTTAGGGACTCTAACCCCTGGAGAGGACTCTAACCTCCCCTTGGACAAAGACAACGAGTTTAGGGACTCTAACCCCTGGAGAGGACTCTAACCTCCCCTTGGACAAAGACAACGAGTTTAGGGACTCTAACCCCTGGAGAGGACTCTAACCTCCCCTTGGACAAAGACAACGAGTTTAGGGACTCTAACCCCTGGAGAGGACTCTAACCTCCCCTTGGAAAAAGACAACGAGTTTAGGGACTCTAACCCCTGGAGAGGACTCTAACCTTCCCTTGGACAAGGACAACGAGTTTAGGGACTCTAACCCCTGGAGAGGACTCTAACCTCCCCTTGGACAAAGACAACGAGTTTAGGGACTCTAACTCCTGGAGAGGACTCTAACCGCCCCTTGGACAAAGACAACGAGTTTAGGGACTCTAACCCCTGGAGAGGACTCTAACCTCCCCTTGGACAAAGACAACGAGTTTAGGGACTCTAACTCCTGGAGAGGACTCTAACCGCCCCTTGGACAAAGACAACGAGTTTAGGGACTCTAACTCCTGGAGAGGACTCTAACCTCCCCTTGGACAAAGACAACGAGTTCAGGGACTCTAACCCCTGGAGAGGACTCTAACCTCCCCTTGGACAAAGACAACGAGTTTAGGGACTCTAACCCCTGGAGAGGACTCTAACCTCCCCTTGGACAAGGACAACGAGTTTAGGGACTCTAACCCCTGGAGAGGACTCTAACCTCCCCTTGGACAAAGACAACGAGTTTAGGGACTCTAACCCCTGGAGAGGACTCTAACCTCCCCTTGGACAAAGACAACGAGTTTAGGGACTCTAACCCCTGGAGAGGACTCTAACCTCCCCTTGGACAAAGACAACGAGTTTAGGGACTCTAACCCCTGGAGAGGACTCTAACCTCCCCTTGGACAAGGACAACGAGTTTAGGGACTCTAACCCCTGGAGAGGACTCTAACCTCCCCTTGGACAAGGACAACGAGTTTAGGGACTCTAACCCCTGGAGAGGACTCTAACCTCCCCTTGGACAAAGACAACGAGTTTAGGGACTCTAACCCCTGGAGAGGACTCTAACCGCCCCTTGGACAAAGACAAAACACAAAAACGGTTGATTTCCCACCACTGTTGGTTTGATTAGGTACGATGAAACATAGTAATCGTCTAAATTTGGTTCTCAGTTCCGAATAGCAGTACTTTGAATTAACAGGTGTCTGCTTACCTTTTTTTATGTTGAGGCCTCTGACGATTACGTCTGTCTCCTCGCACCGGTGTATGGGTCTCTCCCCCGATCCGTCGGTCGGGCCAGAACCCTCTGGACTCCCTCTTTTCAGCGTCGGGGTCACCAGTTGAAGGATTCAAAATCTATGTGTCTATTCCAATATGTAATGATGGTATCCAATGACACAAATCTGTGTTCTAGAATATACAACAATGCAACATTGCAAGGGTGTGGCAAGATTCATTTAGTTGTGGGGGTTGACTTATACAATAGGCATAAAGTGTAACTGATGTAAACATAGTGATCTGCAGTCTATGTGCTGGCTAGCTAGTCACGATGCGTTAGCATTTCGTTGGACTAGCGTTAGTGGTCACGCTTACAAGTTTGGAAGCTGGTTCGATGACAGTGAAAGTTGTTATTTACTTGGGAACTTAAGTGCAGTGTGATGCATTGGTATTAAAAATGTGAGAACTGTCAAATTAAATTACTTTTCTAGCATAAACAAAGCATTACTAGATGTCCCACTTTACCTGAAGAATGCTGTCACATAAAACGTTTTTTTTTGTTGCTAACAAAGCATTATTTTACACATTTTTGTGTGTTTCAATCCGTGGTTAAACACCATTATGCTGCAATAATTATTAACGCTGATTTGCAAGGAATGCAAGA
Source organism: Osmerus eperlanus (assembly GCF_963692335.1). Classification (NCBI taxonomy): domain Eukaryota; kingdom Metazoa; phylum Chordata; class Actinopteri; order Osmeriformes; family Osmeridae; genus Osmerus; species Osmerus eperlanus. The sequence goes on from NC_085023.1 coordinate 4,461,129, forward strand.
ACAGTTACATAGCGAAAACACCTAGACTAACTACTGTAATGTAACCATGCATTCTGGCTATTTTTTCATAAGCTTCCCTTCTAATGCCGACTAACAGCTAGTCTCTAGCTAGCTAGAGTCATTTGCTAAGTAAGGTATGTTGATGTGATATTTGAAACGTATTTAGCTAGTGCACTAGTGGGCCCCTAGTGCAACACAAGAGAATGTTCATTAAAATGACATGCTGCTACAGTACTAGGTATTTCAGGACATGCTGCTACAGTACTAGGTATATCAGGACATGCTGCTACAGTACTAGGTATTTCAGGACATGCTGCTACAGTACTAGGTATATCAGGACATGCTGCTACAGTACTAGGTATTTCAGGACATGCTGCTACAGTACTAGGTATTTCAGGACATGCTGCTACAGTACTAGGTATTTCAGGACATGCTGCTACAGTACTAGGTATTTCAGGACATGCTGCTACAGTACTAGGTATTTCAGGACATGCTGCTACAGTACTAGGTATATCAGGACATGCTGCTCCTACCGTATTTTTGGTGCAGCGTTTAATCGAGGGCATCGTTTAATCGAAGAAAAACGGTACATTAAACTGTAATTTCATGTGCTCTTGGTGGCCCTCTGGTGGCCACGGGGGCCCTAAGCAGTCGCTTAGTTCGCTTATGCCTTGGGCCGGCCCTGGATCAAATACATAAATAATCACAATAAATATGAACCTGAGGACCAACCAAACCAGCTGATCTTCTGACTGAAGGTTCACCACCACAGAGAACTCTACTGACAGAGTAGCTGACGACATGTGGAAAGGAGACAGACAAAGGGGAGGAGACCAACAATAACAAACACAATACTGACAAGCTGGGATACCACAGGTGACTGTGTCACACTGGTGACACATGTTTCCTCCCCTCCCCACCCTCTTCCTCCCTCCTCCTCCTCCTCCCCACCCTCCTCCTCCTCTCCTCCCTCCTCATCCCTCCCCCTCTCCTCCCTTGTTCCCTGCATCTCTCTCCAAAGAGCTCATGGACTCTGGCACATTCCCTGACAGACCTACTGAAACGGGCATGCAGGAATGCACACAAACAAGCACCACACACACACAAGCATGACCACACACACAAACACACACTATTCACAGACTGTCATGGAAATTTTGGAATACAGTTATAATGTGTGTGTTTCATATATGAGGAATGTGTTTTAACGGAAGTCTAAAGTTGATTAAGAGTCAACTACATTTGGTAGAGATGCCATTTGCAGTTTTATAACTAGGAGACGGGAAGTCTGGGTGACCTGAGAGAGTTCTTGTCACCTGGGGAGGAAGAGACAGTTGGTCTGGAGACAAATGTGGATTCAACTGTATTGTTATTGTGATCTGCTGCTCTGACCCTTCCTGTAGACTTGTTTGAAGTGGCCCACACAAAGGACAGTTGACCATTTGACTGGTGAACCCCTGTGGTTTTACTATCTACTGGTTTGGGGAGAGAGGCCACAATAAAGAACCGTGGGAACTTGATATGAAGTCACTGTCACTGAGCAGTGCTGACCAATCACAGAGTTCAGAATAACCATTTGATCTAAAGTTTATATAAGGCAGGGTTTTGGGGTTGTTCTGGATCACTCTGGCGAACGACCTGTGGCTAGCACCTCCTTCGTTATGACCGATCACAAAGTACTTTGTTAAATCATGATCTGTATAAGCAAAATAAATTTATTGTAACCGCCATCTCTTGACTATTCAAATCTACACAGTGCCACTAGAATTTTTTCATATCACAGACACATATACACACACAACTACGCACACACGCAAACACACAACGCACACACATAAATGCACACTCACGCAGACTCATGGCAGCAGCTCCCTGACAACCCAGAGAGGAACACCAAGTACCCCCATGTTCTGGGTTCTGAGGGGTTCAGCTCAGGGAAGCACAGCTGGGAGGTGGAGGTGGGGGACCATCCTTAACTTGCTTAACTTAGCAAGTTAACCCTCGTGCTGCCTTCGGGTCACATGACCCAAAGGTTCATAACGAACCATTGTTGTGTTTACCCAATTTTACCCAATACAAAAACAAATAAAAAGAATTTTCTTTTAACCTTCGCAATGTGGAGGGTCTGAGACAGCCCGACGGTTAAAAGAAAATGCTTTACTTTGTTTTTGTATGCGGTAAAGGTGTCGCAATACGACGGTGGGTAACAATGACTAATGGGTCAGAATGACCCGAAGAGAACACGAGGGTTAAGCTTAACTATTTCAACAGAACCGCTCTTGACCGTCATTGGTTAACACAAAGGCATGCAAATGTCCCATGGCTCTTCTTCATTGGCTCCCTTGCATAGACCTGGCGCGTGTGTGTGCGTGCGTGTTTACGTATGTGCGTGTTTACGACATCAACCCTGATTGAAACACAACAACAAAATCTCCGGTCCTGGGGGTCGTAACAAATGGTCACCAGACCTTGCGTCTCCACCTGTAGTCCTTGTCACACAGTATCTCCTTAAAACGACCAAGACCCCCAACATCCTCTAGTCCTAACAAATGCTCACCCTTCCCCCAGGGTGATAAGAAAGCCTAGAGTTTAGCTTAGAGGGCTCTGTTATCTGCTGACAAAGAATGCTAAGCATCTGTATTGTTCAGTATAAAACATCACATCCTTGATCCTTAATTTCTCCGACACCTCCACACTTATAAAGACTCCTTTACTGTGAAACTCTACCCATACTTCTCTATTTCAAGAGCTGGTGATGCCAGACACCCTGACGTAAATATCTGCCAATCAAGCGTCTAGTAAATGAGCATATTATTACTGTTCTGATTAACTTGTCAACCAGTCCACTCACGGAACAGGTGATCCTACATGTACTGTTAGTCACATCCAGTATGAAGGTGTTGGAGTTGAGCCAAACTGGGTCTGATCTGTTGTATCTCTGTTGTATCTCTGTTGTATCTCTGTCATCTGTTTCCTTTATGAGAATTTAGGATGGGGGGGTTGTGGTGATGTAATACCCACAACATGTAGATATACTGGATGTGTGTGTTTTGGAGGGAGGTTTAATCGTGTCTGTTTAGATATCTAATTGGAGGTTGGCTGGAGGAGTGTGGCTTCATGTATTAAGGTTGACATCTCTTTGTAGTGGAGTTCTATATAATGAGTGGGTCTGGGGGTTCTGTTCTAATGTAGTAATGGTCAGATGTGTTGAAGTGGGAGGGGATCTTAGCACTGTCCAGATATTTGAGTGTGTTCACTGTAGTTTGTGATACCAGAATTTTTTTAAATCAGCATGATATCTTATACTTTGTCATATTACCGAAACAAATGGATTTTGTGTTTGATTGATATAGTAAAATGAATGGTCATTTGAATGTAAAAAATGTATATTGGTATAAAGTATATATATATTGGTATAAAGGTGGCTGAGCGGTGAGGGAATTGGGCTAGTAATCCAAAGGTTGCCAGTTCGATTCCCGGTCATGCCAACTGACGTTGTGTCCTTGGGCAAGGCACTTCACCCTACTTGCCTCGGAGGAATGTCCCTGTACTTACTGTAAGTCGCTCTGGATAAGAGCGTCTGCTAAATGACTAAATGTAAATGTATATAATATTCTGTACTGCATTGTTACAAATCATTCTACCCACCAGCACATTTAAACTGATTTGATCATTTGAAAGCTTTTTTGTTGTTTCTCCTTATCCCTATTTAAAAGTGTGTTCATTCACTGTAATCAGAATAAATTATAGTTCTATACAATAATTGGGAAGTTTTTTTTTGCCATTTATCCATGAGGCCTTATAATGCCCCCCCTTGAAGCAGGCTAACACAGGTGTCGTTAATGAGTGTAATGAGGCGCGCTGCCCGAGTGCCATGCCTGAACTAGGCTTCACTCATATGTGTGTGTGTTATGTCTGTGTGTGTTTGAGTGTCTGCGTGCGTGTGTGTGTGAGCATGCGTGTCTTTGTGTGATCGTAACACAAATACAAAGGTTTAGCGTGTCAGTGTTGCAGCCAGACACTTTAGAGCAGTGGTTCTCAACCCTGGTCCTCAGGTACCCCCTGTCCTGCACCTTTTAGATGTTTCCCTGCTCCAACACACCTGATTCAAATGAATGGGTCGTTATCTAGTTATGCAGAAGCCTGTTAACGACCATTCATTTGAATCAGGTGTGTTGGAGCAGGGAAACATCTAAAAGGTGCAGGACAGGGGGTACCTGAGGACCAGGGTTGAGAACTACTGCTCAGAGTATATCTCCTGTTTAGGCAGAAGCCACTTTGGTGATTGTGTTTATCTGAAAGGCGTTTTAGCGGTGGAATAGCTGTTCATTCTCCTTCTGAGTAGATGGCCAGGGGAGGGCTCTGTGGAGTCAGTACCAATAACTAGTAGCAGCAGCACATGTCCCAGCGCCCTCTGCTGTGATCAAACTCCCTCGCACTTAAACACATCTGGTCATTACTACATTAGAATACCGTAGAACCCCTAGATCCAGTCATTACATATAACGCCCCCACAAAGATATTTGAACAGTAATATATTTCCCCCCCCTCCAGCCGACCTCCCGTTAGATATTTAAATACACATGATTAGGCTAAGCCTTCTTTCAAAACACACATACACAGTTTATTGACATGTTGTAGGTATGACATCACCCACCAGTACTGCATCCTAACTTCTCATAGAAGCAGCAGATGACAGAGACCCAGTATGAGGGCCGAGGCCCAACTCCAACACCTTCATACTGGATGTAACATACCTGGAGGATCATCTGTTACCTGAGGGGACTGGTTGACAAGTTAATCAGAACAATAACAACTTAATAATGTGTTCATTTACCAGATGCTTTTATTGAAAGCAACATACAGGGTGACATGTGAACCTGCAACCTGGGAGTCAAATGCAGATCACCCACCAGGTCATCAACCATCAGATTCCACAGTGAACAGTCTCTATAAATCATCACTTTAACATCCTTCATGTGCTTCACGTCAGTCTGTGTTTCTAACACTGGTCAGATCACCAGACAGAGAGAGCCAGGAATGTGTGGTGTTGGGGTTCAGAATGACAGGAGTGAAGCTGACCACCCCCTCATTCGGACTGAGTGTGTTTATAGCTGCTGAGAAACGACACCTTCTGTTTCTGCAGCTGCTGTTCCACAGCAGAGATGCTGACGGAGAGAGAGGAGATCTGGGCCTGAATCTTCTTCATCTCTCTGGAGATGGTCTTCCCCTTCTCCTCCTCTTCCTCCCTCACAGCTGCCAGTCTGGCCTCCTCTTCCTCTCTCAGGAACTGGTGCAGCTTCTGAAACTGCACCCTGATCTGTGTCTCCGTGGTGACCAGCTGCTTCTTAGAGTGCTGCACTACTTCCTGGTTCGTCTCCTCCACATGTTTGTATTTGTCCTGCAGAGACTGTAAGTCACCCTTCAGTTTCTCCTTCAGGCTGTGAGTTAGACCCCCCCCCCCCCTCCCAACACCCCTCTTTATCACTCAGTGAGTTAGACCCCCCCCCTCCCAACACCCCTCTTTATCACTCAGTGAGTTAGACCCCCCCCTCCCAACACCCCTCTTTATCACTCAGTGAGTTAGACCCCCCCCCCTCCCAACACCCCTCTTTATCACTCAGTGAGTTAGACCCCCCCCCTCCCAACACCCCTCTTTATCACACAGTGAGTTAGACCCCCCCCCTACCAACACCCCTCTTTATCAAGTCAAGTCAAGGGGCTCTATGCACGTCAGTAGAACGTTCACGACAATGCCAAATAATACGGTTCACTTACTTCCGGCGCTCCAACTACTTTGAAACAATGGCGCGGTTTTATATCAGATGTCTGACGGAGCTGCCAAAACTGACAATTAATGACGTCCATCGCCTGACAAAAATCATCATCAAAGGCACCCAGTAGCAAACTGGAGAAGGGGTTTAAAATGTACGCCTCCTCCTACATTCATAAATACGAAGGTGAGTCTGTCATTCTTGTATTTTTGTATCGTCACGGTTAACTAGCTAGCGTTAGCTATTTGTAGGCTAATGTAAACATTGCGTTACCTCAGCGATAGTATCGTTAGTATCTGTGAGGTGAATATTTTTTCAGCTAAGTTAAGAATTTATGATTTAACATGTTTAAGTATATAATTCGATATAGCTTATACATGATTGTAACGTTACTTGAAGTACTCTGCTGTAATCTGTGTGTGTAATTCATAGTGTCAAATAAAGACAGGGCGACAGGAGAGGTAGCTGTGCGGGCTTTGTGCTTCAGGTCGATGAGGAAGCACGAAAAACCTCATACAGTGAAAGTAGGGTGTCATTGGTAGTATATTGGTTCGAGTTCAACTGTTCTGAGACGTTCAAGCTCAGCTGTTCGTAGAGGTTTAAGTTAGGGTGACCAGATGACAAATATCCGACGAGGCAAAATCCCGGACGATTTTGGAATCAATTTTTTAGGTCTCAAAAAGAGCAAATGTCCGGGTAAAAGAGGACGTCTGGTCACCCTATTTAAGTTCAAGATTTGTACATTTAAGGTAAATAGGAGTGTATGTCTTCAGGGTACTTGTTGTGCCCACAAGTCTCAATTTGAACACACCATTTAAGGAGGGTGCTCCATCTCATGCCAACAGTTTGTTTGTAAGCCAAATATATTCATATGCACTGACTGAAAATGATCTATCAACAGATTGTTCTCCGAGATCCAGTGCCTGTCATCTTGGTGATGTGCAGGTGCTCATGTGTGGCTGGTACTGCCATGTGCAACCACACAGTTGCTCTGCTGTTCCAGACAGCCCACTTCTCCCAGATCAGTGTGCCAGTGGTTCCACCGGTTCACAGCTGTACAGAAGAGGAGCAACAATGGCACAAACCACGGACAGCTGTACATTTCATAATCTCAGATTTTACAATGCAGATGAAGGTGAAACATTTTACAATGAAGACTTGTCATGAACACCTAATTTGTTGCTTATTTCTCAGGGTATAAAACCAGGACCAGTTGGCAAGATGGTGGTTACAAAGCCTGTGCAAGGCCGGATGTGTAAAGGCGGCTTACGGTAAATGTTCAAGATTCAAGATTGCTTAATTACATCACATTTACCCGTAAAACAGTGTAAAAAATATGTTGTGGCTGCCTCACATTTTATAGTGTCATGTTATATACATTTGAATGCTATGTTTTCTTCAAAGGAGTACTCTGATGAGAGGGATGGTTGGCCCACTTCCTGACCTGTCTGTGCTGCATGTGACAGAGGCATACAGTGGACTAGATCTACAAGATAGGCCAATGGTGACAACAATGGGTATGAGTGTGACCAAAACACTAGCAGAGTCAGAGTTTGGACCGGTGCAGAGAGGAAGTGTTTTATCCTATCAACAGCCCAAACTCCTCTCCAAAAACATTGTGTGGCATCCGAATGCTCCACCCTCTCCCAATATTCCCCTGGAGGCGCACAAACCTTCACCAGCAGAGTGTGTGTGGGTGCACAGAGGAGGAGCAGCTGCATTTGCAAAGCCTGACTGTGTCCATGGAGATGGCCCATAGAATTGAAGTCTCCACACGTGATCAGAGCTCTACTCAGGAATGGCACATGCTACGACAGCAAAGAATAACGTCATCAAGGTTTAGGGAGGTGTGTCATGTGCGCGGCCACAGTACCTCAGAATCTCTTGCCGAGAGAATGATTCGTGGCACCAGGCAGACTGCAGACATGAAGAGGGGATCGGACATGGAAGTCGAGGCAGCTAAACAGTATGCAAACAGCACAAATGTCAATTACTCACCTTGTGGACCAGTCATCCATCCACAGGTTCCATGGCTAGGTACTTCACCAGATGGGCTTGTTTACAATCCCACTGCAACCCCATCATTCGGTTTAGTGGAAATTAAATGTCCAAATGTAAAAAGTTACGTGGAGTGTAAGTATTTGTTGATGTCAAATGGAAGTTTCAAGCTAAGGAAAAGCCATGTGTACTTTTGGCAAGTGCAAGGACAGCTTCTTATAACAGGACTTGCTTGGTGTGATTTTTTTGTTTGGGCTGAAGATGATTTCTTTGTACAGCGATTACATGTAGATGAAGAAGTTCAAGAGGTAATCAGACAAAAGTGTGATACATTTTACTTTGGTGTTTATATGCAAAAGTACCTCTCAATGAGACGTAATGTGTAAGATTTATGTTTAATTTACAATATGAAATCAACAAGCCATCAATTAACAACTGTTAAAAATAAATACATATATTTACAAAAGGCTCTGTGTGATAATATTAGTAACAAGAAATTGGTTAACAAATGGTAACAAGAGATCTTCCAGGACAGAACATTTCAGTTGGGACCCTTCTTATTTAGCCCATGACCTGACAAGGGGTTTGTTTTGGTAGTTCACAAGCAAACAAGCAACAGTATACATTTCATTGATGCTCCCAGCAATTGACAGTGGTATGACTGAGTCAAATAACTTGTTCTCCTTCACTCTCCTTATTACTCTTTCAACGTGCACTCTGAGACGTGCTATTTTTTGTGTCTGGAGGACGCATTCTGCCGGCATCTGGCTCCGTTTCTGCAGAAAAGGGGGGCAGTAGACCTTGCACTTGACCACATCTGATATCAGAAAGCCTTTGTCAACCATGACGCCCATGTCATCAGTAAGGAGATCAGCTGAGCCTGAACGTCTAAAAAGCTCTTTGTCGCTCACAGACCCCTCATAGAGTGAGGAAACAAAGGTCACTGCACCATGAGGGGCCATCCCAATCAGTCCCTTCATGGTGCAGTGAGATTTATACGACGAGTACATCTCACTCTGGAGGAGAGGAGAAGATGGTGTCTGGCATTTCAGCTCTGTGCAGTCCACAATTACTTGTGTATCCGGGAATTCTTTGAACTCTTCAGGGAGGTGAGCTTTTCCATCCTCTTTTTCCATCCAGATACACACCGAGCCCAGGAGTGTGTAGAGGTAGTTTGTCCATGAGGACAAGATGCGGCTTACGGTGGACTGGTGTATTGCGAATCTGTTGGCCAAGTCCCTCTCTTTAAGGCCAGCCGCTAGGTACATCAGGAAGAGGAACAGCTCGTCTATGGGTTGTAATGACTGTTGAGATAAAACAATATGTTTGTTAAGGCAATGTAGAATGTTACCAGGGTTAAAGAACTACACGCACCAACTAAACATGCAAATACAAACCGTGTGTGCAGGACGGACCACTGAGACTGGTTCATTTCTCCTCTCAGCAGCTCGGACCTTTGACGTTCGGATCTTTTTGTGCACCGATGGCTCAATCAGTCCCAAAACATCATAAAATGCCGGTAACTGGCAAATCTATGAGAAGAAAACACAGACAAAGCGTACAGACTTTACAGAGAATAGATACCAAACAGATTTACAGAGATTACCCTACATCCACATCTCCTTTTTCTCTAGCCTTCCTATAGCCTACTCCAAAATAGCTTCCAAAATAAAATAAATCAACCACAAAATCAATCTATCACACCAACAGTCTTTTGTCACATTTAATTTGTTAAAAACTATGTTGATTCCCCATGATGGATGACAGTTAAGTTAGCAGTAAAATCTCGATGATCATTCACATAATGTACATTTTGTTTTTGAGAATTTCTTGGAATACCGATTATTGTGACATGCATATTTTTGAATAGCAATAAGAATTCAAAAGATCTTGGTAAATATTGGGATTTTTAACATTAACTCAATAAAAGATTGACCTATTAGGGTGCTAAAATGTTTTATTTATTTGTATCCATGACAATCCCAAGAAGATCAAACTCGTTTGATGGAATTCCAAACCATTGTCACAATGAAAGAATTACAGTGTCGAACATTCCATTCTAAAGTTACCATGAATATGATGTACCAAACACAGCAGAAATCATCGACACAAGACAAGCACTGCCGCTTTACAATTACAATTATACAAAAAACGAAAGACAAACCAGCAAATTCCTCTTTCACTGCGAGGTAAGTTAAGCCTAAAATAAAGTTATTGCCTACAGTATGTACAAAACTTTTTTTTGACTTTTGGTGTCTCAACAGGAGACCAGTCTCACGTAGTGGTTTTTTTCTGTCTTCAAAAACAATATTTCAACACAAATAATTAGATATAATATAAAAACATAACATTACCAAACCTGCAGGCCAATGTTACTCCCTGTAGTCTTGATCCAAATGTTTCTCTCCACACAGAACTGCAGCCATGAATTGGGAACTTCCCACCATTGATCCACATGCTCCTGTGAAGTTCACTGAGCTGTATGACTTTTGACACCACCAGAATGTCTGGATGAGGTAAGATTGTGGTGATAAACCAGAACCAAATGCAACAGTATCACTGTGCTTGATGACAGTGGCATTATATATGATGACTGGCATAGACATTGACACAACTATCTCCCAGAAAACAACCATGAGGCGGTTCATGTCCTTACTGGAGCAAGGAGCGGTTCCATCCTCTGTTACTCTGAAGGACATCACCGAGTGGCTCTCTGGAGAACAATGCTTCATCAGCAAGTGAGACAGGCTTAGTCTTTCTCTTACAAATCACATGTCTGTGCACATTTGTGTATATGTGATTGTTGTGTGTGAATGTGTATGTATGAGAGAGAGAGAGAGAGAGAGAGAGAGAGACAGAGAGAGAGAGAGAGAGAGAGAGAGAGAGAGAGAGAGAGAGAGAGAGAGAGAGAGAGAGAGAGAGAGAGAGAGAGAGAGAGAGAGAGAGAGAGAGAGAGAGAGAGAGAGAGAGAGAGAGAGAGAGAGAGAGAGCAATTGTCATTAGAAAAGTGATGGTTTGCTCTGTTTTTTATTTCTTCTATTTGAAGGTGCCGGGCCTGCAATCATGACTTGCGACAGCTGACTGCCATCAGGGTAAGAGCTTCACAGTGGACCTTGTTCACAGTACAAACTCCCAGAGAACCAAAGACTCGTATTACAATCTCTATATTGAAAACAGTAACAGTGCAAGTTACATTTATTTATTCAAGTTGTTAATGTGTGATTGCACATAGAAAACAATTGATCTTTGATGGTGTTTCTGTACTCAGGTCTGGTATATGAAGAGACGCGACCAGCTGCTGAAGATCCAGGAGGAGATACTCAGAGAGACCGAGAAGGAGTGTCGTCTCTCTGGGCTGTTTGGCAGAAAGGTACATGACAACAACCTGGTGTAGAGAAACAGTACATCACATTATGGATCAAAGGATTTCCTGTATTTCTCTGTCTGTCAACTTTCTCTTCTCTCTCGCTCGCTCTCTCTCTCTCTCTCTCTCTCTCCTCTCTCTCTCTCTCTCTCTCTCTCTCTCTCTCTCTCTCTCTCTCTCTCTCTCTGTCTCTCTCTCTCTCTCTCTCTCTCTCTCTCTCTCTGTGTCTCTCTCTCTCTCTCTCTCTCTCTCTCTCTCTCTCTCTCTCTCTCTCTCTCTCTCTCTCTCTCTCTCTGTCTCTCTCTCTCTCTCTCTCTCTCTCTCTCTGTGTCTCTCTCTCTCTCTCTGTCTCTCTCTATCTCTATCTCTTTCCCTGTCTCTCTCTCTCTGTGTGTCTCTCTCTCTCTCTCTCTGTCTCTCTGTCTCTCTGTCTCTATCTCTCTCTCTCTGTCTCTCTCTCTGTCTCTGTCTCTGTCTGTCTCTGTCTCTCTCTATCTCTTTCTCTCTCTGTCTCTGTCACTCTCTCTAACTCTCTTCTATTTTTCTCTGGTGAAGGTCACCATGGAGGGACTTCATAGGAGTATGAAGATGTTCAGACCGTGTGTAGAGACCGAGGTCAGACATCTGCTCTCTGGCCTTCCTCACAGCCTGATGCCCTCTCACTCCACCTCTGAGGTCCCCGGAGCTCCCAGTCTCCTGCAGGAAACTGGAGAGCTCACCCCCAGGCTGGTCACCATCACCTTCCGCCACCTGCTGGGTGGAGGTACCCAGGGAGGAACCACCTGGACCTCCGTAGACGGGCTGAGGGCCAAGGCCGCCATGGAGGAGATCCGGTGGCTGCTGAAGGACACCGTCACCTCTGTCCTGGCTCCGTACGGGGACGTCCCGGTGCACAAGATTGTGTTCATCACCTCAGCTCTGGCCCGGGATGTGGTGAAGGCTGTCTTTGACAGGTTTGAGGTGGAGTCTTCCACTTTCTGCCTGCTGAATGACAGCTACAACTTGCATTCTCTGGAGGCAACCAGGAAGTTGGTGGATGAGGTGGCAAGGGGGAACAAGGTCATTGTGTTTTCAGTCTGGAGCTTATAGATGTCAAAATCACTCACATTTCACGTTTCTCTCACGACAGCTCCAGAACATGTGGGCATAATCTAGGTCTTAAACTAAGTCTCACTGTTTGAACTGTCTATCAACAGGGTCATAACAAGCCAGGTGCTGAGAGCTCCTTCAGCCTCAAGGAGAGCATCACCGTGGACACTGATCCCCAGGCAGAAAAGGTGAAGAAAGCACATTGATTCATAGTTGGCTTTGGGTTCAGTGTAATCGTGACCAAAATGGAAGATTGTTTTCAATGGCAACTGAACCTTAATTCTCCCTCCAGTCTTGGTCTACCTCAATGGAGAAAGGCCTCACCATCAAGGCCATCATCCAGGACCAGAAGGAGATCAAGGCCCTGGCCAGTGCTGGAGCTGACATGAAGACCAGTCAGAACAGACATCTGACTACATCTCAGCTGTCCACAGCTTCTCTGGCTGAGTCTGGCCTCGACCTCACCCTGAGGGAGGCTGGGGCTCATGCTGCTGAGGGGAAGCTGGACAGAGGCAAGGCCTCAAAGCTGGCCCTAGAGGCTGGCCTCACCAGCACCAAGACCCTGGCCCTAGAGGCTGGCCTCACCAGCACCAAGACCCTGGATCTAGAGGCTGGCCTCACCAGCACCAAGACCCTGGATCTAGAGGCTGGCCTCACCAGCACCAAGACCCTGGATCTAGAGGCTGGCCTCACCAGCACCAAGACCCTGGGCCTAGAGGCTGGCCTCACCAGCACCAAGACCCTGGATCTAGAGGCTGGCCTCACCAGCACCAAGACCCTGGATCTAGAGGCTGGCCTCACCAGCACCAAGACCCTTGATCTAGAGGCTGGCCTCACCAGCACCAAGACCCTGGATCTAGAGGCTGGCCTCACCAGCACCAAGACCCTGGGCCTAGAGGCTGGCCTCATCAGTACCAAGACCCTTGATCTAGAGGCTGGCCTCACCAGCACCAAGACCCTGGATCTAGAGGCTGGCCTCACCAGCAGCAAGACCCTGGATCTAGAGGCTGGCCTCACCAGCACCAAGATTCTGGCTATAGAAGCTGGCCTCACCAGCACCAAGACCCTGGATCTAGAGGCTGGCCTCACCAGGACCAAGACCCTGGCCCTAGAAGCTGGCCTCACCAGCACCAAGACCCTGGGTCTAGAGGCTGGCCTCACCAGCACCAAGACCCTGGATCTAGAGGCTGGCCTCACCAGCACCAAGACCCTGGATCTAGAGGCTGGCCTCACCAGCACCAAGACCCTGGATGGAGCTTCTGCCAAGATGCTGTTGCTTCTAGAAGATGAGCCACTGCTGAGCATCCATGGTGTCTTCCCTCAGGAGGCTCCAAGACTCCTCATGGTGTGAACATTAAATCATTCTTTTGTTGACAAGTTTCACCAGACTGAATAATACCATTGTACATGTGGTATGAATATGCTTCAGTTTGGAAGTTTATGCCATTGCTCTACAGTATAGCTTATGGTCTCACATGCTTAGTATTGTCTGTTCACAGACCAGTGAGGTCCCAGCTGACGTGGAACAGGAGAGCTGCATTGGTGAGTACCTTCTCAGATACCAGGAAGCTACATGCACAAGTTCTACTACAAACACACTTCTCAGATACCAGGAAGCTACATGCACAAGTTCTACTACATACACACTTCTCAAATACCAGGAAGCTACATGCACAAGTTCTACTACATACACACTTCTCAGATACCAGGAAGCTACATGCACAAGTTCTACTACATACACACTTCTCAGATACCAGGAAGCTGTGTGGAGAACATGCAGATACAGTGTTAATGCAGGTTTTCTTCCTCAGTGGGCGGACAACAGGAGGAGGATGGAGGGGAGGAGATAAGGGGGGGGATGAGAGGATTCCTCCGTCGAATGAGGAAGCTCTTTACCTGCTGCTCTGCCTCCTCAGAAGAGGAGGACTAGAGAGGCTCCCCAACAGTGAGAGGGACCTGAGGACCAGGCAATATCATCAATATGGACCCCTTGGACATAACCTGTGTCCATCACAGAGCCTGAGCACAAAAGAAAATGTACTTTGTAGCCATGTCTTTTTTTGTGGTTGACTTTTTATTTATGGGGATTTACTGAAAATAACGTGTCAGTGTTCATTATTTTGATTTACAAATATATATACATATATACTGTATACATAAAACTGAAAATATATAGTCTCTGCTACACTAGGGTCCAAACAGTTGAAGTACAGTATTCAAACATCAAATGTGTTCAAATCAAATCAAAACATCAAAGTTCAAATGTGGCATCATTTCAATGTAAACGTTTTGTAACACGGCGCACAATGCAGCAGAGGGATAAGACAAGAACCCTTTTAGACTCTCCATGTGGTTCAATTCTTCAATGAAAAAGACACATGAACCCAAGCACCTTAGAACCCTGCAGAGCATTCCATAAGAGAGCCAGAGGCAGGAGACAGAGAAACAGCATGAAGGAGGCTTGAGACAGATCAGAGGGAACAGAACAGAACATGAGGTCTACTGCAGGTTTAGGCAAAGTACATCTTGTATGTGAACACCAGGGTGCATGTGTTGAAAGAAAGATCGGGTGATATTGAGACCCGCTTCCATGATAGGTTTGTTGTTTTGTGGACATTGTGGATGTCAGCTAGTGGTCACAGCCAAACAGCTCCAGGGAAACCCTGTCCTGTTCCGGAAGGACCCGGGCCATGAGCATGACCTTGACGCTCTCAAAGTGGTCGTAGTGGTGGCCCACAATGACCTTGACGCCGTCGGGACCACACATGCCCTCGTCAACCTTCTTGAAGATGGTGAAAGAAGCGTCTTTCACAGGAACACGGGGGCTGGCCATCAGGTCTGTGTCGTAGATGGTTTGACCTCTTAGGAGCAAGAGGATGGTCATGGGAAAGCAGCAAGAGGGCTCAGAAGACCCAGTGGTGATCAAGGTTCCGTCGTGTTAACATATCAATGGGGTCTTATACATCACTCTCATTGCTCCGGATAGCAGCTCCAGGGAAACCCTGTGCTGTTCCGGAAGGGTCCGGGCCGTGAGCATGGTCACTGGTGTGGGGAGGGGGGAGAGCGCTGTTGTGCTGTAGCAGATTAGAGCTACCAAAATGAAGTGTCAACTTGACTCTTTTAACAGCGAGCAATTTCAACCTTGATATATTCATATGTGAAATCAATATTATAAAAGTTATGGCATTGTATGACATGGTTCAAAAGTGTTGCAATCTAGATAGACTTTACAGTCTATAAAAAACATAATTAAGAACCTACAATTAGCAGTCACAGCGTTTGACAATGGTGATTCAATCTGCTCCCTGATGGTTTGTGCATTAGCTGTGCGTGTGTGGTCCGCCCCCTAGTGGATTGCTGGTGGAACTGCAGGGGACCGTGCTGCCTCCAGCCAAGCTGGTACAGAACATAGTTCTGCTGCTGTCAGGAACATGCTAGGTAGCAGTACAAGTCACTGGAGGGGCTAATGCTTCAGAGGCGATCCTGAGGTTTTCAACTGTAAAATGAAGGCAGTCTGCATTGACACTGAGCACACATAGAAGCAAGCCATGTAACCATACGTTTTATTCAATCGTCTTGAGGCAACAATAGTTGATTGAACACCGGTTGACCGTAAACTAGAGTTGAAGGTAAAGAGACGAGAAGACCCAAACTCATGTTCTCCTGTTCAACCAAGATCCAGACTCCACGCTCAGGAGACTCACAAGCCTTCATGTCGGCTTCCTCGGTTCACCTGGTGACCAGAAACCAATTACTGCTGATATCATTCACCTATCCTCAAAGTCTTATTCTAGGGACAGTTCCCTTCCTGACGGAGACTTTTAGTCCTTACATGTATAAGGTAATAATATCCTATTAATATCTTTCTTAGTTTTATAGTGCTCAAAAGGTATCTCACTTTGAAGGAACAATATTTGCACATATAAAGGAGCTGCACATTGCTGAAACAAAGAGAAACTCAAGAAAAGCCCAATAACATGTCTGCTCAGGTAGTGATTGGTATAGCAGCATTGATCAGCAGTATGTTATCATTCCTTCACACATGTTTGGATGCAAAAACAACTCCTTTCGAATGCGCTGCAAGCTCTGCGCACCCAAGTAGGCTACCACGAGCTAATGGCTTTCACAAACTCGCCGTCTAATTTGAATAAAGGCTATTGATAACATACCTCTGAAGTTTGACGTTTTGCAGCATTATACTTATAGGCAACTAGTCATCATATCTTCCGCTCCATGAAACACATGTTAATGTTAGTAGTAGGCTACACATATGGTTCTTTAATGTATTTGCATTGTACTAAAATGCGTTCATTTTCAATGGGCATAAACAGGTGCAGCCCACGTTTTTCAACATTAACATTTCAATATAACAAGTCATTATGGCCTTTGGAAAAATGTTTTTTGGGGGGGAGGTGGGGTCGTGCATTATAGACCCCTGTGCCTAAGCTTTTGTCCTTAATGGCATTTTGTCCCCTTACTACTTTTACTTTTATACTTTAAGTAGTTTTGAAACCAGTACTTTTATACTTTTACTTGAGTAAAAAGCTTGAATTGATACTTCAACTTCTACAGAAGTATTTTTAAAGCCTAGTATCTATACTTCCACTTGAGTAATGAATGTGAATACTTTTGACACCTCTGAACACAACACACACATAAGTACATCAGAATCTTAGAACCTTTCCTTTTCTGAGTCAACGCGCACCTCCCTGTGCTATAGGTTTGTTAGGAAAACAAACAGGACCGTTACACTCCAACAGCAATATAACTTGTTTATTGACAATGATCAGATACAGTAGAGTGTTCCGGACGGCAGTGAGTCTCTGTGATGGTCTTCTCCTGATATCCACTCAGCCCAGCGAGTTCCAGCCAGGTGAGAAACTCCCAGTCCTCGTCCGTACTGCTGAAAGTACATTTCTGGCTCCTTGGCAACGGTCCTTACGTTGTCCGGGAGAAAGTGGGCAAGGAGACCTGCAGGGTAGAAGAACCGAGAGGCAGGAAACCAGAACAAACATCCCACATCAGCCTCCTGGAGATCCTCCAGGCCGTGTGTCCAAGTGTCCTTGAGCAAGACACTGGACCCCAAGCTGCTCCCGATGAACAGGCTAGCCTTGCATGGCAGCTCTGTCGCAGTGGGTGTGTATGAATGGGTGAATGAGAGGCATAATGTAAAGTGCTGTGGGTGCCGGGATGGGCGGCTGTGGCTCAGAGGGTAGAGAGAGAGTTCTATCCCCAAATCCTCCAGGCAGGCACGTGCACAGATAGACCCCTAGTGGTGCTCAAGCACCTGCCCTTTTGCCCTGGATGAGAAAAGTGCCCCTTCTGCTGGAGCCCAATTTTTTCTTCATTCATCAATATTTAGGAATAAAAATTACTCTGTCATCAATTCCCCCCAAATGTGTTTTGATATCTGACGGGGCATTTATTTGAGTTCTTGTGAGAATTTCGCCCTGAAATGCTCCGCGGCGCTCACAAGCCCCCGCCGCGCCCCTCCCTCCTCCTCCTCCACTTAGTGCTCATGCAGTGCTTAGCGCCAGGCCAAACGACTGCAGCTTACTTCTTCTCTGACCCGCAGTATCAGACAAACAGGTAATGACGGTGTTTGTGCAATCCCCCGACGTTGTTTGGTGATGAATTAACCACAACATTAGCGCTGCTGAAAACATTATGTCGCAACTGGTCCGACGTTTCCTCCTCTCCCCTCCTCCCCCCCTTAGACACACCCTCCTCTCCCCCTTAGACACATCCTCTCCTCCACCACCCTCTTAAATCAGTAGGCCGTCCTACTGGCTCCCAGACATCTCGAATGTCTTGGCGATGGACTTTCGAAGCGCACGGAACATTCGTACGTGTAGAGGACGTCTAGGGGGCTCCTGCTTGGTCTCGTGGTCCTTCGACAGCTCCAGATTGGCAGGCGAACCACACTTAGTCCCTGTGACAAGACAACATTTTAAATTGGTGAATTTGAAGTTAGGCTCTGTCAGATTTGAATTAGCCAAATCTACAGGATCACTTTGTGATTCATTAAGGATGACAAGCCGTGGTGGTCGCTCACCAGGTGTGACGTGAGAGCTGGGGGGAAGCTCCTCCTGGGCTGAGGGCTTCTTGGGCTCCGTCTTTCTCTTCAGGAACTGCAGGGGAAAACACAGAACATGCTGGAATCTATGGAAACTATGACAAGACCTCTCAGTCCACCAAAGCATCAGGATTAAGAACCACAAAAGCCACTCAGTCCCAACACTGCCTCTTCATTCTATACATGCTCCATTACATGAATAACCAACCCATGGTCATTCATTCTGTACTCATACGATATACTATAAGCTCTGCTCTATAAGTTCTATTACATAAATAACCCACCTTGTTCTTGAAGAGCTTGGCTTTCTTCGGCAGGCTCCACCACTTCAAGCCCTTCTTGGCCTTTCTCGTCTCTCCTGCAGAGGTCGACGCTGTCCCAGCATCCATGATGACCGCTGCAGGGCTGAGCTCACCGAGATCTTCCCCAGGACACGGAGCTGCAGCAGCAGACTCACACAGAGTGTCCATCACTCTCTCCGTCAGGATCCTGACCGTGCGGTCCAGGGTCTCCTGGCAGGCCAGGCTGGAGGTCGAGGGAAGGTTCAGCTCAAGGCTCTTCTGCAGCTGACTCTTAACCGAGCTCTCAGCAAAGCTGTGGATGAGCTCCTGTCTGGAGGGCATCGGGGGGCTTTCTGGCAGCATCAGCTCTGACGTGCATCTGGTGGAGCTCACGGGGCTCTGAAGATGCAGGCCGGTGGTGGCTGTCTGCCGGCGGAGCCGACGGACGTTGGCGAGCAGACTCTCTGAGGCGGTCTTGATCTGGAGCGCGTCCAATCCGGCGGAGTCCAGTCCTACGGCGGCGTTGGAGACTGTTGGACCCTCTTCGTCCTCACATAACTGGCTGAGATTCTCCAGTATGGAGTCCAAGAGGGCACAGGTCAGGAGGCCGTCCTCACTCCTCTTCAGTTCAGCACTGGAGCACTCTGAAGCGGCTACTTCTGCTCTCATGGCACCGAGAATCACCCCAAGGGTCCTCTTGGTCCAAGAGATGGACGCCTTCGGAGGGACGATCTCAGATACACGTTCTTCAAGAGCCGACAGCTTGTCTGCAGCTTTCTGCAGGGTCCTCAGTGTGCTGTCATAAAGCTGCTGGCTGGAGGAGTGGACCTGCTCCCAGAACTTCATGCCACCAGATCTCGCCTTTGCTGAGGCCTTGTGCTGCTCAACCACCTCATGGAGATCGTCTAGGATCGCACCAAGCAGGTTCTCGCAGTTCTCAGAGGAGACCAGCAGAGATGGACGCTCTGAGCTCTCTGGATTGGCCGCATGAGGTGAGCCACGAGGGGTCGCCGGCTGGCGAGAGAGCTTCTGAGTCGCTCTCCTCAAGGCCTGCTGGAACACATCTTTCCCTTTGGTCGCGTACTCTTTTATGATGGTTCCCACTCGCGTGTCATGAGCCAGGCTCTGCCCGGCTGCGGGTGGGCCCTCTGGACGTAAGAAAATCAAGGTCTCCAGGACCTCGGTGGTTCTGTGTCCACTCCCTGGCAGGAGGGAGTCAACAAACAAGGAGCGGTAGATGTGGGAAAAGGACATCTCCGGACGCCTTAGGATCAGCGAATGATCCAGGATGGCTGAGATGCCTTCGACGAGCTCATCGATTTCCAATTCCTCTACGGCCTTGTTTAGACAGGCCAACATCTGTTCGTTGGCCAGCTGCTGTAGTTTGGTCAAGCCTTCGTTCTTCACGCTCTCCCGATAGCAGAACTCACTACTTATGGCTCTGCAGGCTGCTGTCACCGTGTCGACAGACCGGATCAACAGAAGCCTGATGAGAGACGGGGGCAAACTTTCCAGAGACGTCTCGTTCATCAAAGAGACGCTCTCGTCCGCCGTCACATCTCCCATCCTGGAAGAGCTCACCAGGGGGGTCAGTTTGGCCGCTGCCTTGCAGACCATCTTCTTGACTTGAGAGGAAACATCCAATGCGTCCCATCCTGTGAGGGAGGAGCTGTTCCCTGCTCTGGATGATGAAGACTGGCTGTCCAGTAACTCAACAGCACTCTTCACGGATTCAATGATCCCATCGACCAGGTCACTGGCCAGGGAATGTCCAGAGCCACGGCTCCCCAGATAAGGGATCATGAGCAAATCCTCAGTTCTTGATTGGCTGGATGGCGATGTGGACGAGCGCTCCTTCCTACACGGCCCAAACTGCTCCTCCAGCTTCTGCTCCACAGCCTGGACAACGTTGGTCCTCGACATGGTGGTCAGGAGCTCTCCGAGGGACCTTCCAGAAGACAGACTGCTGCTCCCTGACCTCCTCAGCAGCGGTAGAGTCTGCACGTCGGCACAGACAGCAGAGAGGAAGTAGCTCACAGAGGAAAAGGTAACAGGCCCTTGAGCTTCTTCTTGGATTGCGGCCCTGGCTGCTAAGACGTTGCCGATGACCGGCACGATCACCTCAGCTGCCACAGAGCCCAGACTGGCTTTGGCCTCCACCTGCAGATCCGGAGAGGGGGTTCCACTCTGTCTGCTGAGCGCCACCTGGCTTTCTGTGTCAGCCTGCAGCATGGAGGACACTTTGGTCAGCATCTCCTGGGATAGCAGCCCAGCAGCTGATCTGCTGCAGGTCTGGGCGCCTGGAACATCTCGGCTGGCGTCCAAGTCGAGCAGCAGGTCTGGCAGCCTGTCGTTGTTGATCAGCTGCAACACCGCTCTGATCACAGAGATGGGCAGCTTGGTGCGGCTCGACAGGGCTGAGGAGCAGGCTGTCTTCATCGCCCTCTGGCTGGCAGACGTGGTGCTGCTGCTGGCTGTGCCGGGGGGCATTCTCTCCACTCCACTGACGCCCTGGGAAGTGGACGCAACCTCCAGGTCTTCCAGCTGGTCTTTTGACCCAGTAGCGGGTACTGAAGGAGGGGGCAGATCCGAGGGCTCGACCAGGTCCATGTCCTCCAAACTTAGAGGCCTCACGGTCAACACCCTGATGAAGGTCCCCTTGTCTCCAGACAGACTCCCCTCTCTTCCCTCGTTCACCCCGGGCTGAGATGAGTCTTTCTTATCTTTGTCCATGTCTCTTCCTCAGAGACTGCCTCAGGTCACACTTGCTGTTGCAGTCCGATTTGAGAGAGAGGCTTTCACACCTGACCCCTGAAAAGGCAGACTTTTCCAAAGAACACAGAGAATGTAATTACTTTTTCAGAATAATCTAATATCTACCTACATATCTACATGAGAACATTGTCTTGGAAATTTAAACCCTAATGAAAAAGTTGTTACAACTTGTAAGGTGCAAAACATTCAGACCATTTACTTACAAAAATATTTCTGTGTTCCAATACGAATTTGTCAAGGTGAAAGCGTCGCAGAGATCCAAATCCTTCTCCAAGAAAATGTTCACGTAAAACTGAGCACAGTGATCAGAACGGCCTTTTGTAGTTTATTTGATGAATTATGTCATAATACAGCAAACGTCATCAAACAGCAGACAGCACAATTTGAAGATAGCTCTATTTACTTTTCCAAAGAACACAGAATAGGCTACAATAACTTTTTCAGATTAATGTATAAACTACCTTCATATCTACCAGAGAATATCGTCTTTTAAATTGAAACCTTACAACTTTAAAAAGTCCCCATATCTCCTAGGTGCAAAACAATCTGAACACTTACTTACATTACAATATTGCTGTTTTCCAATACAAATTCTTCAAGGTGAAAGCGTCGTAGAGATCCAAATCCTTTTCCAAGAAAACTTTCTATAAGAAATGAGAGCAGTGATCAGAACGGCCTTTTATAGTTTATTTGATGAATTACGTCATAATACAGTAAACGTCATCAAACAGCAGATGGCGCTCTTTACACGCGGTCTGTTAAGAGTCCAGGCCGTGCACGGTCTGTTATCAGTGTTAAACAGGGGCGAACATTTAATTGTAAATGAACTGTTTTAAATCACGTTTTGAAAAGTGAAAATGTGTACCCCCCACCACACATTTTGTTTCAAGAAAAATATATTTAACAGCGGTATCCACTGTTATATAGATTCTAAAAAGCTGTCCCGCACCCACATTTGAAAATAAACCGATGACGTTGGTGTTCCATATTGCCTTATTTAATTATGATTTGCCCATTTACACGAATCAGGTTTATTTCGACTGGATATCATTCACAGACGCTTCACCTTTACACATTAGGAGGCAATAGGGTGATTTCAGGTAATGTGGGACACTTTTTGCTAGAGGCTCCAGTAGACTTACAAAAAAGCTGTTAACTCACCCCAGTGGTGTTTCTGTAAATGGTTTTAGGGCTTAGGAACATTTTCATGTTGGAATGAAATGGGAATACACAGTATTTTAGGAG
Source organism: Osmerus eperlanus (assembly GCF_963692335.1). Classification (NCBI taxonomy): domain Eukaryota; kingdom Metazoa; phylum Chordata; class Actinopteri; order Osmeriformes; family Osmeridae; genus Osmerus; species Osmerus eperlanus. The sequence continues at coordinate 4,483,731 of NC_085023.1, forward strand.
CTACTGAAGGATTCAAAGTCTTTGTGTCTATTCCAATATGTAATGATGGTATTCAATGACACAAATCTGTGTTCTAGAAAGAGTAGTCTGGAGTCGCAGAGGTCCGATAATATCAGCTTTAATGCAGCAGTTGGAAATCAACAAGTACAGAGCTCTGGGGTTGTCTACGTTTCCCTACCCGCAACAGAGTTTGGGCTGGTTCACGAAGTCCAACTGGCTATCTTTCCCTGCCCCAGCATATCATATATACAATGCAATTGAAAACACAAGTATCAAAAAAGGGTTGAGCTTGTTCTCTCGTGCATCAGGGAGTTGTTCTTGCCTACGCGTCCCACCTGCTCGGGTGCCGTCTCCACCCAGTTTCAAGGTTGTTTCTGAAAATGAAGAGATAGAGACACAAAGAACAGCCTGCTTCACACACCCAGTGTGAGACCCAATGTTTAAGCTTGAGCACACTTCTAAGTTTCATAAGACATAACTTTAATAAGCACAATACATAACTTTAAGACATGCATCCTTCATAAATCCTGTTGTTATATTCACTCGTGCACAGTGCCCGTGATGCATTCAGTGATTAAAATGCCACACATATTAATAACTGGGATTATAGTTAGTGCTGTGCCTGATATGCAGCTGGTGATTACAGTTCTAGAATATGTGTTATAATGTATTATACATTCTTTAATCCCTCTTTTGATCTCTGAAAACACCAGAGATCAATCAACATAGCCCAGACCAACCACCGCCTCCTCTTCCTGGTCAGCCAGCCCCAGCAACGGCATTTGGAACCCCTTCGTCGGGTTCTCCACAGCCGAGACAATGATCCTGTTACACAGGGACCTGATACATGGGATACAACAACACCCACACAGAGCAAACATGCACAACATACCAAATATGGAGAGAAAGACAGAGACAATCATAGTCTTCCAACGACCAAAAGTGTTATTTCGCCAATCGTTGAGGGGATTCTGAATTCCAGAATTGTTGTGCATTTCTTTGGATAATGTACGCAAGCCTTCTAAGGCCCTAGTCACCGATCCATCCGGGGCAGTATTATTGGGGATAAATGTACAACAGGCTTCACCAAACATCGCGCAGACCCCCCCTTTCTCAGCTAATAGCATGTCTAGCGCCAAACGGTTTTGAACAGCCATAAGTGAGGTGGCAGAGAGTTGCTCTGCCAGTCCTTCTACCGCATCCCTAGTCAGATTCGCCAGTCGCAAGACATTGTAGTTGACATATTTAATACGGTCTACGTTTTTGTTTGGGGTGATGGGAAACAGAGCACTCAACAAAGGTATGTTTTCGAAACCTGCGGCGATTTGGTCAGCCAATTTAAATTCGTCGGGAACCCCCCGGGGAATTCCAATAGAGTCTATGTAGGTAAGGCCATCCTTGGTTAGATCAAAATTGGTGCTCCTGCGCTGCCTAGCGGATACTGTATTACTTTGTTTATGACCTAGGAAGAAAACCGGTGTTGCCAGGCGAACGAGTGCACATCGACCCCACCATCCTATTGGTAGCCTGGGCAACAGAGAACCTCCCCCACAGGACCAATATAAATCCGCGCGTGCCCAGGACAGGGTGTATTTAATGATGTTCATGGTATAAGTTTTGTTACACCTGTCCCTAGGGATTGTCCCCACCGCCCGAGTGGCACTAGCAGAACTGTTACGGGAGAAGCAAATCAGTAGGTGAGGCCCCGGCCTAAATGGTGGAGGACGGGTGTAATTAGATATGGGTGGGAAGATCTTACTGAGCTGACTACAATTGCGAGACTCTATCCCGGACAGTAGTTCTATCATGCATCTAAACCCTGGTTTGTCTGTTTGTGGTAAAGGGGGTGCCGGTTCACTGTATAAAATGGGGCGCCCAACCACCTGGGGCCCAACCACCCCAGCCACAGGTTCTGCCCCACTCCTCCGGTAGCCAACATGATAACGTCTGAGGTACTAAGTTGGGAGTAGTCGACAGAGTGGATACCAGTCATTTGATGTATTAAAATTGGTTTAGTAGTGGAGTTGTCCGGTCGAGTAACGGGATCAAGTATATTAATTGTAAGAAATTCGTAGAAAATAGCAAACGGTTCACTGGCCCTCCTGGCCCTTCTCCACCAACTCCTGCAACGTACGACTGGGTTCTGGAGCAGCAGAACACATGCTCCAGTGGTACCACGTACTTCCTTTCCCCAGCACCCTTAGGGCGTGCGAGGTTCTCTCGATTACCTTGAATGGTCCTGTCCACCGAGGTTCTGTCCACTTTCTCTTAATGGCTTTCACCCACACCCAGTCAGCAGTGAAGGCCTTGACTGGATCCTGTGCTGTCCCCCGTTTCTCCTGTACCTGTTTGGAGAAGGATGATACCAGAGCAGACAGCTGATCATAGTATGGTTGATGCGCCAACTCACCCTCCGCCTCCAGTAGGTCCAGCCCAGCTCCCGGTCCCGGAAACTGTCGCCCCGTCAGAAGTTCATATGGGGTGAATCCCGTAGAGGTGTTCACTGAACTCCTGATGGCTGCTAGGGCAATAGGGAGAGCATCTACCCAATTCATGTTAGTTGTTGCACAGATTTTGGCCAACTTGCATTTCAGATTTCGATTCATGCGTTCAACCTTTCCCTGTGACTGGGGATGATACACTGCCCCAAACGCGTGCACCAACCCCAGACTTTGTTCTACCAATTGGAGATGTTTGTTTTTGAAGTGTGACCCATTGTCTGACCTGATTCGTTTAGGGAACCCATGGAACGGAATATAAGTGCTAGTCAAAAATGTACGTACAGATTTTGCATCCTCATGTTTTGTGGGGACAGCCTCAGGCCATCCTGTGTACCCATCCACCGCTACGAGAAGGTAGCGATGACCACGTACTGAGTTTATCATGTCGGTGTAATCAATGACTATTTCCTGACCTGGGGTTTTTGGTAGTGGAAACATTCCTTGATGTGGTTTCAGAGTTGGTCTTACATTATACTCCTGACACACCCGACATTCAGCCACATAGTTAGCCACCATAGCTGGTAGATGAGGGTGCCACCAATGTGTAAGACGCACCATCATCTCTCTATATCCTGCGTGTTCTAACCCATGACTCTGTTTAAATATGTCCTGTCGCATACCTGCCGGCAGAGCTGGGCGCCCGTCCGGGCCCCTCCATAGAAGGGTCTGACCTTCCACCGCCCCTGTCACCGGACAGGGGGCTTTTTGTGCTCCTCTTTGTCTCCACACCTCTTTTTCCTGTGGGGAGGCGGCCTCTTGAGCCTCGATTACCTGTGTCATCAAATCCGGTTTCATCTCCTGTGAAACCATTATATACATGGGGAGATAACCAGCAGCTTTCTTGGCCGCTTCGTCTGCTGCTTCATTCCCCAGGGCTACCTTAGTTTTAGACCCGTCATGTCCTTTACATTTCATTACTGCGACTTGAGCTGGTTTTAGGACGGCTTTGGCCAATTGTCTCATTTGTTTTTCATGTCTAATGGGTGTACCCGTGGTTGTCAAGAACCCCGCCCGCAGCCACTGACTCAGTTCCACATGGAGTGCGCCCACTACATATGCTGAGTCGGAGAAGATATTTACAGTTTTGCCCTCGGCTCCTTCGAGAGCCTTAATCATGGCTGTTAGTTCAGCCAGCTGTGCTGACTCCTTACCTACCACTCGTCCTGATTTGACTTCTTCAAACCCTTCTCCTGTCTGTCTGACTACTGCCCATGCAGCTTTTAACCCTTCCTCCGGATGTCTGTAACAACACCCATCTGTGAACAGTACCTCTTCTGCTTCTGCCAATGGTGTTGCACTTAGATCCGGTCGGACCTTGACCTCTTTTTGCACCCTGTGTTCACATACATGACTGTCACCTTCTCCCCCTGTCATTTCCTCTGCCATATTGATCCCTTCATGTGTGTATGTTACATTTGGTGCCCCTAATACATTGTCGATCCTGATGCGCCTGTTTGTTGTTAATGTGAACATGTTTGAATTGATGTAGGCCATAACTCCGTGCGACGTCAGTACCGTGATTGGGTGGCCCATGACTATGTGAGCCGATTTTTGAAGTAGTTTTGCTACTCCTGCCGCATGTTTTGTGCATAATGGCTGTCGTTTCTCTGTGTTGTCGAACATTACGCTGAGGTATAGCAGTACTTTCCTGCCGCCCACCCACAGTTACGGAGAGCAGGGGGTCTGCCAGCCCCTGCTCGTTAGGGCTCTTCGGGCCCCCTCATGCATCAGGATAGTCCTCACTCGGGATCCAGTGGTCATCTGGACACCTGACCGGGTACTGCCCCCGCGGTGGACCCCCTCTACCGCCTCTGAACCCTCCCTGTGGAGCGGCTCCGGCAAAAGGTGCTTGATGAAGACCTCGCTGCCCTCGCCCATATCCGGGAGGAGCCTGACCCCCCATCTGAGACTGTCCCTGACCACCGTGTGGACAGTCACGCAGCCAGTGGTCCATCTGTCCGCAGACAAAGCATCCCATGGATCTCCCCGGTCCACCCCTTCCCCTTGCTCTACCCCGACCCCTGTCCTGCCACTGTCCACCAGGGGGCCCCATAAGCCCCTGCTGGTAACTCGGGTGGGGCTGAGACATAGCACCTACAGCTGCTGAATATGTCTGTAGATGATCTAAAGGATATAAATTATCTGCCGGGAGCATGGGAGGACCCGTCACTACCGCCGGATGCTGCTGCACCATCTGAGAATTTGTTTTTCGACGCCTGGCCCGCCGCTTTACGTGCCTCCTCTAGTTGGAGTTTGAGGAGCTGGACCTCTATGTCCTTACCCGCTCCCTTTTCTTTGTCCGCTATAGTTTTAGATTGTTTTAGGTGATGTACCAGGTGGTTTTCCCATACGGCCGGGCGGGCTCCTGCCATGTCTGGGTTTTCAATCATACGCGCTTTAACCTTGTCTGGGCAACCTGTCAAAACCGCCGCTCGATAGACCTGTGTGTGTGACAAAGACAACGAGTTTAGGGACTCTAACCCCTGGAGAGGACTCTAACCTCCCCTTGGACAAAGACAAAACACAAAAACGGTTGATTTCCCACCACTGTTGGTTTGATTAGGTACGATGAAACATAGTAATCGTCTAAATTTGGTTCTCAGTTCCGAATAGCAGTACTTTGAATTAACAGGTGTCTGCTTACCTTTTTTTATGTTGAGGCCTCTGACGATTACGTCTGTCTCCTCGCACCGGTGTATGGGTCTCTCCCCCGATCCGTCGGTCGGGCCGGAACCCTCTGGACTCCCTCTTTTCAGCGTCGGGGTCACCAGTTGAAGGATTCAAAATCTATGTGTCTATTCCAATATGTAATGATGGTATCCAATGACACAAATCTGTGTTCTAGAATATACAACAATGCAACATTGCAAGGGTGTGGCAAGATTCATTTAGTTGTGGGGGTTGACTTATACAATAGGCATAAAGTGTAACTGATGTAAACATAGTGATCTGCAGTCTATGTGCTGGCTAGCTAGTCACGATGCGTTAGCATTTCGTTGGACTAGTGTTAGTGGTCACGCTTACAAGTTTGGAAGCTGGTTCGATGACAGTGAAAGTTGTTATTTACTTGGGAACTTAAGTGCAGTGTGATGCATTGGTATAAAAAATGTGAGAACTGTCGAATTAAATTACTTTTCTAGCATAAACAAAGCATTACTAGATGTCCCACTTTACCTGAAGAATGCTGTCACATAAAACGTTTTTTTTGTTGCTAACAAAGCATTATTTTACACATTTTTGTGTGTTTCAATCCGTGGTTAAACACCATTATGCTGCAATAATTATTAACACTGATTTGCAAGGAATGCAAGAACAGTTACATAGCGAAAACACCTAGACTAACTACTGTAATGTAACCATGCATTCTGGCTATTTTTTCATAAGCTTCCCTTCTAATGCCGACTAACAGCTAGTCTCTAGCTGGCTAGAGTCATTTGCTAAGTAAGGTATGTTGATGTGATATTTGAAACGTATTTAGCTAGCAGTGCACTAGTGGGCCCCTAGTGCAACACAATAGAATGTTCATTAAAATGACATGCTGCTACAGTACTAGGTATTTCAGGACATGCTGCTACAGTACTAGGTATTTCAGGACATGCTGCTACAGTACTAGGTATTTCAGGACATGCTGCTCCTACCGTATTTTTGGTGCAGCGTTTAATCAAGGGCATCGTTTAATCGAAGAAAAACGGTACATTAAACTGTAATTTCATGTGCTCTTGGTGGCCCTCTGGTGGCCACGGGGGCCCTAAGCAGCCGCTTAGTTCGCTTATGCCTTGGGCCGGCCCTGGATCAAATACATAAATAATCACAATAAATATGAACCCGAGGACCAACCAAACCAGCTGATCTGCTGACTGAAGGTTCACCACCACAGAGAACTCTACTGACAGAGTAGCTGACGACATGTGGAAAGGAGACACACAAAGGGGAGGAGACCAACAATAACAAACACAATACTGACAAGCTGGGATACCACAGGTGACTGTGTCACACTGGTGACACATGTTTCCTCCTCTCCTCCTCTCCTCCTCTCCTCCTCCTCTCCTCCTCCCTCCTCCTCTCCTCTTCCTCCCCACCCTCCTCCTTCTCCCCACCATCTTCCTCCCTCCTCCTCCTCCCTACCCTCCTCCTCCCCACCCTCCTCTCCTCCTCTCCTCCTCCCTCCTCCTCTCCTCTTCCTCCCCACCCTCCTCCTTCTCCCCACCCTCTTCCTCCACACCCTCCTCCTCCTCCTCTCCTCCCTTGTTCCCTGCATCTCTCTCCAAAGAGCTCATGGACTCTGGCACATTCCCTGACAGACCTACCCAAACGGGCATGCAGGAATGCACACAAACAAGCACCACACACACACAAGCATGACCACACACACAAACACACACTATGCACAGACACATATACACACACAACTACGCACACACGCAAACACACAACGCACACACATAAATGCACACATACACAAACACACATATGTAGACGCTCATACACACACAAACACTACTATACCTGTCTAATGACTTTTGGATTTCATGTAAACGGCAGTCATTACTTAGTTCAGCTCAACACAGAGATATCAGTTGTTCATGTGGTCTTCATCAACTGTGGACAACTATCTTCATACCTGGGGACATCTGGAACAGACACAACAAAGAACTCAACAGGACATTTAAAAACACACATGGCTTTGAATAGAGGAGTGTCAATGGAAAGGTTGTATGTGATCATGTTTCTCTGCTTCTATGGAGAACTGGAAGGACACAGAGGTAGAGAACTGCTTCCAGAGGAGGATGTCATCCATCAAACGTTCTGTCAGACCTCCATAAAACACAATTCTTCCACCTGTGTCCCAGTAGACGAAGCTGCCCAGGATCACAGGGTGAGAGGAAGAAGAAGAAAAGAAGCTGGAGGACTTTAATCAAGTTAAACTAACGTGTGAGCAGATTGCAGAACACATTGAGGTACAGTACAGTAGGTGTTAGCCAATAGTGTGATCAAAGGGCATTGAATCGATCAGTAAAGATATGTGAATCATCATTGTTAAATGAATAACAAAATGCTAATGTGAGGTCTTCTCTGACTCTAACAGACCCAGACAGTAAACACAGAGAAGCAGATAAAGGAAACGTTCAACAAGCTTCAGCAGTCTCTGAGGAAGAGCAGGTCAGGACTGCAGCTCTGAGGAGAGAGGAGAAAGAGAAGAGGGAGACAATGAAAGAAAAGATTTGAGGAATAAACACAAAGATAGCCTCACTTTCAGACACAGTTGAAGAAGCAGGAGCTTAGGGCAGAGGATGTGTCATTCCTGCAGGTAAGGATGTGTTTTGTGGCAACCAGGGAGCCAAGTAACAGCAGAGAGCCAAGCACCACCGCTGGCAGTGCTCTGGGCAGCTCAGGGGATCCAGGCCTGGTTTGACCGTCCTGCTCCCCAGTCATCCAACAGGAGCTCAGCTGCTCCTCGTTGGCTGACTGGGGAGCGACACAGCATCAAAACTGTCCAGCACAAGACTTGAAAACTGTGTCCTATGCTAACCACCTTTGCTCTTTTCACTGTTGCCAGGCCTAGAGCTATCCTGTACCCTGGTGAGCAGTTTGAGGAACAACATTATTTAACCTGTTTTTGTGTTTTGTTAATAAATGCCCAGTTCTACTCAAGTTGGTCATCTTGGAAAGTCTGGTTTTATGAGGTATACAAGGTATTGCTACACCGTAGCCATGATACAGGTACATGTTTTTCATATCCATGTTTGTGTTTGCATATCTGTGGGTGTGTGTGAACCATATACAGTCTATGGTGTGAACAAATATTGTTTTACCTGAACTCTTAAGTATGCTACTGTAAGATGGGGGTTGGTTATTTGAAAATGGATCAATCTGCATCAAGACCAGACAGAGGATAGAGATGGATTCATTTTAACATCTTTTAATGAGACCAAAACATGACTTCTCTGCAGAACTCTTTAGTGTCCCTCCTTAGAGCAGCAGAACTATGTACTGTTGATGCTTGGCTTGAGGCAGCAGTCACCTGCAGTTCCACCAGCGATCCACTAGGGGGCCACTCATGCACACCTGAAGCACAAACAAGTAGGGAGCAGATTTGCACACCATTGCTAAATGCTGGAACTGTTCATTGTTTTTCATTACGTTTTTTATAGACTGTGAAGTTTATATAGAGCACAACCCCTTTGATCCATGTCATAACATGTCATAACTATTCTACTATTGATTTCACATAATTCCATGTTCCCAGCATAGACTTACTGACACTCCTGTATCAGGGTTGAAATTGCTCACTGAAGAGTCAAGTTGCCACTGCATTTTGGTCACTTAAACCTGCCACAACACAACAGCGCTCTCTCCCCCCTCCCCACAGCAGTGAGTTATCATGGAGGGAGTCAGCAGGAGGAATGTGGTCTCTCTGAGACTCCTGTATCTCCTCCCACCCAGCAGGGAGCCCCTCCTGCCCTGACAACACTGAGCTGACCACTCTGGAGGATCTCTGCCTCCCTGCTCCTCCTCCCTCGGTTTCAAACCTCCTTCCATCTTCTCTCAGCAGTCGGAAGGTAGCAGTGTCTGGTCATGGGGACTGACTGCATGACTGTTTCATATAAAAGCGGAGAATCATAACAACACTGATGCCACATGTCCACACACACACACACACACACACACACACACACACACAACAAAACAACACACTGGCTCACTTGCACACAGCCTTCAACCAAGTTCATCAATCCCATGAACTAGTGTGCTCCATCCCTCTTGGCTAGGGAGTGATGAACGGCCTGATGTGCAGAGGGGAGCCTCTCAAGTACCTGGGCTCTGTCTCTGGGAACCCCTGTGTTTGTCCACCATGACGAGTGTCTCCTCAACACAGAGAGAGGCTCTGGTGGCTCAGCAGAGCGGGGCTGTGACTGGAGCTCTTCTTCTCTGCTCAGGTTCCTCCACAGCTGCATGTCTCTGTCTGGCTCTCTTGCTGCTCTCAGCCTCTGAGGAATGTCGCCCCCCAGTGGTGTGGAGAGGACATTCTGGATCTTTAGTCTCAGAGGTCCCTCACTTCCAGTGTGTCAGTGAGAGTAACGCCCTGGATCTGGCTCTAGTGCATGAACACTGTTTTAGACTTCTGCACATCATGTTCATAGTTTTCACGTGACGTCACGTTCTAAGGGACACGCCCACTTGGAGGGAAACCCCCCCCCCCCTCCCAACACCCCTCTTTATCACTCAGTGAGTTAGACCCCCCCCTCCCAACACCCCTCTTTATCACTCAGTGAGTTAGACCCCCCCCCTCCCAACACCCCTCTTTATCACTCAGTGAGTTAGACCCCCCCCTCCCAACACCCCTCTTTATCACTCAGTGAGTTAGACCCCCCCCTCCCAACACCCCTCTTTATCACTCAGTGAGTTAGACCCCCCCCTCCCAACACCCCTCTTTATCACTCAGTGAGTTAGACCCCCCCCCTCCCAACACCCCTCTTTATCACTCAGTGAGTTAGACCCCCCCCTCCCAACACCCCTCTTTATCACTCAGTGAGTTAGACCCCCCCCCTCCCAACACCCCTCTTTATCACTCAGTGAGTTAGACCCCCCCCCTCCCAACACCCCTCTTTATCACTCAGTGAGTTAGACCCCCCCCTCCCAACACCCCTCTTTATCACTCAGTGAGTTAGACCCCCCCCTCCCAACACCCCTCTTTATCACTCAGTGAGTTAGACCCCCCCCCTCCCAACACCCCTCTTTATCACTCAGTGAGTTAGACCCCCCCCCCTCCCAACACCCCTCTTTATCACTCAGTGAGTTAGACCCCCCCCCCTCCCAACACCCCTCTTTATCACTCAGTGAGTTAGACCCCCCCCCTCCCAACACCCCTCTTTATCACTCAGTGAGTTAGACCCCCCCCCTCCCAACACCCCTCTTTATCACTCAGTGAGTTAGACCCCCCCCCTCCCAATGTTGCACCCCTGAAAACAGGAGAAATAATCACGAGAGTGATTTGTACTTGTTTCTCTCTTGCAGGGGTTTATTGCAATGAAGTTAACACACTTGTATCAACATTTCAAATGTCCGACCTTGGAACAACAACATTGACCAAATAATTTCACATATAATATACAACAAATATCAAAATAGTCTTCCACCACATTGTCTGTACTGGCCCACAATGGCGGAGCGCAGGTTCATGGGCACAGAAAACGTGGTGTCCCTACTCTCAAAATATACACACAAAAACTTAACTTAGCTTAGTTAAAATAACTTGGTTCAATGCAAAACGTCTCAATTACGGGTGACAAGTGCAAAACGTCTCAATTACAGGTGACAAGAAAACAACAATTGGTAACGTTTACCTGAAAACAGGAGAAATAATCACGAGAGTGATTTGTACTTGTTTCTCTCTTGCAGGGGTTTATTGCAATGAGCAGAAACAACACGGAAATCCCCTAGTGGCGGGTAAAAGACATAAGCAATCGATAAAGAACACAGGATTCAGGCATTCTGGCTGATAACCGATAATATGACTGAAATGACCTGAAAACAAAACGACATACTTATCTAACATGAAAAATAACGAACAATTCTTTACCTTGAGGCTTCTGTGAATTCACATTTATTGTAAACCTATTTTAACCATTGTCTTTTAAAGCATGAAATCACTTTATGAAATACACTGCTGTATAAAAGAAAACTATACTATTCTAACCTATCACACTCTCCCCCACTTGAAAAATGTCGTCTCGACATTGTACCAAAAAGAAATTTCTTCAGAGTCCATGTTTACTCATTAGTCCGTCAACAGAAGAGCAAACCATCCACAGGTTGGAACTGAAGACTATAGTCCATAAACAGTCCATTTTCTGCATTCATAATCCAAAAGGAACAAACGTAGTTTTGACGACAGTCTCTCGTACTAGGTCGTCCATGGCAAAAAATGTCAACTCAAGTTTGTTGTAATCCATACATACCAAACGGCTGGGCGTAGTATGGCTGTAGAGCTGGAAACCATGGCACCAAACCTGGACACACAGGATGCAGTGATGGGGCAGGCTGGACACTGAAGCAGGATGGAGTGCCCAGGTGGTCGTAGGTCATCCGTCTCGGCGGGTGTCTCTCTCGTTGAGGTCGCTGGGGCGATGGCTCCTCTGGTCCCTCAGGAGCAGCAGGCGATGGAGGGGCCGGTGGATCACCATCCGCAGAATCCGTCTCCTCACTGGTTGTCTCCACAGCAACAGGGTCAGGAACGTCGCGTTGGTCTCCACCAGGGGGCTCTGGCGATGCGGCAGGTGCTGGTTCTGGAAGCTGATGTCTCACCGCCGGAGGTTCTCTCAATATTTCAACGGAAGAGTCTGATGGCTGGAACACAGGATGCTGAGGTGGTGCATAGTAAAAGCTGTACTCATCACCACTCTCCTCATTGTCAGACACAGGGTTGTCTCGAGCAGGTTTGCTTCTGTTTTTGTGTTTTGCAGCATTGTCTTTATCAGGGTCACGTTCAAAAGGTAAGTGGTCACATGACATGAGTAAGTTTCTGTGTAGCACTCTAGAGCGTCCTTTGCCTCTCTCTGGTCTTACTTCATAGATTGGGAGATCTGGACCCATTTGTCTGACTACTGTGTGAATAGTGTCTTCCCAATAGTCTCTTAGTTTCCCTGGGCCTCCCCTTGGTGACAGGTTTTTGACCAAAACTCTCTCGCCAGGCTGTAACACAGAACTCCTCACTTTGGTGTCATAATGTCTTTTGCTTTTATCAGCAGCTTTCTTGGCATTTTCATTTGCTATGGCATATGCTTCTTCCATGCCTTTTCTCCATTTTTCAACATAGTCTCTGTGGTCATGAAAACTTGAATCCGAATACAGTCCAAAGAGCATGTCAACTGGTAATCTGGGTGACCGTCCAAACAGTAGATAAAAGGGGGAATAACCAGTTACTTCACAGCGTGTACAGTTATACGAGTACATCAACTTGTTGATCGATTCCTTCCAGTTCGACTTTTGTGTTTCCGTTAGCGTCTTAAGCATTTGTAACAATGTCCTGTTCATACGCTCAGCTTTGCCATTCCCCATTGGATGATAGGGCGTCGTTCTAGAGCCTGCTATGCCACTGAGTTTCTTGAGCTGCGTGAATAGCTGATTTTCAAATTCACCGCCTTGGTCGTGGTGAATGCGAGAAGGAAAACCAAATTTCAGGGCATAGTCGTTGAATACAAGGTTTGCTGCAGTTTTCCCTGACTTTGACGTTGTGGCATAGGCTTGTGCAAAGCGTGTGAAGTGGTCAAATATATTTGACCACAAATATATCACTAAAATATATTCATAACCGCCTTTGCATTTGTCAAGATGTAAAAAGTCTATACACACAAGTTCAAACGGCTGTGTGGTTACAATATTGGATAAAGGTGCTCTTGTGTCACGACTGGGCTTTTTCTGTTTGACACAGGAACAAACTTTGGTCACATAATGCTCAATGTCTGACTGCATGTATGGCCAAAAGAAGCGATCACGTACTAGGGAAACTGTGCGGTCAACTCCTTGATGACCCAGGTTGTTGTGCAGTTCTTCAAACACTGTCTTTATGAACTGTTCTGGCAGGACTAATTGTTTGCGGGCAACTGTGGTTCTGTATAGGAGACCATCACTGTCTAGTACTAGCTTGTCCCATTCTCTGAGCAGACATTTGGTTTTTGGACTGAATGTTTTCAGCTCTTTGGTCAGTGGCTTTGAACCTGACTGTTTACACTGTAATACAGGGCCTATAACAGGATCAGTCTTTTGTGCTTGGCTTAACTGTCCTTTCGGTATGGGTGTGAATGATGCTTCAGCTGGCTCACCTTGTGCTGTGACCAACATGGCTGTTACTGACAATGTCCATGTGGCCGGAGTGTCATTTTGCACCTCAATGGCTTGAATAGCAGCTGAAATAGAGTCAGGTGCAAGTTCTACTGAACAGTCTCTCATTAATGTCTCTACATCTAGAGGCATTCTGGATAAAGCATCAGCATCACCATTTTCCTTTCCTGGTTTGTACTTAATAGTGAAGTGAAAGTCAGCAAGCTCAGCAACCCATCTAGAAGTTGTTGCGTTAAGTTTAGCAGTGGACAAAATGTATGTTAGCGGGTTGTTGTCAGTAAACACAGTGAATGTTGGGGCATAGTATAAATAGTCTCTAAATTTGTCAGTGATAGCCCACTTCAAAGCTAAAAACTCTAGCTTGCCTGCGTGAAAATGGTAGTTCTTTTCAGCTGCTGTTAATGTGCGGGAGCCATAAGCAATAACTCGCAGCTTACCAGTTTGTCTTTGGTACAACACTGCACCTAGTCCCTTGTGTGAGGCGTCAGTGTGTACGATGAACGGCTGAGTGAACTCCGGGAAGCCGAGCACCGGTGGGTTGAGCAAACAGTCTATTAGTTCCTCGAGTGCACTTTGGTGTTGATCAGTCCACAATATTTGAGTTGTTGAGGGCACAACTGGACTGGATTTCTTCTGTTTTCTCTTTGTCACTTTTAAGTTGTCTGTGTCTTTTTCGGCTTTCAACAGTTCATACAGACAGCTTGCTTTTCTGGAAAAGTCTTTTATGTACTGTCTATAGTATGACAGAAGGCCTAACATTTTTCTGAGCTGCCCAATGTTTTGTGGGTTGATGTCTTTGAGTGCTCTTACTGCGTCAAAATCTGCGGGATCAACTTTACTGCCCTCAGCTGACACTATTCTGCCTAAATAGCGTACTTCAGCTTTAAAGATGTCACACTTACTTGGCTTAAGTTTGATACCAACGTTTCTTAGCCGCTGGAGAACTTTTCTCACATCCTCCACATGATCATTGAAGGTTTTGCTGTAGACTAATGTGTCATCCAGGTACGGGATGCATATGTTGTCACGAAGTCCCTCCAAGCACTCTTCCATACAGCGTTGAAATGCTGCAGGAGCATTCATCAGTCCAAAGGGGATGCGTATCCACTCATAGAGTCCCCAGGGGGTCACAAAGGCAGTGAGTGGCCGGCTTTCCTCTGACATGAACCCCTGGTGGTACGCTTTTCCCTGATCCAACAGTGAAAACCAAGAGTTTCCACCTAAACTGTCCATAATGTCCTGAACACGAGGGATTGGCTGGCGGTCAGGATGAGTTTTTCTATTCAAGTCCCTGTAGTCTATGCGCAGTCTTAAAGTTCCATCCTTTTTTCTAACACACACAACTGGTGAGGACTATGACGAGTTTGACTTTTTGACCCAGCCTTGTGCTATTAGATCATGTAAGTAACTTTTCATCTCTTGATAGAGTGGGCGTGGCACTGACATACAGTTAGGTCCATAAATATTTGGACATTGACACAATTTTCATCATTTTGGCTCTGTATACCACCACAATGGATTTGAAATGAAACAATCAAGATGTGCTTTAAGTGCAGACTTTCAGCTTTAATTTCAGGGTATTTACATCCAAATCAGGTGAACGGTGTAGGAATTACAATACATTTTATATGTGGCCCCCCCCTTTTTAAGGGACCAAAAGTAATTGGACAATTGGCTGCTCAGCTGTTCCATGGCCAGGTGTATGTTATTCCCTCATGGGAGTTCGTTATTTCATTGACAAGGAGCAGATAAAAGGTCTAGA
The DNA here is from genome assembly GCF_963692335.1 of Osmerus eperlanus. Taxonomy (NCBI): domain Eukaryota; kingdom Metazoa; phylum Chordata; class Actinopteri; order Osmeriformes; family Osmeridae; genus Osmerus; species Osmerus eperlanus. The sequence goes on from NC_085023.1 coordinate 4,498,836, forward strand.
GTTCATTTCAAGTATGGTATTTGTGTTTGGAATCTGTTGCTGTCAACTCTCAATATGAAGTCCAAAGAGCTGTCACCATCAGTGAAGCAAGCCATCGTTAGGCTGAAAAATCAAAACAAACCTATCAGAGAGATAGCAAAAACATTAGGTGTGGCTCAATCAACTGTTTGGTACATTCTTAAAAAGAAAGAACGCACTGGTGAGCTCAGCAACACCAAAAGACCCGGAAGACCACGGAAAACAACTGTGGTGGATGACAGAAGAATTCTTTCCCTGGTGAAGAAAAACCCCTTCACAACAGTTGGCCAGATCAAGAACACTCTCCAGGAGGTAGGCGTATCTGTGTCAAAGTCAAAAATTAAGAGAAGACTTCACCAGAGTAAATACAGAGGGTTCACCACAAGATGTAAACCATTGGTGAGTCTCAAAACAGGAAGACCAGATTAGAGTTTGCCAAAAAACATCTAAAAGAGCCTGTACAGTTCTGGAACAACATCCTATGGACAGATGAGACCAAGATCAACTTGTACCAGAATGATGGGAAGAGAAGAGTATGGAGAAGGGAAGGAACTGCTCATGATCCAAAGCATACCACCTCATCAGTGAAGCATGGTGGAGGTAGTGTTATGGCGTGGGCATGTATGGCTGCCAATGGAACTGGTTCCCTTGTATTTATCGATGATGTGACTGCTGACAAAAGCAGTAGGATGAATTCTGAAGTGTTTCTGGCAATATTATCTGCTCAGATTCAGCCAAATGCTTCAGAACTCATAGGACGGCGCTTCACAGTGCAGATGGACAATGACCCGAAGCATACTGCGAAAGCAACCAAAGAGTTTTTTAAGGCAAATAAGTGGAATGTTCTGCAATGGCCAAGTCAATCACCTGACCTAAATCCAATTGAGCATGCATTTCACTTGCTAAAGACAAAACTGAAGGGAAAATGCCCCAAGAACAAGCAGGAACTGAAGACAGTTGCAGTAGAGGCCTGGCAGAGCATCACCAGGGACGAAACCCAGCGTCTGGTGATGTCTATGGGTTCCAGACTTCAGGCTGTCATTGACTGCAAAGGATTTGCAACCAAGTATTAAAAGTGACAATTAGATTTATGATTATGTTAGTTTGTCCAATTATTTTTGGTCCCTTAAAAAGGGGGGGGCCACATATAAAATGTGTTGTAATTCCTACACCGTTCACCTGATTTGGATGTAAATACCCTGAAATTAAAGCTGAAAGTCTGCAATTAAAGCACATCTTGATTGTTTCATTTCAAATCCATTGTGGTGGTATACAGATCCAAAATGATGAAAATTGTGTCAATGTGCAAATATTTATGGACCTAACTGTATATGCGCGTTTAACAGGCTCATTGTCTTTGAGTGAAATAGTCATTTTCAAGTCTTCAATACAGCCTATGTCATTGTCCGTTTTAGAGAAAGACTCACACTCATCTCTGAGCATTTGCTGCACGATTACTCTCCGTTCTTCACTGAGATGGCTGAGATCTACAGGTGGGTGCCAACTTTCACTAGAGCTACAGGGTGACTGTGTATCTGTGGGAGTAACTGAAGCTACAGTAGCTTTTTCAAACACCTGAGCAGGTAAGATGGAGGTAATAGTCTGCACTGTGCCCACTACTGTACGGCCTAACAGGACAATATCATGATCAGTTGGATTAGAGACATCAACACTTATGATAGGTAGCTTACCCTTTTTAACTTTAACCAAAGTGTCAAAGAACTCTAAATCATCTGGCCACTGCGGATTTAAATCTGGCTCAAACAACATAGTCATGTCTTCTTTAAATGGCTGTGCAGCTAGACGGCACTCAACAGGAATGTGACTTCGTTTTGGTACAGTAATACAGTCTCTCTTAGTTTTGACTTCAAACTCATCTACGGTATCTGCGCTGACAGCCTGAATGAAAGCTTTCACCTTGTTCCTTTTGAGGCTGGGGAATGCTTTTTTCACTGTGCTGTATACTTTTGCCTTTTCGGTCTTATTCAGGAGGTATTCAATGACATTGTAACCTATAATGGGGTGTGACAAGTAAGAACCTTTCATTACCAGCATGGGGATGATTATTCTCTCAGGTGGTTCAGCTCCGGAAATGAGTTGAAAAGTCGTCTCGATCCACCCGAGGTACGGCATGTTGGTTCCATTGGCTGCATTCAAACTCAGTTGAGTTGAGTCCATGAGCTCTGCAACATCTCTCAATTTTATATGTGGCAAATAGTCCTCTTTCCATCTCTCGTCGATGATTGACACTTGCGAGCCTGAATCCCACAGAGCCTGGAGTCTGTGGCCATCCAGGAGACACTCGACCAGGCATTGTCTGCCCACCAGAGATGTGACTTTGTGAGTGGTGTTTACCTGGGCTGGTGGCAGTGGAATATGGACAGTTTTATTTTCATGGTTTGTCTTTAACTCAATGCATTGTCTCTTGTGTTCATTCCAATGTTGCTTCTGGCATGTTCTTGAACAATAAAGTGTCTTTTTGCATGTTGAACACTGCCGCAGTGTATTATTTGTATGTTCTTGTTTACAGTTGGTACATTGTTGGGACTTGTGGTGGGCGATGGTTAACACTCGTCCCTTGGTGGTAACCATTGCCCGTTTAAATGTCTCTCTTGTTGTTGTCTTGTACCTCTGTTTCTGCATCCAGCTTGAAAGTGTTCTCCACTTCCACAGAAGTAGCAGTGTGTGCAGCGCTCGCTGGCTCCGGTTTGCTGGCAGGCGTGGCACTTCCTCTCACGACGAGCTGGACAACTTTGGTAGTGCTGCGCTGGATACTGAGGGGGTGGTGGTCTTTGGCGGGGACCCTGATAGCTATAAAACTGCATCTGCGGGTCTCTATCATACTGCATAGCTGGTGGAGGGGCATATGACTGAAGACTAGTCACTGGCTGCTGTAATGTCTCTTTAATTTGCGCTATCTCTGCACTGAGACCTTTAACCCTTGTGTTCTCCTCGGGTCGTTCTGACCCATCAGTCATTGTGACCCACCGTCGTATTGCGACAACTTTACCGCATACAAAAACAAAGTGAAGCATTTTCTTTTAACCGTCGGGCTGTCTCAGACCCCCCACATTGCGAAGGTTAAAAGAAAAGTATTTTTATTTGTTTTTGTATTGGGTAAAATTGGGTAAACACAATGATGGTTCGTTATGAACCTTTGGGTCATGTGACCCGAAGGCAGCACGAGGGTTAAGGGAGGCTACACCTATCTTAAGCTCTGCTAGTTCAGTAAACAGTTCAGAAGGAAATTTAGGCTTGACCTCTTTCACTGGATTCCTGACGGGCACTGTGTCATTTAACTCAACTGCACTCACACTTGTAGCTGACTGTGAGGCTAAACACCTTTTCTTGTTTTTTCTCTCGGTTTCATTAGCACAAGCCATATTTAACCTCTCTAGCAAGATCTCATCTGGGGTCCCAGGGTCTAACAATAGTGGTTGCATGTCTATTCTGACACTGTCACTCTGAAAGCCTGTAAGTATTGTGTGTAAGCACATACGCTGAACAAGAGCTGGGTCATACTTAAGCCCTGATTCTGACTCTTGTGAAGCAAACAATACTTTCTGTTTCAAATCTAGGACTCTCATAAGGAAAGTTTGTGCGGTCTCTTTGGGGTTCTGTACCTCTGAAGCAAGTTGTTTATAGAGTTCAGTGGCACTCTTCTCTTGGAAATGTGAGCGGAGAATGCGACGTAGAGTGGGCAAAGTAAGCTGGGCCTTTCCCTCCAGGTAGCTGCGTAGTTGTAGGCCTGGCAGAATGGCTCTAATGACAGAATCTACAATGTCCAGCTCTGAGTAGCCTCTGCTCAGTCCGTTTTCAATCTGGTGAGCAAGACTGGAAAATGTCAGTTTATCCTTTTGGCCCGGCTCGCCTATCTGGCCTGATATTTTAAAGTCCTTTTGCCAGTAGGGGCTTTGTTGCTTGTGATCAGGCACACTACTCACAGGGTGGTTACTTGTTTGAAACTGGAGTTGAGCCGCTGTGTTGTTGACTACCTTAACTGTCTCTGTTACCAGTGAAGTAGCAGTTGCTTGGTCTGTGTGCCCTGAATCACCTCTTTCATTTGTATCTTGGTCTTCATTTTCAGCTTTTATTATTTCAGCAATCTCGTCATTCAACAACAGTAGTTCTGACATTCCTTGATCCTCAAGTTCTTCCATTTCATCTCTTCCAATGTGCATCTGGATATGTGTTAGCAGAGACAGGCGTGTTCTTGTGCTGGCCTTTATTTTGTCTGCTATACCCAAGTACTCACAGATGGTCACTAAATGGTCTTTGGGCAAGGTGTGCACTTCACGCACAATTTGTTCTTGTAGTTGTTCCAGCATCGACATTGTGGCAGTAGACAGGAGGAACTTTTGCAGGTACAGGTGACGCTGAGGTGTATGGTCTTTGCAGCTCCTGATGATCTCTGGTTGGCCTCAGGACGCGTAGACTAGAACACAGCTGCCAGCTCTCCTTTACCACAAACCCCTCCTCGCTGTAGTCTGCCTGAGTAGTGTGGGGGGATTTAGCTGGTTTAAACTGCGGTGCACAGACTGTGTACACCAGACATCTAAACAGCCATCTCAGCGGTGCCTCCAAATGTTGCACCCCTGAAAACAGGAGAAATAATCACGAGAGTGATTTGTACTTGTTTCTCTCTTGCAGGGGTTTATTGCAATGAAGTTAACACACTTGTATCAACATTTCAAATGTCCGACCTTGGAACAACAACATTGACCAAATAATTTCACATATAATATACAACAAATATCAAAATAGTCTTCCACCACATTGTCTGTACTGGCCCACAATGGCGGAGCGCAGGTTCATGGGCACAGAAAACGTGGTGTCCCTACTCTCAAAATATACACACAAAAACGTAACTTAGCTTAGTTAAAATAACTTGGTTCAATGCAAAACGTCTCAATTACGGGTGACAAGTGCAAAACGTCTCAATTACAGGTGACAAGAAAACAACAATTGGTAACGTTTACCTGAAAACAGGAGAAATAATCACGAGAGTGATTTGCACTTGTTTCTCTCTTGCAGGGGTTTATTGCAATGAGCAGAAACAACACGGAAATCCCCTAGTGGCGGGTAAAAGACATAAGCAATCGATAAAGAACACAGGATTCAGGCATTCTGGCTGATAACCGATAATATGACTGAAATGACCTGAAAACAAAACGACATACTTATCTAACATGAAAAATAACGAACAATTCTTTACCTTGAGGCTTCTGTGAATTCACATTTATTGTAAACCTATTTTAACCATTGTCTTTTAAAGCATGAAATCACTTTATGAAATACACTGCTGTATAAAAGAAAACTATACTATTCTAACCTATCACACCAACACCCCTCTTTATCACTCAGTGAGTTAGACCCCCCCCTCCCAACACCCCTCTTTATCACTCAGTGAGTTAGACCCCCCCCTCCCAACACCCCTCTTTATCACTCAGTGAGTTAGACCCCCCCCCTCCCAACACCCCTCTTTATCACTCAGTGAGTTAGACCCCCCCCCCCTCCCAACACCCCTCTTTATCACTCAGTGAGTTAGACCCCCCCCCTCCCAACACCCCTCTTTATCACTCAGTGAGTTAGACCCCCCCCCCCTCCCAACACCCCTCTTTATCACTCAGTGAGTTAGACCCCCCCCCCCTCCCAACACCCCTCTTTATCACTCACAGTGAGTTAGACCCCCCCCCCTCCCAACACCCCTCTTTATCACTCAGTGAGTTAGACCCCCCCCCTCCCAACACCCCTCTTTATCACTCAGTGAGTTAGACCCCCCCCCCCTCCAAACACCCCTCTTTATCACTCAGTGAGTTAGACCCCCCCCCTCCCAACACCCCTCTTTATCACTCAGTGAGTTAGACCCCCCCCCTCCCAACACCCCTCTTTATCACTCAGTGAGTTAGACCCCCCCCCTCCCAACACCCCTCTTTATCACTCAGTGAGTTAGACCCCCCCCCCTCCCAACACCCCTCTTTATCACTCAGTGAGTTAGACCCCCCCCCCCTCCAAACACCCCTCTTTATCACTCAGTGAGTTAGACCCCCCCCCCCTCCCAACACCCCTCTTTATCACTCAGTGAGTTAGACCCCCCCCCCTCCCAACACCCCTCTTTATCACTCAGTGAGTTAGACCCCCCCCCCTCCCAACACCCCTCTTTATCACTCAGTGAGTTAGACCCCCCCCTCCCAACACCCCTCTTTATCACTCAGTGAGTTAGACCCCCCCCCTCCCAACACCCCTCTTTATCACTCAGTGAGTTAGACCCCCCCCTCCCAACACCCCTCTTTATCACTCAGTGAGTTAGACCCCCCCTACCAGGTAGAGAGGAGGTCAGGGGGAGAGGGGATCACACTAGACACACACAGTGTATATTCAAGTGGGTAATAGTGTCCCATTACTGGTTCTAAATGTAGTGTTTTCATTGTGTACATGTGTGTGTGTACATGTGTGTGTGTACATGTGTGTGTGTGTGTGTGTGTAGGACCACTGGGTCACCAACGAACACACAGCATGTCTTCTATCATCCTGTATAAAACACCTTTATTTCTCCTTATTTAGGCAGTAAGACACTATTTAGTTCATCACATTCAGTGATCAAAGACAGGATTGTTGTTTGTCAACAATGAAAACACAACAAACATTCTACACACACCAATATTTACAAACACTCTGGGATATCAATTACAACTGTATACAGTTCAATCTTCAATGACATCTATGTGAGCACAGTGTGTGAGAGTGTGTGTGGGCTATTCTACCTGACACAGGGACACTGAGGAGTCATCATAAACCCTGAACCCAGGATAGAGGGGCTCAGTGAATGTGCTGTGGAATGTGTGCAGGTGGGTCAGTGTGTCAGAGGAGACTGTGTAGAAGGACAGAGTGCCGGCCGGCCAGTCCAGATACACTCCTACTCTGTGGGAGCTGGAGGGGGGGGCAGGTATGACAGTGCTATTCATATTGTGCCAGGCAGAGTAACTGTCATCACTACACTCCAGACTCCAGGACTTGTTATTGTATCCAAGCCTACAGTCATCACCCCTTCCTCTCTAGGGAGGGAGGGTGGGGGGAGAGAGTAGGGAGGGAGGGTAGGGAGGGTGGGGGGAGAGAGTAGGGTGGGAGGGTGGGGGAGAGAGTAGGGAAGGAGGGTGGAGGGAGGGAGGGTGGGGGAGAGAGTAAGGAGGGAGGGTGGAGGGAGAGAGTAGGGAGGGAGGGTGGGGGGAGAGAGTAGGGAGGGAGTAGGGAGGGAGGGTGGGGGGAGAGAGTAGGGAAGGAGGGTGGGGGGAGAGAGTAGGGAGGGAGGGTGGGGGGAGAGAGTAGGGAGGGAGGGTGGGGGGAGAGAGTAGGGAGGGAGGGTGGGGGGGAGAGAGTAGGGAGGGAGGGTGGGGGAGAGAGTAGGGAGGGAGAGTAGGGAGGGAGGGTAGGGAGGGAGGGTGGGGGAGAGAGTAGGGAGGGAGGGTGGGGGGGCGAGAGTAGGGAAGGAGGGTGGGGGGAGAGAGTAGGGAGGGAGGGTGGGGGGAGAGAGTAGGGAGGGAGGGTGGGGGGGAGAGAGTAGGGAAGGAGGGTGGGGGGAGAGAGTAGGGAGGGAGGGTGGGGGAGAGAGTAGGGAGGGAGGGTGGGGGGGAGAGAGTAGGGAGGGAGGGTGGGGGGGAGAGAGTAGGGAGGGAGGGTGGGGGGGAGAGAGTAGGGAGGGAGGGTGGGGGGGAGAGAGTAGGGAAGGAGGGGATCACACTAGACACACACAGTGTATATTCAAGTGGGTAATACTGTCATATTACTGGTCCTAAATGTAGTGTTTCCAGTGTGTGTGTGTGTGTGTGTGTACATGTGTGTGTGTGTGTGTACGTGTGTGTGTGTCTATAGGGCCACTGGGTCACCAACAAACACACAGCATGTCTTCTATCATCCTGTATAAAACATCTTTATTTCTCCTTATTTAGTCACTAAGACACTATTTAGTTCATCACATTCAGTGGGACTGAGATCAAAGACAGGATTGTTGTTTGTCAACAATTAACCCGTTAAGGAGCAGCATCACACGTGTGCGATAGTTCGAAAGCCCCACAGAGTAACGTCACACGTGTGATTCTGAACATTCCTACCGACTATTTTCCGATAGACAAAAACGACATGACAAACGCTGTAGTATGGCTTCAAAATGTACAATTAGGAGGCTAACAAGTAACACTAGCAGGTAGTAGCATTGCTACGAGTATTATGCTAGGTTGCTAGGTAACGGAAGCTAACTAAAGCTAGCTTCCGTTTTGGAAAAATAACTCACTCTGGTGGAAGCGTCGGTAATATTTAGAGATATTAATAATATTTAATATCAGTAATATTTACATCTAAAAGGTTAAAACAAAACAAACATTCTACACACACCAATATTTACAAACACTCTGGGATATCAATTCCAACTGTATACAGTTCAATCTTCAATGACATCTATGTGAGCACAGTGTGTGAGAGTGTGTGTGGGCTATTCTACCTGACACAGGGACACTGAGGAGTCATAATAAACACAGAACCCAGGATAGAGGGGCTCAGTGAATGTGCTGTGGAATGTGTGCAGGTGGGTCAGTGTGTCAGAGGAGACTGTGTAGAAGGACAGAGTGCCGGCCGGCCAGTCCAGATACACTCCTACTCTGTGAGAGCTGGAGGGGGGGGCAGGTATGACAGTTCTCTTCTTATTGTGCCAGGCAGAGTAACTGTTACCATCACAGTCCAGACTCCAGGACTTGTTATTGTATCCAAGCTCACAGTCAGCACCCTCTCCTCTCCTGCTGATTCCTTTATATGTCACTGCTATACCAACCCATCTTCCTCCTTCACTCCACTCTGCCTCCCAGTAACAGCGCCCAGACAGACCCTCTCTACACAGCACCTGTGCACAGTCCTCAAATCTCTCTGGGTGATCAGGATACGGCTGCTCCTCTCTCCTCCATGTCACCTTTCTGTTCTCCTCAGACAGAGAGAGGCGTCTGCATGCTGTGTTTGGGTCCAGTGTGAGCTCACAGGCATCTGATGGGGGAGACCAAGACACAATATATTACTGATCATCATCATTCACATTAGAATGTCTCCCTCTTCCTGCCCTCCCCCTTTCATTCTCTCCCCCCCCACCCCCCTGACCTCCTCCCCCCACCCCCCTTATCAACTCTCCCCCTCCCACCTTTTCCTCTCCCCCCACCCCCCTTATCTACTCTCTCCCCCCCACCTCCTCTCCCCCCACCCCCCTGACCTCCTCTCAGAAGAGGAGAGAGACGAAAGGGGAGAAGGAGATGAAGGGAGGGGTGGGAGGAGGAGAGGGTAGGGCAGTGGAGAGGGAAGGAAGCGAGGAGTGAGGGAAGGAGGGAGGGGGACAGGAAACACACAGCAGCTAGGGGAAGGGAGGGGGGGGAACAGGGGAGGGGGAGAGAGGGGAGGGTGAAGGGAGGGCACATACGTGTGTCCATTTCTGACAGTGTCAAAGTCACTAATGGTATTGTCCCTGTATGACCCTGTGTACCAGAACTAAGTAGCAGTCAATACTCACATTTCCTAAGACCAGGTTTGATCCAGCACTCTCCACCATGATCCACACTGTAGGGAGAAGCAGAGGAATGATGAGGAAATGACACCTCACCTGTTGCTACGTGACTAAAGTAAACATGTTGTTTCTATGTTTATCATCAGAGGTGTATTCCAGAAAACCCTGAACTCAGACTTGATGAACCCTGAGATGGGAAGCACAGAGTTATCGGTTCCAGAAGAGCTGATCTGAGTTCGTTTAATTCTAATTCACTGGAATTAGGAATTCTCATGCGTGCAGGCGAGTATGCAAACATTTTCTGAAAGGTAAACAACAACTGCAACAGCAAAAGAGAGACAATTGGTCAATGAGTACATTTCAATGCAGTCTATTTATTTGACATTTAACCACTTGTCTTACTACAGCTGGACAAGTGGTGGAACAATCCTATGGGCACAAAACACACTTGGCAGCAGCTGAAAATGAAATATAAAATCAGTTCAAACAGGTAGGGCATATTTTGCTTTGGCCTTCCCACCCCCTTTGCATGTCATGAGTTCTGTAATGTTGTACAATGTATGTGCCCATGTGCTGAGGTGTTTTCTCCTGTTCTCACACTGTACTCCTCTAGGAGCATAGTCTGGGGGTTGACTTTTTCTCTCATGTTTCTGCTGACATTTTCAAGGGGGCGCCGATAATGGCTGCCTCAGTCGGTATCTTTCGGCCAAAGTAAATTCCTTGTCTGTCATTGTCCCCTTCTGATTCAGACACATGATTGTTTTAATCATGTTTGACAGGATTAAACCAAGTACAAATCATTCAGTGGCTGTCTCAACTTGTGAGAATGCTGTTTTAACACATAAATGTTGTCTCACCTAATCCTGCTCAGTATATGAACATTGGACTTGTAGTGGACTAACAGAAAGAAGGCAGAGGAGGGCACCACCTCTGACAGAGGCAGAAGAGCTGGCTCTGAGCCAGAACGCTGGGCGACCAGCGGCTGAAGGCATCCCTGGAGGGAACTCATCCAAGCCTATCACCCCCGAGGACACAAGGGCCCACATAACATGTTAGTGTGTTTGTGGAGATTTCATTTGGGGGGTTCATTTCTCCCAAAGGTCATTGATGGTGTTACCTGCCTTGTTGAGCCTTCTGCCACAACAGAACCTCTTGCAGTTTAAGTTCTCAATATTGCAAAGACTGTGTACAGTACAGTAGAACAGAATGCTCTTCATCACAGAATGATACAGATATGTTGTCTGCTGCCACAGAGAGGGATTCAGAAAGACCTACAGAGGTATACATCTTACTGTATGGTAGCTACTGAGCTACACTGTTCTCTCCCCATGTACATTGTTTTGAGGTTCTTGTGTGGAATTATGGGTTTGACATGTACATTGACGTGATGAGAAAAAAGAATGAATGGTAAAACAACTGGCACATTCTTCTCCTTTATAACAGAGCATGACTGGGCATTACAAGGAGGAGCAGGGTTTCCCACAGAAAACGTGTTAGTTAAGGTGGTAGGGTTTGCCGTCAGACCGGGAGGGGGGGTTGTAGAGTCTAGCCTAATGTGTTCTGGGGGGAGGGGGGTCGTTTGTACGATAGACTAATGCATTCTGCAGAGAAGGTACTGTTTGGAATGAAAGGGAGCAAACAGGACAGAGTAACACGGCATTCATCTTTCTTTTTGTTTTGGACGACGTAGTTAAGGCGGCAGGCGTGTGTTGCTTAGGCGGCCGCCTTAACTGGAAAGTGCTGCGGGAAACCCTGAGGAGGGTCCATCAACCTCCACAGCACAGATTAACAGGGACATGTTCAGTAAATACCAGGTTAGCTCTGCATGGAAACTTCATGTCATCCTTATGTGTTATACGCAGTGGCGGTCCTAGCACATTTGGCGCCCCAGGCAAGTTTTTCCCTTACAGATGCAACCAAATTGGCCGCAATTTAGAGCCTCTCCATGTGGTCATTTTATATCAACTATTTATTCATTGAATTGAAAGAAAATGTGACATATTGTGTTATGTATCGTTATCGGGATATGAAAGGATCTATCAGGATATGAGATTTTGGTCATATCGCACAGCCCTACTGCAAACTAAAATACAACAGCACATTATTATCAGTAATACATTTAAAATGGGGAAAATGTGAATAATTGCTTTGCAGGTCAATTTAAGGTGTAGGCCCCTACATGTTCTGCCTGTGCCCCCAACATGTTCAGTTAGGGGCTACAGTGCTCCTAGTAAAACAAGTTAGTCTGGAGCCCTGGATGAGGAAAGGACACCCCATGTCTGATAGTTGCTTCAGGCTCGGCATGAGGGAGGAGAGGGAGAAATTCATGGTTTGTTAAACAAAAGCTGCCAGCAAGCAGGTTAGGTTAGTTACCATCAGTTACCGTGGTAACTTAACCAGAGTTTGTGTTTCCTCTCTTTCTGGAACAGAAAACCCAGAGTTTCCCTCATCTCAGGGTTAACAAACTCACTGTTTTCACTTCAACCCACTTTCTGGAATAGACCCCAGGAAATACAATTAGGATTGTAGCTATATAGTCATAATTGCACTAAAGGCTATTGTAGATTATATAGGGCTTCTCTCTTCCTAACCCACTCTCCTAAATAAACACGCAGTCTGTGATTGTATAATCATGAAATGCAAGGCCTATTAACATACTTGGATGTATATTCAGTGTTAAGCAACATTACATTAAGAGGTATATAAAAACACAAACATGTCCTTACTTGAGTTTCTCCAGTCTGCAGTGTGGATCCTCCAGTCCAGCAGAGAGCAGCTTCAATCCTTTTTCTCCTGGATGATTGTAGCTCAGGTTCAGTTCCCTCAGGTGGAAGGGGTTGGACCTCAGAGCTGAGGCCAGAGAAGCACAGCCTTCCTCTGTGACCAGACAGCCTGACAGCCTGTAGAAAGAGGATCAATGTTGTGACAGAATCCATCTGGGCCTCCAGAGTGAGTCAGCACAGAGGGGTTCATTTGGCAGGTGCTGTCATAGCTGCTCCTCCCCCTCATTAGACAGAGTGACCTTTCCCCCCAGTTCAGGAAGGTTAGGTTTGTGGTCAGTTTGGTGCTAGTAGTTCTATGGAACATCAGGACGTCTGCTACATGAAGCCAAACTTGACTTGAATGAACACAACAAATTAGTTGGGGCTATAGCCCCTATTCTTAAGCAGTACGAGACATAGAACATGGATCATATCTATCCACCATTGCAGAAAGCAATGTTCACGGCCACGTGACCTTTCCCTCTCTAAACCGAGTTCTATGACAGCTCGACGTAGATCATCATTGCCGCCGCTGCTTCAGAATTGTATTAAATATCACGATATCGAGGAGGATGAGCAACTGAACAGTGACAGGACGTGAATCACTCATGAAGTCATGACAACCTAATAAACAACAGCGACCAGCTACTTTCCCGACAAAGCCCTCTCCTGCTGCCTCTTTCTAGCTATTTTTAACTACCTCCCATTCCCCACACCCTGCCGCAGTCAACTAAAACGTAATTTATACAAATAAAGTGGTAAAATATCAGCCTACCTGCCGAACTTGTTCCACTGAGTTGGATTCCAACTGAAGAATATCCCCCTTCAGTCGCTCTGTAGCCTATTAGCTACAAAACGTCCTGGTTTAGCTATACCCTGAGAATTTTCTGTGGTAAACCTGAGGTAATTTGCTTCTAAATTACTGTAAAAAGCCTCAGTAAACGTATTTGTTCTGGACCGGCTACTAATAGACTTTAACTTTCAGATGGTACATTGTTCTCTAGCTTCGAATTTTCTGAGCAGATAGACATCTGGTTCCCTTCAGACGCCTTCAGGTAACAGTGTTCTTTTTAGCAACACGGACAACTGATACAGAGACAGAGATCACATGACAGGGCGTGCCATCAAACACTTCAGGCTATTGGACAATATAAGAAGTTCTTCTAAAAAATTAAAGGGGAAATTAAATGGAAGTGAAATTACCCAAAAGTATTCAAAAAACGTATCTAGCAAATACATATTTTTTTTAAATAACAGAGAATGCCTGTCAGTATTTATTTAACTATGTTAGGTCATTAGATAACCTGACTGCCTATTGGCTCTGCACTCCCTGCGAGAAGAGGAACTGCTATATTAGTATGCTGTTCATGGATTACAGATAATCATTTAACACCATCATGCCTATGTCTTTATATAGGCTATTTCAACATTTTATATTCTTTCCAAAATTCTAGTTTTAAGTTGTAACAGTCATGTTTGCATTCTGTGCTCTTAATGTTAGGACGCATTAGCAGGGCCAACCTCAATACATTGTATGGCCAATGTCACCTTTTGTGATCTGTGCAAAGGATCAATAAAAGACTGACGTTCTGTGTTCAACTTTCTTTCTTCCCTTTTTTAAAGAGCAGATATGTGTTTGAAATCTCACTCGGTATGGGGCATTTGGTTGACTCTCCCTGCATCTCAGATGGAATACTACCATCTTATGAAGTAAAGTATGTCAGAATAAATGTGAATAGCCAGTTCCATACATATATACAGTATATACAGTAGCATTATACATCAAGCACACTTTTCTTGCCATTCCTAATTTGAAACCCTTCATGTAGTGGAAGAGGCGTCAACCACAGGAACAACAGCCGCCAGATGCTAAACTCACTGCCCAGGTAAATGTACAATAATATGATGAATAGTATATCTTAACCCTTGTGTTGTCTTCAGGGTCAAACATGACTGCTATTATATTTAACAGCAGAGAAAACCCTCAAATAGTTCTTTTTTTAACTTCAAATGTCTTACTTTTCGTAGTGACCCTAACATTCATAAAAATACATCACAACAACCACAGACACACACGTACACAATAAGAAATTGAGATTATGTGTGCTACTGATTTAGGTTACAGTCTATAAAGGTGCTGAAGATGACAGTACCTCCATTTCTCTCTTTGCGAAAGCCATGACTGCACATTTCAGTGTTGTAATAAAACAAGTAGTGTTCACAGATTAAAGTCAAAATGTTTCCACTTTAAGGTTGAAAATTAAATTAAGCTGTATTGTATTACCCTTTGGGCAAGGGCATACAGATTGTTAACACTACCCAAAGAGACTGCAGTCGTGTTGCACATTCAGAAACAGTTGCATCAACATTTTCATTCTGTCTAAAATAAACAAAAACATGAAATAAAATATAAGCCAATCATTATGTACAGCATGTTTTAGAGTGTTTCAGATGCAGCAAATCTGCCTGTTTCTTATCAAACTAGTCCTCACTGATGACTAGAAGGCATATCTCATTCTTGGCATTAAGTTTATACCCAACTTGATGATGGTAACTTTACTAATGGCTCATGTAGAACATAAATACATACCTCAGTATCTCCAGTTTGCAGAGTTGGTTCCTCAGTCCAGCAGAGAGCAGCTTCATGCCGGCATCCTTCAGATCATTGTTACTTAGATCTAGTTGTCTCAGGAAGGAGGTTGACTTCAGAGCTGAGCTCAGAGAATCACAGCCTTCCTCTGTGATGTGACAGCCTGACAGCCTGTAGAAGGTTATCATTAGGGAGGGATCACAAACACTACTACCCTCTAGAGGTAGAAATAAAGAATATCAGTCTGATCATTTTCCTCTCAAACACGAAGGTTTGATCAGTCAGATGACTGTCTGTCCTGGTTGGTCAACTTTCCCTTTATCTTAAATGCAATACCATCCTTTAATATGTAGAACATTGTACATCCAGTTACATAGTAGTACAGTATTCCAATAATGTATTACATACTACATCCAGGAGCAGGTCTCTCAGTATACAAGGCACCTTTTGTGACCCATAACCTTTACTGCAGTGTTAGGGTGTTAACCACATGAAGCATGTGAAGCAGTACATTAGCAGAACAATACAAAACATACTTCCCAGGTCAACCTACAATAATATCATGGAGTAGTTTGTCTTATACACATTCCTGTCATACCCTGATCTGTTTCACCTATGTCATGTTTGTCTCCACCCCTCCAGGTGTCTCCCATCTTCCTTCCTACCCTCATTTATTCCTGTGTTTTCTGCTTGGGACCAGTTTTTGTTTGTCAAGCCTACAGAAGCCTTCCTTGTGTTTTTTCTACCTCCTTTAGTCTTTTCTGCCTCTTAGTTCCCTGCTTGGCCTCCTGCCTGCCCTGACTTAGTGATGGGGGAAACAAAGCTTTCCGAAGCAACAAGCTATTTGAAACAATTGTGTCACAAAAGTATCGTTTTTTCGAAGCGTTTGATACATCGTCTCCATAGGGACACCTGCTGGTCAGTTCATGGTATGGCAACTGTATCGAGAGATTGAAGGAATAGAGTGACGTCAAGTCCTCGGACGTTAGTCTCACAATCGTCATCAATTTGATATATAAAGGTTATGTGACAAATGTTTCGATGTGCAGGTGTCAAAAATATATGTTGTTGTATTATAAACAATGTAACGTCTTTGCTCATTTACATTCATAACATTTATTTTTAGGTTCTGATAGCATTATTCACATGTGAAGTCAGGTTGAGTATGGCCTTCTGGTAAAAGCGCTGCCCTTCAGTCTAAAAGAGTGAGTTTGAAACTGCTGACCTTGTTTTAGTGGAAGTATATGCTAAATGAATATTTATGATTTGATATTGTAGACTAGCGGCTAAGGTTTTGGAACATGCTTTTGCAACCGTGAAAGGGATGGCCACATTTGAAGGCTGACTAGAGAAAGATGTATGTGTTTGTGCACCTACTCTTTCACATCTGTATATATCTCTGTCTATGTAGCTCTGGCAATCTATCTGTATCTCTGGCTCTGTCAATGAATGTATTCTATAGCGTCCGTAAATATGTATACTCTCTATAACCTATGAATATTAGTGATTTCTGATGTCTTCAGCGTTTGAATACAACGCTGTTTGTCTCGGACTGTAGCACGACACTGTCATCTGCTCGTGTGACGTCCGAAGCTTCGACAGGTGATCACATGTTTTTTGCCCATTTGAAGCCACGCTCGACACGTTTGTGTCGGTATCAATTGACTCGAAAGGTCGATACCTTTCGATACTGAGCCCAGAGAAGCACTGCCTTCCTCTGTGATGTGACAGCCTGACAGCCTGTAGAAGATTATCATTAGGGAGGGATCACAAACACTTTTTATTGTTACCTCTACTCTTGATGCATGATGATGCTTTGCTTATGGTCTGCACCTCTTCTTCAACACCGACCACCTCTGGAAGAGTGGAACTCTCACTGAATTGCTCCTACCAAGCTTTCTTAAATGTTTTAACCATAAGTTTCCCTGAGAGTTTGTCCTTGTCTTTCTTGAGGGTTTAGGTTGGTTTAGGTCCAGTTCTATGGGTGTGTGTGAAGCCCTCTGCGACATTGCTTGAAAAAGGGCTATACAAATAACATTTGACTTGAACACAATGACACAGTAGCCAGTAACCAATGTGAAAAATGAACCTGCCTGAGAAGCTGATTTTACTAAGCTGGATTGTACTGAAATATTCCAAAAACTATCCTGTCTATTGTATACTGAGACATCATGTGATCTTCCTGAGGTATTTCTAAATCATATAATGTGAAATTTCAGTGAATCTTTTGTTCTAGACTGTCTAGTGTCTTTTTGAGCTAATCAGATCACAATTCCCTTGGTACTATGATCAATACTAGGTTTAGTATCTCCTATTATCATGGCACTGTTGTACTGACATGATCAAACTATCAATGAATATATGACACTGTTCAGGAATGGTTAGCTTGATTGTGTTATTGTGACATGAAACTTAAAAGATTAATTCACCAGTTAGATACAATAACACAATACATCCTTTCAAATGATGTATTGTGTTATTGTATCAACGAGTAAATGGCTCGTTATACCATTTGTGTTATATGGTTATTCAGTTATTCCAAAATAAAACAAAACAACGGAATCCAAGCATTTCCCCATAATCCGATTCTGACATCCGAAATGGACAAAACGATATTACGAGCCTATTTCATCTTTTGCAGATATCAGCATAAAGGATATGGAATAATCAAAACATCGATTAATGGCTGGTTATACCATTTGTGTTATATGGTTGTGTCATTTAAAAAAAAAACCGAAACAACCAAAAACAAGCCGTTATACTTAAATGTGTGTTCGACTTACTAAAGTGACAAAACGATATTACGGCCCTATTTTGCATTTATCAACACGGGTTTCAAAATAGAAAAACCAATGGCCACAAGGTACACGGACCTATTTGCTGGGGCATATTTTGAAAATTAAATCTCAAATGTCTATTTCTTTTTCATTTTAATTAAGTGAAAGATTGAGCACTCTTGAAGAAGAAAATTAAAATGCAAATAGGATGATTGATTACTAATTTCATTTATGAGTCAAATAATGCAGCCACATTCTTAAAATGCAAATGCATTTCTGGAAATGCATTTGCATTGGAATTTTGGTAACGATTTGCTTCCATAGGTTACTTCTACCTGGAACAAAATGTGATACCAGCAAAATATTTCCAAACACAGTCATATTCTGTAAAGAAAGTGTTACTTCAACAATAACAAAAAACGTGTCCCTCTAGTATTTTGAAATAACAATCTTTAATCCAGTCTGGTTGTCTTTGAATTCGCTGGCTCCTATTTTGAACACTTTCACTTGGAGCAGTCTCCGCCGGCCTCTGTTCGTCTGCTGGAAGAGTGAATGTCTCTGGCAGCACAGACAGGCGCCAAGCATCCCACGTTCTCCCATCCGTCAGTGTATAGCTGTGAGCTCCTTTCTGCTGTGTCACTTTATGAGGCTCACTGAACTTTGACTTTCCTTTCTTGACATGCACAGGGTTTCTTACATGCACAAGACTTCCTGGGTGCAATTTAGGAGTCTTAGCACGTCTCTTGGCATCAGTGTACTCTTTCATGTGTAACTGATTCTTTGCAGCTGTCTCTTAGTTCCTGGTCCTGAACAGTGGTGAGCTTTGGCTTGACAAAGAGGTTGGTTCTCATCTATCTTCCATACAGGAGCTGGAAGGGTGACGTCCCTGTGGTCGCATGTAGTGGAGCTCTATAAACTGGAAGGAATTCAGTGACGTGAGTTTTCCACCGAATTTTCTCTCTCTGTGCTGTGATGATGCTTTCTTTACACCGTTTAGTCTCTCTACAACTCAATTTCCTCCAAGAAAGAGGACATTTCTGACGATGTTAGCTGTGGGCTATTATCTGTCACCACAGCCATGGGGTTTCCTTTTTCACTAAACACGGTGCTCATAAAACGTCATATCACTGTAGTTGTTGTACATTGTGGAGCAAAACACACCTCTGGCCACTTAGAATAGTACTCCATCATAGTAATAGCAAACTTACAGTCAACAGGACCCCTTTCAAATGGGCCCAAAATGTCCAGTGCAAGTCCCTTTGCCTTTGCTGTCTTATCATTCAACTGTCAGGACACACAGGTGGTAATGACACACTGCTCCAGTGCATCCATCTTAGGCCACCAGTACAGGTCTCTGAGTCTCTGTTTTGTATGGACGATGCCTTGATGGCTCTCGTGTGCTCGGTGTACCATGTGAGAACGTAGCCTTACTGGCACCACTATTCTGTGACTCCCTCTCAGAATAAGTGACTCTTACATGGAAAGTTCCTTCCTAATTTGGTAGTAAGGCATCATGTCTGTCGGCAGGCCTTTGGATGACGCAGGCCACCCTATGGTCATGTAGACTTGCAGCTTACGTAGCTCTGGACAGGAGAAGCAGGCATCCATAAAGTCAGACTTATGGTGTGTCCCAGGTAGGTCAGGTTTTTCTGGTAGTATTTACACTTCGCTGTATTCAGATGTAGTCCAGCGTCATGTAACCTGTAGAGTACCGCTTTCAGGCGAGTTTCATGATCAGCACGGCAAGATGAGTAGACAATGATTTCATCACAAACTCCAGGTAGACCTTGCGGCACTATGGACATCCTTTTCTGAAATGCTGAGATGCTAGTCCATAACAAGCTCGCTTGTATCTGAAAATGGGTTATGAAGGCAGTCAGGTCTCTGCTGTCCTCATGTAGAGGAACCTGGTAGTAAGCATTTGTGAGGTCGATGGTGGAGAACATGGTTTCTCCCCTGAGTTCTGAAAAGAGCTCCTCCGTGTGAGGAATGGGGTAACAATCAGTTACCACCGCCTTGTTGGGCTCCCTGAGGTCCGTACACATCCGTATTCTTGTTGAGCTCTTTCATTGAGTCACAACGATTGGCGACACCCAGGGAGAAGGGTCTATCTTCTCGATGATGTCAGCGTCTAGCAGAAGTTTTAATTCAGCCGAAACAGCATTCCTGACAGAGAAGGGCAGCCTCCTATATCTGCTGCATAGGTTTCACATAATCTCTTACTTCTACTTTCTGCACTAAGTTTTTCACACAGCCCATGGTAGGTAGAGGTGAAGCTGTAGGGGCAGGCAAGGGTGGAACCACTATTTCTCTCACTGTCTGTTCTGATCTGAGTTTTACTCTGTTTCCCACAATGACCATTTTCAGTGCCTGGATTAAGTCTAACCTAAGCAGTGGTGAACCTGATTCTACAATGTAAAATGAGGCTGGAGCAGAACATTTATCATGTATCCATTTGTTTCCGGTTGTCCCAATACTGGGATTCCCTGTCTTGAGTACGTCACCAGAGGAATCTCAGCTTGTTTCAAGGGTATGTCACAGAATGAGTTCTCATAGACCTCAGCAGGCAGCAATGACACTGATGATCCAGTATCCACTATCATCTGGAATGGTTGCATATTAGGCAATGTGCCTCATTCTACAGTGCACATTATTTTCTTATCTTTTGGGACAGTATATTTTAGAAATATCACCGTCAGCTCAGGAATAACCACCTCCCTCACCTCATGTTTTTGACCTGAGCGGCACACTTTAGCAAAATGTCCAGTCTTTCCACATGATTTGCATATTTTGTTTGCGGCAGGGCATTTTGTGAAGTTTGCCAGGTGCTTATCCGAGTCACATCGGTAACATTTTTGTGTACATTTAGAATTTGTTTGACATTTTCTTGAGTTACCTGTTCTGTTCGGACGTTTCTGTTTCTTCTTTGGCAGCGTATTCATCTCCCTCACCGGCACTCCACTGTTTGAGAGTTCACTTGCATTGTGTGTGGCTGATTCCACTTGATTAGCAATCTGTATGGCTTTATCCAGAGAACGTTTATCTTCTAACAGCAAACGTTCACGTATGCGTCCACTGAAGGCTAAAGTGTTTTTCTCTCTCTATTTTTTTTTAAAGAATGACAATAAAATCTATCTAGATAAACTACGCTGGGCCTGCTGAACCTATACCTCTTCCACAGATACTGGTCAGGGAAGCATTACTTCTGTTTCTGAAGACCCGTTGGGCTGGTGGGATAAATCTTTCTCTTTGTCTTTGTATAATCTGAGCACCTTCATCCACAGGGTTGTCAAAGAACGGATACGCCATAATTGATTATAACTTGTCAAAACCCACTGCTTAGTTTAGGCCTTATTTTATGTCAATTAACCAATGACTTTTGAAAACAGTTAAAGTGACATGATTTCTTAACTTGTTTATTTAAATTAATACATTCTTTGGAGATGAAGTAAACACGTAAAGTCTGCACTTATGTTTCCGAACATGGACAGAACAGAAGTGCTTTGTGCACTGGAATTCACTCGACGGAACTGTCTATTGACGTTCTGTTTTATAATGGCATTTTTTTACATAGTTACAATATCTATGTTTCTTTAAGCGGTAAAAAGTAAGTTCCTTTGTTATAGACAGTCGAATGTAAGAAACTGAGGCTCTGTGGTGTGGTTTACTCTGTAGAAGGGACACTCAGATTGTCTTAAGGTATTTATGGTGTTGTTTTATGACACCTAACTAAGAGCCAGAGGGTCTTAGTTGGGTCTCGGGATTGGGGAGATGGTTATCAGTTGAGCGAGCTGACCTAACCTTTTGGCCAAAGAGATGGCCAAGTCAGACATCCTGTTTGTGTATTATTAACCATCTCCTCATTTAGAGAGGGAGCTGTGACATCAAAGAACTGTGGGACACTTGGTATGGAGTCAAACTGTCACTGAACAGTGCTGACCAATCACAGAGACCGCTATATTGATGGATTCACCATCGGAAGAACCATTTGTTCTAGGGTTAGGGTAAGTTTATATAAGGCAGGGTTTTAGGGTTGTTCTTCACCACTCTCTCGAACGACCTGTAGGTTACATCTGCGTGTCTTTCGCTATGACAGGTCCAGAGTACTCTGTTAATTATGAATTTGTACAAACTAAATAAATTGTATTGAAACCGCCATCTTGACTATTCAGATCTACACAGTGCCACTTGAATTCTTCCATTACAGTTTCCGCCTGTTTTACTGGGATTTTCATGCACAACCATCTCTAGGGTTTACAGAGAATGGTCCAAAAAAGAGAAAATATCCAGTGAGCGGCAGTTGTGTGGTCTAAAATGCCTTGTTGATGTCAGAGGAGAATGGGCAGACTGGTTCGAGATGATAGAAAGGCAACAATAACTCAAATAACCACTCGTTACAACCAAGGTATGCAGAATACCATTGATTACTTATCAAACTACTCCTCACTGATGACAGGAAGCATATCTTATTCTTGGCATGATGTTTATACCCAACTTGAGAATAAATTATATTGTCTAAAATCAACCATACAAAGACATTGTGCTATTGTAACCTTGCTATTGACTCATGTAGACCATGAATACAGACCTCAGTGTCTCCAGTTTGCAGAGTGGATTCCCCAGTCCAGCAGAGAGCAGCTTCATGCCTGAATCCCCCAGGTTGTTGTTACTCAAGTCCAGCTCTGTAAGCTCTGAGGAGGGGAGAGCTGAGGCCAGCGCTTCACAGCACCGTTCTGAGAGGTTACAGTCATTCAACCTACATGACATAAGGAGAACATGACACATCATCAGAGTCATAGTTTGTACGATAGGATCATACAATAATCAAATATCACATCACAGTATGTCCTCAATTATATCATTATTTACATTGCTTTATACATACAGAGCAGTTTTGGAGTCTTTGACCACTGGCAGCAGCCTCAGAAGACCTTCCTCTGATCTGGAGTATATCTTCAGGTCAAACACGTCCATCTTCTCTTCTGAAGTCAGCAACACAAAGAACAGAGCTGACCACTGTGTAGATGAGAGCTCCTCACTGGAGAGACTTCCTGAGCTCAGGTACTGTTGGATCTCCTCCACCAGAGACTGGTCATTCAGTTCATTCAGACAGTGGAACAGATTCATGCATCTCTCTGGAGAGGACTCCTCTCTGATCTTCTTCTTGATGTACTTGACTGTTTCCTGATGGCTCTGTGTGTTGCTTCTTGTATGAGTCAGTAGGCCTCGTAAGTCAGACTGATTGGACTCCATTGAGAGGCCCAGGAAGAAGCGGAGGAAAAGGTCCAGGTGTCCATTCTTACTCTGCAAGGCCTTGTCCACAGCACTCTTGTAGAGGTGGACGTCAGATGTGTCTGAGGTAGACTGAGACATCAGATTCTCATTTTTGTTGATGAATGAGAGAAACACAAACACAGCAGCCAGAAACTCCTGAAAGCTCAGATGGACAAAGCAGAACACCTTCTCTTGGAAGACTTTACCATCCTGTCTGAAGATCTGTGTGAACACTCCTGAGTGCACTGAGGCATCACGGACATCAATGCCACACTCTGTCAGGTCTTTCTCATAGAAAATCAGGTTGCCTTTGTCCAGCTGGTGAAAGGCCAGTTTTCCCAGTGACAGAATGCTCTTAATGCTCTCTTCATCCCAGTGTGGATCTGTCTCAGTTTCCCCATGATACTTCACCTTCTTCTGTTTGGTCTGTAACACCAGGAAGGCTGTGTACATCTCAGTCAGGGTCTTGGGCATCTTCTCTTTCTTCTCTGTTCTCAGCATGTGCTCCAGGACTGTCACACACATTAGGGAGAAGACTGGTATGTGGCACATGATGTAGAGAGTCCTTGATGCCTTGATGTGTGAGATGATTCTCCTGGCCAGGATCTCATCACTGCATCTCTTCATGATGTACTCCTCCTTCTGAGCATCATTGAACCCTCGTACCTCTGTCACTCGGTCAACACACTCAGAAGGGATCTGATTGGCTGCTGCAGGTCGAGTGGTGATCCAGATGAGAGCAGAGGGAAGCAGGTTTCCTTTGATCAGGTTGGTCAGCAGCACATCCACTGAGGTGGACTCTGTGACATCAGACCAGCTCTTGTTCTTTTTGAAAGCTAAGGGCAGTCGACACTCATCCAGACCATCAAAGACAAACAGAATGTTGTACTTGTCATAGATGGAGATTCCTGATTGCCTGGTTTCTGAGAAGAAGTGATGGACAAGTTCCATCAGACTGAACTCTTCTCCATCCAACAGATTCAGCTCTCGAAACGGCAGAGGAAAGATGAACTGGATTTCCTGATTGGCTAGTCCCTCCGCCCAGTCCGTGATGAACTTCTGCACAGAGACAGTTTTTCCGATGCCAGCAACTCCTTTTGTCAGAACAATTCTGATAGGTGTGTCTCGTCCAGCTGAGCGTTTAAAGATGTTGTTGCATGTGATGGCTGTCTCTGGTCTTGCTGATTTCCTGGATGCTGTCTCAATCTGTCTCACCTGTGTTCTTTATTGACCTCTCCACTCTCACCCTCTGTTATGTAGAGATCTGTGTAGATCTCCTTGAGAAGAGGTTTTTCTATTTGAGGTATGCCCTCAAACACAGCCTGAAAGTTCTTCTTCAGTTTAGATTTGAGTTTGCTGATCACTTCAACAACAGCTGGATAAAACAACAAACATTTCATATTTATTAACATATCTATACAATGCAACATACCTACATCTGTACAACAGTGCCACTACTAATACCTTTCATAACTCAACATACAAAGTGGATATTGCTTTTTAATACAGTATTTAGAGACAGGAAGCATTTTGCTTGATTGTGTCAATCTCAGGTTCTTGAATAGTTTTTTTCTTGTTGAGTGTTTGCCTGTAGCAATGCTGGTTTGACTCTCCCATCTCAACTAGAGTTGGTTGATACATTATTATGACTGATAAGATGAGGTATAAATGATTTTCCCATGGTACATTTTCCCTGACATACAGTATATGAACAGTGTTGTACCTGCTGTATAATATAGACTATAAAGTCATACACTAACAGTACATCATATGGTTTAGTCCTGAGACTAATGTTAATGTAGGGCTGTAATGAACAGGGAGACTAAAGAGGGTTTGTACTGCTGACAGTCTATTTCATCATGATCCTTTCTTATGTACCATGACAGTCTATTTTATCATGATCATGTCTTATGTACCATGCTCTGAGGGGTTTCCACCAGGAGCAGCAACATGGCCTCCAGTCTCAGTCGTGTTGAAAGAACCCTGGACTTCCTGAGGAAGACAGGAAGTTGAACTGTTCCCACCTGCCTCGTCAGCACCACTGACACCTGTGAGGAGAGAGAAGACAGGAAGAGTCAGGGCTGTCTCATCCTCTCAGGTGTTCCACTCTGTGGAGCTGTGGGTGACATGGAAGGATCCTGTCCTGTGTCTGTGCTGGGTTTCCTGTCCTGTGTGGACTGGGGTTGGTGTTAGCGTGCTGGACTACCACTAATATAATGTCACCTTGTTTAGTTATGAGAAGGGTGTCAGTCGTCCTTACAGTGTCTGCAGTCCTAAGTGATAGTCATGCAGACTAACACTGCAGACACAGAAAGGAGGGCAACATATCCTCTACACTGCATCTCTAACAGTGAATACAACATATTTCTAGATATAATGTATACCAGCTTATGAGATTGCAGCATTATCACAGCATTGTTGTTTTTGTTTCCAATTTGGGAAACAAATAATATTAATACCCATAGAACACTTACCCATCAGCCGCTCAGCAAGATTATTCTGATCCATCTTTCTCAGGATCTCCACAGTGATCTTCAGAGCTCCTTTGAGTGCATATGTCGCCACCATCTTTTCCACTGTGTCCAGTTCATCAGCGTTCTCCAACTTGTTCTTTGGGATGGGATTAAACCCACTTGGAACTTCATTCTGCAGGAACCATTTAAACTTCTTCAGCTCCTTTTCCCCGAGCTGCTCCAGAGTTTTCAACAGGTGCGTTGTATTACTTGTGGCCATTGTGGATCACTGGAGAGAGTGTATTGTGTGTTGCTTAGTAAAATCAAGTTCAAACATTTCTTAAAAACTAGCCTTTAAGTGACAAAAGATGTTTCTAAATTAGTATTTTAAAAGCCATTGCCATCACGCAAGTATTGTTGTTCTCTTTCAGAATCATTTTGTTTCACACTTCACAACATTTTGATTTTGTAGTATTGTGTGTTGGTAAATCTTATTATGTTTGAGTTTGGTATGAAATAAAATGATGCACAATATTATTGGTTGGTGAGTTTTGCCAAGTAAAACATTCCATCTCTCTCTCTCACCACACATTCCATTCTTGCCTGTCTAGGTACTATTGAAACCATTTAATGTATGAGTAAACTTAACCCTTAACCCTCATTGTCACATTAATCACAATGACGTTTTGTATTTATCAATAATTCTTCAAGAAAATGTCATTTCCCTGTCACTCAGCACCCTTCCCCCTCTCTATCTCCACTGTAGAGTTTAGTTTGATTCTCATCTATCTGGTTTTACCCATTTCTACATTCCAGTCCTGTGCTGCTACAGGGCTCTGTAGAAACCATGTCATGGATGAGGAAATGCACTTTCACTTGACGCTCCCAGTAGGAATGATGGGTGTTGGGTCGAGTTGTGGGTCTCATGACTTATAAGAATGATGGGTAAATACGACGTGATCTAAACAAATTATTTTAAAACCTCTGCCAGTCTGATGTACAATCACCCCTAATCATTCCAGAAACATGATTTCTCACCCTCTCACATGATCATCACTGTTCTGTGTTCTGTACTGTAACTCTGGATGTTTGTCCTCCCTCACCTGCAGCCTACATCACCTGCCCTGCCAGAACCCTCCTCTCTCTGCCCTGTCTCTGATCACCTGCCCTGCCAGAACCCTCCTCTCTCTGCCCTGTCTCTGATCACCTGCCCTGCCAGAACCCTCCTCTCTCTGCCCAGGGCTTTCCCAGAGTCAAAGGGACTCCGACAGGGGGAGCTACTTCATCAGAAATAAAGGGCAGTTTAACATCCATTTCGTGGCACATTTCCATCATTGTCGTTCATCATGATATTCAGTTAGGTCAACAAACTCCCGGGATCCCAAATACGCCAGGCATTCAGCTTCACACATCGGGCCGTATTGTTTTGTTCTATTTCCGGGCACACGCATCCATTCACTCATTGTCTCTTCACAACTTTCCCACCCTAAATGAGTGAACACAATACACAGTTGCTCAGGTTTAGCCTTGGTGCACACATAACAGTCTTGTAAGTTATTCATTTTTCCTGTATACACAATCCATCTGTACCATTGGTTAGCTTGAGCTCGGTTAAATAAGACACTGTTATCAACTTCCTTCTCCCGTACCAGTAGGTCGGGGACAGGTATTACACCTTGAACTACGGGCAAGTGTTCTGAAGCAGGTGGGGGCCTTCTGGTAGGGGGTGTTCCATATCTCTGGGACTCTATTCTATACATAGTTCCATGTTTGGGTGTCCATTGTAAGCTCCCATGTGTTTTCCTCCTTTGTGATGGTGAAGGTGCTCTGTGACTCGCCCCGTGCTCTCAGGGTTTCCTGTCCTTCCTCTCTTGTCAGTCCACATAGACCATCTCGCCCGGCCTTCACCCTCACCTCTCTCGTCAGGTGAGTCTCGCCTGGACTGAGAGAAGGAATGTGAGAGAACATCATCACGGGATCCTGTTCCAACCCTGCCTGTCTCTTTAGTCGTATAGGGGACTCCACATCTGGTGAGACAATCTCACACTGGTCTCCAGGGTCCACCTTTCCCATGGCTTGGGGAAGTTCATGTGGCCAATAGTTTGGCCTGCAGTTTGGTAAGCTAAGGCCTGTAACCAGGGTAAATCCTACAATCTTCCTCAACGCATCCTAGCCCCACACTCAGATGCACTGGTCCTTCAGAGATCATGGGAACACACATATGGGTCTGGACAACGGCTGTATGGAGAGAAAGGACTCCCCTTGATCAGACGGCATAAAAGTTCCTCTGACTTCACATATTTTCTTCAGGGGCTGGCTTGGTGTTAAAAGGAGGATTCCAGGATGGAAAAGCAGGGTGGGGTTTGCTCTGCTCTGAGGGACTGCTGTGGGTGCTTCTCCAAATACATCTTTTACTTGATATCAGTTAGCAGGTCTTTCTTTGAACTCACTTGTGTGCTGAGATAAGGGTGAGTGCAGTTGGCTCCTTGCCCATGTTATCTGTCCTCGTGTTCTCCAGACTCCCCCTGGATGAACCTGAGCACCGACTGTGTTCACAGGCCAGAGGACGGGGAAGAAGAACACTGACAAACGTGTTGGAATGAGAAAGGCCCTCCTCTGCCTCAGCAGGTAGACGCAAAGCAGGGAAGTCACAATCCTTGTTGTATTTTTGGCCAAGCTCGACAGAAGATTGGCTCTAGTCGCACACGTGAAGAGGAGATCAAACCCTGGATCAGGTGTATGCTAATGTAGCAGACGCATACAGAGCCCAGGCCTACCCCCATCTAGGTCTGTCAGACCACCTCTCTCTTCTGCTACACCCGCGTTATACACCCAGGATCAGGAGTACGGGGACTACAGTCAGAACAGTGAGAGCATGGCCAGAGGACGCTATCCCTCGGCTCCAAGACTGGTTCCACCACACAGACTGGGATGTATTGAAAGGGCACGGACACTCGGGACACCTTGGATAACCACACCTCCGCTGTCTTGGATTACATCTCCTTCTGTGTGGACAATGTAACATGCTGGAGACAATTCCCTGTGTTCCCAAACAGACAACCTTGGATGACAAACGGAGTGCAACAACTAATGCGGGCTAGGAATAGTGCTTTTAGCTCGGGTGACCCGGAGGCGTACGGTGCAGCCAGGACTGCTTTAAGGAGGGGCATCAGTACTGCCAAAGAACGACACAAGAGGCGTATTGAAGCCAGATTCCACACTGCCACAAATCCTAGGCAGGTCTGGGAGGGTATCAGGGCCGTCACGGACTATAAGAGGAAAACTCCCTCAGCTGACTGTCCCACCTTAGCTGAGGACCTGAACCTCTTTTACGGCCGTTTTGACAGGGAAAACAGCGACCCTGTCCTGCCCCCCCTGCCCTGCACGGACTCCGCCCCGGTCCTGAGCACACATGAGGTGAGATGTGTCTTCCGCAGCATCGACATCAGGAAAGCACCCGGACCAGACGGCGTGCTGGGCCGGGTGCTAAGAGACTGTGCAGCGGAGCTGGCGGACGTCTTTTCCCGCATATACAACATGTCGCTGGCTACATCATGGGTCCCAGCCTGCTTCAAGGCCGCTATAATAGTCCCCATACCCAAACAGTCTAAGGTCACATGTCTAAATGACTACAGGCCGGTGGCACTCACCTCCATTCCTGCAAAATGCCTAGAGAGACTAGTCCTCAAACATATTAAAGCAGCTATCTCACCATCACTTGATCCATATCAATTTGCATACAGGGAGAACAGATCAACTGAGGATGCCATTGTGCTCCACACACTACTGGAGCACCTTGAGCAGAAGAACACCTATGCACGGCTCCTCTTTGTGGACTACTCTTCGTCTTTTAACACCATCCGGCCATTCAAACTCCGGACCAAGTTCAATTATCTTGGATTAGACACCACACTGTGCAAGTGGATTGCTGACTTTTGAACAAATCGAGGGTCAGAGTGGACAAGACCACCTCCTCCACCCTTTTCATTAACACCGGGGGCCCCCAAGGGTGCGTGCTGAGCCCCCTGCTCTATACTCTGTACACGCATGACTGCCTTGCCTCCTCCTCCTCCAATCTCATCGTCAAATTTGCCGACGACACCACAGTGCTCGGTCTCATCAACAACAACAATGAGACTGCCTACAGAGATGAGGTGCGACATCCGGCGTCATGGTGCCACTGCAATAACCTGGTCTTGAACATCAAGAAGACCAAGGAGATCATTGGAGATTTCCGCAAATGCGGACAAAATAACCATCAGACACTCTCTATTGGCACAGAGGAGGTAGAGAGGGTGCCCAACTTTAAGTTCCTGGGGGTGACCTTGACTGAAGACCTGTCCTGGGGTGCTCACATGCCTTATGTGTGGGAAAGGCCCAACAACGCCTCTACTATCTGAGGAAACTAAGGAGCGCCAAAATCCCCAAACCACTGTCGAACGCCCCTGAAGGAGCATTCGTTTTGATGGACTTTGGAGAAACAATAAAAAAAAAAAAAAAAGAATAATGCTTAATAATGAAAAGTGTGCATTTTGGCAAATGTGTTTGACTTTGTGCATACGTATATCCAAGTTGTGCATTAAAAAGTTGTAGATGCTTGCATACATATATAAAGGTTTTGCAATTTTAAGTTTGGTGTTTTTAAGAGGAGTTTTGACCTCTAACATACGCATGTGTTTTATTAGAAAGAATGTGCATTGGCAAATGTTTTTTAAGAAAGTGCTTGCATAATATTTTAAAGAGTGTTAAGAAATAGCTGGAAAATGTTTTAGAACCTTTTTTACCTTTTTTGAATAAAAAAAAAAAAAAAAACTTTGTAGATGTGCATCTTAAAATAGATATGTAGTATTGCTAATGTGTAAAAGTTTAAGACAGAGTGTTTCAGTATGATAAATGCAGAGGATGTGGTTAGGAAATGCTTGAATAGATGGAACCACATTTAACTTTTTGAAGAATACAGGAAACGTGTAGACCGATACCTGCGTCAAAGTCTAGACAGGGCCATCACGTGTTAAAAGAAATAAGAATGAAAGTTGGGGGTAGAGAAAAAGCTTTTTGAGAGTTGTACTCCGTGAGTCGAGTAGTCGAGGTTGTTGGTTCCTGAGCCTGTTTTTCTGTAGAGTGTTCGCCTGTGCTTATTTTAGCAAAGAGTTTTCTTTTCTGTCAGTTGTGCTGTTGTTTTACTAGTGACCCAGGGTCCGCGTTTTCCTATTTTTTTTTTGTCGGGCCTTAATCAAGGAGGCTTTAGCGTACCTTTTTCTTTTCCTTTTTTACACTTTTGTATCTGTTTCAATAATCTGCCAATAAAAATTTGAAAAGACAGTCGTTGCTCTACCGCCCATTTGTGCGCCCCCCGCTCGAGACCAAGGGATCCACTCAGCGCCCCACGCCGATACTCAGGTGAGTTCCCCGGGAATCGCGACCAGTCATTTAGGCACGAAAACTGCCCAGCTGGTGTTTACGCGAAACAGGGTCTATGAAGTGTTCATCTGCTCAGACACATATACTCTCTCGATAGGTGCGGTGTTGCGTCTCACAGATAAACTAACGGGGGGAATAAGGGCGGAGGAGGGCTCTTGAACGTTTTTGTTATCGGGTGGGAAGGGCGCGGTAACCGGGAGCGAAACGTATAGCCATAGGAATAAGTGATCGATAAATTATGATGTTTTGCCCAAAAAAGGGCCTATAAACGTCTGCTGCTATAAAAGATCCCTCCAGGTTTGCGTCAGGAGGCCCCGGTGAGCGTCTGTGACACCGTGGTTTGGTTGGGTGCGGAGATTCCTTTCCTGGGAGGGGAGGGAGCCTCGGACCAACTCGTAGCCAAGCGTGTGTTCTCCGCACACGTAGCCTATACAAATTCGTGAGACCCCGTGCGAGAGTTGGGTGATTTTGTTGCCGGGGGACCAGCACCCCGGTCAGCGACCTCGAGTCCCCACACGCTCGTTCGACACCACTGATGGCAAACTTGTACAACTGTGCCATCAGCAGCGTTTTAACGTAGGGTTTCTTAGTGTGGTTTTCCAGCTGCACTAAGGCTGAACAGCAGGCACTCCAACGGGGGGTCAAAACTGCGGGGAGAATCATTGGGACGACTCTCCCCGAGATCAGTACCGTCTACGCCAGCCGCTGTCTGAGGAGAGTGCACAACATCCTGCGGGGCCGTCAGCACCGGCATATACAACATGTACGTCATTGTATGGGACAATGTGAATTTCCACCGTGGCCCGCTCATAAGGGCATGGTTCACTACCCACCCAAGGATGGTCATGGTGTTCCTACCACCTAACTCTCCTTTCCTCAATCCAATTGAGGAGTTTGTCTCCGCTTGGAGGTGGAGAGTATATGAGCATCGGGCGCAAGATCAGAGGTCCCTGCTCCATGCAATGGTGCTGCATGCCAGGACATAACTGGAGATCAGTGGAGGGGACGGTTGCGACATGCACGCCGTTTCTTCCCTCGTTGTATCGCGAGCGAGAATCTACGGTGTGAAGTGGACGAGAGCCTACGGCCAGACAGGCAGCAGCGTGTGTCCGGCCAGGAGGGGGAGGACGGTGGCCACGAGAGGGAGGGGGAGGACAGCGACCAGGAGAGAACTGTTAGCTTTATTTACAGCACTGTAGGCTGCGTGTCATTGTCATTGTTTTTTGTCTGTGCGTTTATATTGTGCTGTATACATTTTCTTTTTACTCTGATGAATGGAAGTGACTTTCTGTGTGTGAATAAAAACTGTTACAATTTCCTTGGCGGTATGAGTGCAATGTGTGATGTCGAACCTTGGAGGCTACTCCTACCCTGAAATCCTATTTCTTTATTGATTTCAGTTTTATACTAGCCTGACGTTGTCACACTCATAATTCTAGTCAGAATATGAGTCTGAAAACTCTCCGTTGGGCTGTGACTACGGGGCGTGTTTCAACCGAACTCGTAAAACAAATGCCTCTTCGCTCAATTGGATAGACCTACAACCAATCAGAGCAACGTAATATGTTGTTTGTTGAAAACAAATTCAACCCAAGGGCTCTTTCGTGACGTTGTTGATTACGTTACTGTTGATCATCTGTCCATCATCGTATAAAGCCCGCCCTGGCAATTTCATTGGTCTGCCCAGATCCTGGTTTTATGTAGTTGTTCCCAATACGAGACCCTCCAGACCCAACTTCCCGACCAAATTGTTTTGTGGGCGGGGAGAAGTTGGGCTGGCAGCCAGGCTAGTTTTATACAAAACTGTATTCTGTTTGTCTGCTAGACAAAAACAGTACAGTAACCATTGTCAATGAAGAACTGGGCTCAGACTGAAAGTTGGACAAGAGGGATATTTCAACAGTCCTCTGCCATAGTGACATCCAAACATTTGGACTTGCAGTGCTTACACAATGCCAAAGGGACGAAGCATTTTGGGGGCACTGACTGTTTCAATGAGAAGGAAATGTACTTTTGACACATGAGTGAACTGTTTTGGGAGAGGTATAAGCTTTTGCAGGTGAACCACGGTGTTGTGCCGAACCATCCACGTTCTTTTGGCAAAAGCACCAAGAGTGTTGAGAATGTCCGCTTTGTTTCGAGAAATGAGCCAAAGCAATTGAGAAGGATCTTTGCTGTTTTTCTGGCACTGACTCTTTCTACACTTGTGGGAGAGATATGAGCTTTTGCTGGTGAGCTACAGTGTTGTGCTGAACTGGAAGACTGTTTTGCCAAATGATCTTAAGAGTTTTGAGAATGTCATTTTTGTTTCAAGAAATGAGCCAAACCAATGGAGAAAAACTGTAAAGCAGAGGAGAATCATAACAACACTGGTGCACACAAGTCCACACACACACACACACACACACACACACACACACACACACACACACACACACACACACACACACACACACTGGCTCACTTGCACACAGCCTTCAACCAAGTTCATCAATCCCATGAACTAGTGTGCTCCATCCCTCTTGGCTAGGGAGTGATGAACGGCCTGATGTGCAGAGGGGGGGATTGTGGATTTGTGCTATTAAACGTAACGCTAGCTCTGTCTCCGGGGAGGGCAAACAGCAGCCGTCCAAATATACACGTATTTGCAGCGAACACTTCATCAAAGCTAAGCTCAAGTAAAGTTAAACACAATTATATACAGGTATGTTAATGAACATATTTTTAGCCATAAAACACATCTTTATGTAATCGGTTTGACATAGTTTGTTGTGTATCGAGGCGACCAACTGCAGTGGTCGTAATGAGTTAAAGTTAGCTAGTTAGCTAAATAGTTACAGTGAGTTAGACCCCCCCCTCCCAACACCCCTCTTTATCACTCAGTGAGTTAGACCCCCCCCCAACAACCCTCTTAATCAATTCAATTCAATTCTTATATATATATATACATATATACACACATACACATGTCAGTCACACACACAGTATATTTTGTGTGTGTGCTTTGTGTGTGTGCCTTGTGTGTCTAGGTCATGTCGAACGCCCCTGAAGGAGCATTCGTTTTGATGGACTTTGGAGAAACAATTTAGAAAAAAAAAAAAAAGAATAATGCTTAATAATGAAAAGTGTGCATTTTGGCAAATGTGTTTGACTTTGTGCATACGTATATCCAAGTTGTGCATTAAAAAGTTGTAGATGCTTGCATACATATATAAAGGTTTTGCAATTTTAAGTTTGGTGTTTTTAAGAGGAGTTTTGACCTCTAACATACGCATGTGTTTTATTAGAAAGAATGTGCATTGGCAAATGTTTTTTAAGAAAGGGCATAATATTTTAACCCTTTGACGCGTACGAACACACCGGTGTGTTGAGTCCTGGCTGGTCCCTGGAGCGTACCAACACACCGGTGTGTTGGAACGCGTCCTTTAGAATGTCCAGTTTGGCTTATTACGTAACAATAAACTCTTCAGCATTAGCCTACGCGTATGTTATAAACATGAATCTCAATTTACTGTATATTTTGAGAAAGTTTACCTTTATTATCCATAAGAAAACGTTCAAACAATTTAGTTTAGCTAATGTTAGCTAACAGCTAACCAAAAATAACTCACGCTTTACTCACGCCACCTAGTAAACCATAATATTATCCGTTTTCCTTGACTTGGCTATCGCTTTCAACAGATTTTACTATTGTACAACCAACCAGAGATCGAAATAATAGATATACGTTCACAAATATGCATCTAAAACATCTGACATTCGTCTGTCTTTCGTCTCGTTTTGAGCTACTAGAGGCCATCTTTGATTTTTTTGTCTTCCGGCAACAAATATGACCCTTGATGATGTACCCCTTGACCCCGTACACCTCAGTATTTTCTCGTGAGAAGATTAGGTCATCTCGTTGACCATTTGACACCCACAATGCAGAGTACTGATCAAAACAAAAAACATGGCAGCCTACATTATCGTCATTAGCCAAGTTAGCTTCTCGAAAGCTACACTACGATAATATATCATATCAATTCACTGTGGATTCACCTGTGTGAATATTTAAAAATCGGAACAGTAATGACAGTACTAAGTTATTTTAATAAATATTTTAATAAGTTAAAAAGCCCACACCAACACGTTTCTTAATTTTTAACACGTATCCTTTTACTCATTTCAGGTAGCTAATTACATGTCCAGGAAAGGGTACAATCTCGTCATTGTCACGTTACATATCAATGAATATCATTAGCACACAGCTATAAAAAATATCACATCAAAATTATTTAAAACCTTACTGTGTAGGGGTAGGCAAAGCTTCCGTCAACATATCGGCAAAAAGGTACAGCATGTTTGAGTTGTGTGATGTACTGGCTATGTTTAGGACATGATCCTTTACACAGGATCCACTATGGACATCCAGGATCATGAAGGGCTTGGGATTTCTGGATCTGTTGTCATGACAAGTCAACTGGTATTTATTGTCATCATATACTTACAGTACACAATGAAACAAAACAACGTTCTTCCAGGACCTAGACATAACCTAGACAACTACAACAACTGTGTGGAATTAGGTCAATAAAATTGGTCCAATAAGACAAGATGAAATTTGTGACAAATGCCTCAAAACACCAAGAAGTGGGGATACTGTGAATGTAAACAAGTAAGCTAGTGCAAGGGAAACTGAATGTAAACATAACATACTAATACCATAATACATGGACATCAGTTATTGAGGTAGCAGCAATATGCAAAAATATTGAGTTTGATGATGTACAGGAGCGTGTGGGGTGCATGGGTTTGTCCACAATGCGTGTGGGTTTGGGGATGCAGCATTTGGTATAGATGTTTGTGAGGGAGGGCAGAGAGATCCTGACTATCTTCTCAGCTGTCCTCACTGTCCTCTGCAGGCCGTGATGCAGCTCCTTGGGATGCTCTCTACAGTCCCTCTATGCAATGTGGTGATGGTGTGGGATGGGAGATGGGCTTTCAGCCTTTGCAAAAAAATAAACATGCTGCTGGTACATCAAGGAATTAGGTGTTTGACGGTCTCGTTGATGTTCAGCAAGGAATGGTCACTTTGTGCTGACCGTACTTGCTCGACACCTGAGAGAAGGCCATGTACTATACATGGACAATTTGTACAGCAGTGCTGTCATGTTCTGTTTCTTGGAACGGGGCCTGTGCAGGCCAACATTCACCTGTAAAATTATAGGGAGATGTTCAAGATATAGAAAACGGTCAACAGCAGGCAATCAAGTGGTATCACAAGTGGTGCGTTTCATTACCCTATGAAACATTACAGTCATACATTGCCGTCTTGTCATTTCAATAGGTTGTTAGATTGAATAAGCATAAAGTCTGGTTTATTCTACATGTCGTCCATCAACTAGCCCTAGCCCAGATTTTCCAAACAAATTACACTTGCCTCTCATTTTTGCTTGAACTGTGGCCTGACAATAAATGAGGAATACATTTTCTATCAACACGGAAATTAATGACAGTAGATGGTAGCAAGAGATCACAAAACATAGCCATCAATATAGAATGGATGTCTGAATTATTGTGTTTGCTTTAATTTGACTAAACATGGCAAGTTAGTAATCGCTAGTTACCTGAATAATACCCTTTACTACGAGCTAGCTAGTAAAAACATCAGATAGTGGAAAACAACCACAGGTCATGCTTTCGTCTCAATATCATGCCACAGGTATGTGTATATTTTGTGGGTATAAATAATCTACTCACCAGAAAAGTTTCCCAGATAAAGATGCCAACCAAAAAGGTTTGAAGGTATCCAAGCAGCATGAGCTTGCTTGATCGCCTTTCGCCGAGGTGTGTGGGAGTCATGTTCCAGTCTCGCCTATAGCTCAATTTGGTTGACGATCAACAGTTGCTGCTAATTTACTTGGCTATGTTACGTAGTTTGTGTAGTAGGATTATAACAAAGTAATGCAAGTGCATCTAGTCAGTCTAGCGTATTACTAGGATTGTAATGTATCGTTTTGTTTTCGTTTAGCTGGCTTCCATCCAGTAACTTATTTTGTGAACACTGGCTGCGTTGCCAACTCAGAAGGTTTACGAGATGGAAGCCAGCTGGAGAAAACAAAACGATGAATATAAATCAAATTAGACTGACTGGATGTATCCAAATTATTTTGTATTCGTTATAATCCGACCACACAAACAACGTAACATAGCCTAGTAAATTAGCAACAGCTAACTTGTTGATTGACTCTTTACTACACTACGAGCTAGCTAGTTTGGCAAAAACATCACCTCGTGAAATACAACAGTTCATGCTTTCATCTCAGTATCGTGCAAACTATATGGGTGGTATAATTTGAGTTATACAAATACTTCAGTCACCAGAATAATAGCCAAAATATCTACTTTGAAGGTTTCCGCCAGTCCCCTGAAGCGGAAGAAATACGTAACGAGAAGGTGGATAAACAAAACAACCAATGAATGGAGTATTCGTCACTAATACGGGGTGCAAACTAGGTCAATGGAAAATGCGAACCGAGAAATACTTAAATTGTATAGCAATTCGATTTTAATGCGTCATAATCAATTTCTGGAACGTTGAGATTGATCCAAACTCACGCGCATAAAAAACTCACTCTGGGGGACCAGTCAAGGAATTTAGAACCTACGTGTGAAAGGGTTAAAGAATGTTAAGAAATAGCTGGAAAATGTCTTAGAACCTTTTTTACCTTTTTTGAATTTTACAAAACTTTGTAGATGTGCATCTTAAAATGGATATGTAGTATTGCTAATGTGTAAAAGTTTAAGACAGAGTGTTTCAGTATGATAAATGCAGAGGATGTGGTTAGGAAATGCTTGAATAGATGGAACCACATTTAACTTTTTGGAGAATACAGGAAACGTGTAGACCGATACCTGCGTCAAAGTTTAGACAGGGCCATCACGTGTTAAAAGAAATAAGAATGAAAGTTGGGGGTAGAGAGAAAGCTTTTTGAGAGTTGTACTTCGTGAGTCGAGTAGTCGAGGTTGTTAGTTCCTGAGCCTGTTTTTCTGTAGAGTGTCCGCCTGTGCCTATTTTAGCAAAGAGTTTTCTTTTCTGTCAGTTGTGCTGCTGTTTTACTAGGGACCCAGGGTCCGCGTTTTCCTATTTTTTTTGTCGTGCCTTAATCAAGGAGGCTTTAGCTTACCTTTTTCTTTTCCTTTTTTACACTTTTGTATCTGTTCCAATAATCTGCCAATAAAAATGTGAAAAGACAGTCGTTGCTCTACCGCCCATTTGTGCGCCCCCCGCTCGAGACCAAGGGATCCACTCAGCGCCCCACACCGATACTCAGGTGAGTTCCCCGGGAATCGCGACCAGTCATTTAGGCACGAAAACTGCCCAGCTGGTGTTTACGCGAAACAGGGTCTTGAAGTGTTCATCTGCTCAGACACATATACTCTCTCGATAGGTGCGGTGTTGCGTCTCACAGATAAACTAACGGGGGGAATAAGGGCGGAGGAGGGCCCTTGAACGTTTTTGTTATCGGGTGGGAAGGGCGCGGTAACCGGGAGCGAAACGTAGCCATAGGAATAAGTGATCGATAAATTATGATGTTTTGCCCAAAAAAGGGCCTATAAACGTTTGCTGCTATAAAAGATCCCTCCAGGTTTGCGTCAGGAGGCCCCGGTGAGCGTCTGTGACACCGTGGTTTGGTTGGGTGCGGAGATTCCTTTCCTGGGAGGGGAGGGAGCCTCGGACTAACTCGTAGCCAAGCGTGTGTTCTCCGCACACGTAGCCTATACAAATTCGTGAGACCCCGTGCGAGAGTTGGGTGGCGTAGCGAGGCGTAACAGTACATTTGTTGCCGGGGGATCAGCACCCCGGTCAGCGACCTCGAGTCCCCACACGATCGTTCGACAGTCACTCACTGTCTCTCAGGTTGTGGCATACTGATACATACTGGGCAGCAAGGTATGCCCTGTCTCCTTCTCCTAGGAGGATTTTTACCTTTGAGAGCTCACTAAGACCTTTGAAATATGACATTACAGAGTGGAGTTTGTTCCAGTAATCATTTCTTATATCACTGAATGTTTCACATTGTAGGAGGAAGTGCATCTCTGTCTCGACCTCACCTGTCAAACAGTGACCACTGTTGCGGGGTTTGCTCGTTTAAAGATAGAAATACTTATTTATCATAAAGTCTCGGGGCACCACCCTAATATTGGTTTAGGACATTAGGGAATCCTATGTTTAATATGTAATAATCAGTCTCATCTTTAGGAATGAATTCGTTCTAAGTGTAGAGCCAATCGTAACATCAGTGAACACGCATGTCAAAATATCTTTACATTGAATTTATTCAAGTAAGGTAAACAGATCTTATGAACAAGTTGGATTATGGGTTTGATATGAGAGATTGGTTTCAATGAACAGAATGAAATGGTCTAACTTAAAGAAAGACAGAAATTGTACAGTCAATGATTACATCCTTACAAATCATAAACAGAGCTCACGCCAATGCCATGTCGAGGAGGAAAGAGCGTTAGCCATAGTTACGTTTGATCAGGGGTTGATCAATGAGGTTGAGGGCGGTTTGCGCCAAAGGTCCATTTGAAGAATCTGAAGTCACAGCGCGGCTGCGCTGGGTCATGTGACTGAGTCTGTGGGATCTCAGTGAAGTCTCAATTAGAATTGCGTTTTTGGTTCTTCTGTTGAAACGTCCAGATAGTGACGCGTTCACTATAAAGTTGAATCTCAGGAGAAGCTTGGCGACGTCCTTTGGAACGCCAATCCTGATGGCGTTCATGCCATGGTCGGTTTCGCTGGAGTCAGAGATTGATGGTCATCTTAGGGCTTTATACAGTTCGAGAGAGGACCCGTCTGGGGTCAGATGTGGATTGGGGGAAGCTGGGTTCTCAACTCCCCCCTCCTTCCTTCACACCTACCAAAGGTGTGATCTGATCTCTGGCTGGTTCATTCGATGGTTCAAATATTGTTCTGGACATCTTGGTACAGTTACAAAATATAGTTGAATGATTGTTTTATTATGATAGCTTTGTGTAGATACCAAGAATGACGTGGTTATCTTTCAGGAAGAAGGAGTTGTTACTAGAATCAAGATTTCAGTGAACACAACATTAAAACAAAGTAACAAACATAACACAAATATCCCTCTCATAATTCTCCACCTTGTACTCTTGTGGTAAAGGTGAAGTCTCAAGAACTTTCCTCAAAAGTTCTGATCAAGGTATGTTCTTTGTTCAAATCGCCGCCGAAACGGATAGCAAATGGTCGCTGGAGACGTGTTGTCTAAATCAGGCCCTTTGAAGCTTGCAAGCTAGCAGGGGGGCTGATTAGGTAGATTGGGGAGGTCCCCCCCCCCAATTCTATGGTTCCTTTGCATCGGCGTTTGGTGGGTAATCAGCATACTGAGGGTGTCACAAGGGCTGATTAGGTTTGTCTGATGTGATTGAATCACTCTTCAGGTGTGGCAAGATGTTGGCTCCGTGTGGTCTTGCGGACCTCACTACATCCCCCCGGATGTCAACTTTCATAGACCGTCGTCGATGAAACTGTTGACATGAAGACAATAGAAGAAAGACCACAGCAGCGTAACAGCATGTCACCCCCCCTCCCCAGACATTGGCATGGCTATGAGTGATTAAGCTATGACATGACATAGGAAAAAGGTTGAGAGGAAATTATTGAAACAAAAAGAGGCACTTGAAGTGGCTTACAATGGCCGTAGCAATTGAAGCTTTGTGACTAGGGGTCTAGATGAGGGAAAAGTTGTCGGCTTTTCAATCTTTTTAAATCAAACTAGTTCAATAAACTCATTTAGGTTATGGTTACAATTGACTGCCAAAGACGTATACAAATAACGAATAAAGGTACAAGGTAATTATAGTACATACTTTACACAATTATAGTTACTAAGTAGCTTATTGAAGTCAACGTAACTAAACCACATTGATGAACTGCATCTAATAATGTAACTTGAGTTTGGCAACCACTGTTTTTTTAAAACACAGTTAGCTGCGGGAATAGTCAATGCTTTTTCGACAAGCTATATCGTGGCGGCATAATAGGTTACGTGTAGAAACTGCATTGTTTAGTTGCTTCTAAACAAAAGTCCTTCAGGACTAATCACTACTGTCTGTTTCCTTGAACTAGACATGTGCACCAACGTTTTAGTTGGTTGGTTTATTCACTTAACCAAATAGCTACACTATTAAAATAGAGGCTATAATAAAGGCTCTTATGCTACTTTCCTTGAAGAGCTGGCCGAGGCAGATTACAACGTAAATGTCGGGGCAGCGGTGTTTCTGAGCACGCGCGTACCTCCGGTCAAACCTAGCTGCTTCCTTTGAGCTAGCTGGTCCCACACACACACTAGGAGCTATTTCACGAAAAACTATTGAATACGCACACAGCCACTGTAGCCCAGGCACAGTAGTATTAAATACATGGTGCTACATGCAGTTAGAGCTCGCTCTATTTTAACAGTTCGTTTCACAAAAGTTACGATTGCTCATTTCAATCTATCTTAGCCTCACACGGGGCACCATTATGTAGCGGGGTTTTCTCGTTTAAGATTAGCAATACTTAATTTATAATAAAGTATGTACTTCTTGGGGGCACCACCTCTTATTTGTTAAAGAGACAGAGGAAACCTTATTGAATAATATTGAATAATAGCCTTCGTAATAATCAGTCTAATCTTAAGTCGTGAATTCTATGAAAGTAGAGCAGATCAGATAACGTGAGTGATATGCGAATATTATACACAATGATTTATTTAGGAAAATGTAATTATAATGAACAAATACCAGATAAGTTATGGGTTAGTCAGAGTAGTACAGTGGCTGGATGCAAATGAGGGCGAGCAACACAATGGCTGTGTAGAGCGCGTGTGAAGGGGGGAGGGAGAGAGAGAGTGAGAGAGGGGTAGAGAGGGACAGGTAGGCCTTTGTGGTAACAATGGACGAGCAAGGGCAACTGACTTAACAAGGGTTAAGTTAACTCATTTGTAAAATACAATCAAACATCAACAATTTAATCACAACATGCCAATATGTCACAAGTAAGAAATATTGCAAATCGTAGTTACTTTTGTCGGTTTGAAGAAGGAGTCAAAGGTTCGTTATGTCCAACGAATAGAAAGCGGAATCTCTCGTCAAAGTTCCGGGCGCTCAGTGAATGTGCCAATTGAGAGGAATAGGTTAGAGAGTGACGCTTAAACTTCAGAATATAACAATACAACATTCATAAATGGTTTTGTTAGTATGGTACAATCATTTTGATATCAAGATTGTCTGACTTAACTATACTTGAAGGGAAGTTATAATCAAACCTCAGTTAAACAACGTTCTAAGTAAATGAGAAAAACACACATTATAACACATCAACTACTGTCATTGAAATAGTGTCCATGAGCCATGTAGTCCTTGAGAATATGTTTGTAAATCCACATAAGAAAGTTCTTCCTTATAAATCCTTTGTCTGATACTGTGGGCCGTGTGGCCTCTGTATCTGACCCCATGCTGGGTCAGAAGCTTTGAAGCTTCTCCTCTGGGAGAAGGACAAAGGGGGAAGACCCTTTCCTTGTCGGGGGTAGGAGAAGGTGTGATGGTACCGTGCTTTGTCTGTGGACTGTGC
Organism: Osmerus eperlanus; assembly: GCF_963692335.1. Classification (NCBI taxonomy): domain Eukaryota; kingdom Metazoa; phylum Chordata; class Actinopteri; order Osmeriformes; family Osmeridae; genus Osmerus; species Osmerus eperlanus. The sequence continues at coordinate 4,541,286 of NC_085023.1, forward strand.
TACACCACATATTCTGTTTTCTTTTGGTTGCCATGATTTTTTGTGTCGTCCTGTTTCAATAGGACGACACAGAGTAGGGAGGGAGGGTGGGGGAGAGAGTAGGGAGGGAGGGTGGGGGGGAGAGAGTAGGGAAGGAGGGTGGGGGGAGAGAGTAGGGAGGGAGGGTGGGGGGGAGAGAGTAGGGAGGGAGGGTGGGGGGGAGAGAGTAGGGAGGGAGGGTGGCGGGAGAGAGTAGGGAGGGAGGGTGGGGGGGAGAGAGTAGGGAGGGAGGGTGGGGGAGAGAGTAGGGAGGGAGGGTGGGGGGAGAGAGTAGGGAAGGAGGGTGGGGGGAGAGAGTAGGGAGGGAGGGTGGGGGGAGAGAGTGGGGAGGGAGGGTGGGTGGAGAGAGTAGGGAGGGAGGGTGGGGGAGAGAGGAGGGAGGGAGGGTGGGGGAGAGAGTAGGGAGGGAGGGTGGGGGGAGAGAGTAGGGAGGGAGGGTGGGGGAGAGAGTAGGGAGGGAGGGTGGGGGGAGAGAGTAGGGAAGGAGGGTGGGGGGAGAGAGTAGGGAGGGAGGGTAGGGGGAGAGAGTACATTTACATTTATTCATTTAGCAGACGCTTTTCTCCAAAGCGACTTCCAAGAGAGCTTTACAAAAGAGCACAGGTCACTGATCATAACACTGAGACGCCCCAAACATTGCGGGGAGCCAAACATGAAGCATACATTGTGAAAAACCTAAATAAGTGCCAGAAGGAAGAACCATAAGAGCTTGTAGTTGAGTAAGTTACAATTAAACAACATGAACCTCAAAAAAGTGCAAGTGTACCTGTAGAAAAAACAAGCAACAGTAAAAATATATTTCACAGCGAGTACGGTAATTTTATCAGTTTTATCAGTTACAGCTAACCAACAAGAGCAACAAGTCTCTAAGTAAGAGTCATTGTGATCCTGGAGGAAACTAACATCAGGTCCAGCAAATTATCCCTAAGTACCGTTGTACTCCCGGAACAAGTGCGTCTTGAGCCTTTTCTTGAAGGTGGAGAGACAGTCAGTGTCTCTGATGGAGGTGAGGAGGTGATTCCACCATTGGGGGGCCAGACAGGAGAAGAGCTTGGGTTGGGAGCGGGTGCTCTTGAGAGGTGGGACCACCAGACGGTTGTCAGAAGAAGACCGTAGGTGGCGAGGGGGGGGGGGGGGGGGTGTAAGGCTGGAGGAGAGACTTGATGTAGTCGGGAGCAGTCCCGTTCACCGCTCGGAAGGTCAGTACCAGAGTCTTGAATCTGATACGGGCCGTGATGGGAAGCCAGTGGAGGGAGTTGAGGAGTGGGGGGAGAGAGTAGGGAGGGAGGGTGGGGGAGAGAGTAGGGAGGGAGGGTGGGGGGGAGAGAGTAGGGAAGGAGGGTGGGGGGAGAGAGTAGGGAGGGAGAGTAGGGAGGGAGGGTGGGGGAGAGAGAGTAGGGAGGGAGGGTGGGGGGAGAGAGTAAGGAGGGAGGGTGGGGGGAGAGAGTAGGGAGGGAGGGTGGGGGAGAGTAGGGAGGGAGGGTGGGGGGAGAGAGTAGGGAGGGAGGGTGGGGGGGAGAGAGTAGGGAGGGAGGGTGGGGGAGAGAGTAGGGAGGGAGGGTGGGGGGAGAGAGTAGGGAGGGAGGGTGGGGGAGAGAGTAGGGAGGGGGGGTGGGGGGAGAGAGTAGGGAGGGAGGGTGGGGTGGAGAGAGTAGGGAGGGAGGGTGGGGGGAGAGAGTAGGGAGGGAGGGTGGGGGGAGAGAGTAGGGAGGGAGGGTGGGGGGAGAGAGTAGGGAGGGAGGGTGGGGGGGAGAGAGTAGGGAGGGAGGGTGGGGGGGAGAGAGTAGGGAGGGAGGGTGGGGGGAGAGAGTAGGGAGGGAGGGTGGGGGAGAGAGTAGGGAGGGAGGGTGGGGGGAGAGAGTAGGGAGGGAGAGTAGGGAGAGAGTAGGGAGAGAGTAGGGAGGGAGGGTGAGGGGAGAGAGTAGGGAGGGAGGGGATCACACTAGACACACACAGTGTATATTCAAGTGGGTAATACTGTCATATTACTGGTCCTAAATGTAGTGTTTCCAGTGTGTGTGTGTGTGTGTGTGTGTGTGTGTACGTGTGTGTGTACATGTGTGTGTGTGTGTGCATGTGTGTGTGTGTGTGTACGTGTGTGTGTGTGTGTACGTGTGTGTGTGTGTGTACGTGTGTGTGTGTGTACATGTGTGTGTGTGTGTGTGTGCATGTGTGTGTGTGTGTGTACGTGTGTGTGTGTGTCTATAGGGCCACTGGGTCATTTTTTGTGTCGTCCTGTTTCAATAGGACGACACAGAGTAGGGAGGGAGGGTGGGGGAGAGAGTAGGGAGGGAGGGTGGGGGGGAGAGAGTAGGGAAGGAGGGTGGGGGGAGAGAGTAGGGAGGGAGGGTGGGGGGGAGAGAGTAGGGAGGGAGGGTGGGGGGGAGAGAGTAGGGAGGGAGGGTGGCGGGAGAGAGTAGGGAGGGAGGGTGGGGGGGAGAGAGTAGGGAGGGAGGGTGGGGGAGAGAGTAGGGAGGGAGGGTGGGGGGAGAGAGTAGGGAAGGAGGGTGGGGGGAGAGAGTAGGGAGGGAGGGTGGGGGGAGAGAGTGGGGAGGGAGGGTGGGTGGAGAGAGTAGGGAGGGAGGGTGGGGGAGAGAGGAGGGAGGGAGGGTGGGGGAGAGAGTAGGGAGGGAGGGTGGGGGGAGAGAGTAGGGAGGGAGGGTGGGGGAGAGAGTAGGGAGGGAGGGTGGGGGGAGAGAGTAGGGAAGGAGGGTGGGGGGAGAGAGTAGGGAGGGAGGGTAGGGGGAGAGAGTACATTTACATTTATTCATTTAGCAGACGCTTTTCTCCAAAGCGACTTCCAAGAGAGCTTTACAAAAGAGCACAGGTCACTGATCATAACACTGAGACGCCCCAAACATTGCGGGGAGCCAAACATGAAGCATACATTGTGAAAAACCTAAATAAGTGCCAGAAGGAAGAACCATAAGAGCTTGTAGTTGAGTAAGTTACAATTAAACAACATGAACCTCAAAAAAGTGCAAGAGTGTACCTGTAGAAAAAACAAGCAACAGTAAAAATATATTTCACAGCGAGTACGGTAATTTTATCAGTTTTATCAGTTACAGCTAACCAACAAGAGCAACAAGTCTCTAAGTAAGAGTCATTGTGATCCTGGAGGAAACTAACATCAGGTCCAGCAAATTATCCCTAAGTACCGTTGTACTCCCGGAACAAGTGCGTCTTGAGCCTTTTCTTGAAGGTGGAGAGACAGTCAGTGTCTCTGATGGAGGTGAGGAGGTGATTCCACCATTGGGGGGCCAGACAGGAGAAGAGCTTGGGTTGGGAGCGGGTGCTCTTGAGAGGTGGGACCACCAGACGGTTGTCAGAAGAAGACCGTAGGTGGCGAGGGGGGGGGGGGGGGGTGTAAGGCTGGAGGAGAGACTTGATGTAGTCGGGAGCAGTCCCGTTCACCGCTCGGAAGGTCAGTACCAGAGTCTTGAATCTGATACGGGCCGTGATGGGAAGCCAGTGGAGGGAGTTGAGGAGTGGGGGGAGAGAGTAGGGAGGGAGGGTGGGGGAGAGAGTAGGGAGGGAGGGTGGGGGGGAGAGAGTAGGGAAGGAGGGTGGGGGGAGAGAGTAGGGAGGGAGAGTAGGGAGGGAGGGTGGGGGAGAGAGAGTAGGGAGGGAGGGTGGGGGGAGAGAGTAAGGAGGGAGGGTGGGGGGAGAGAGTAGGGAGGGAGGGTGGGGGAGAGTAGGGAGGGAGGGTGGGGGGAGAGAGTAGGGAGGGAGGGTGGGGGGGAGAGAGTAGGGAGGGAGGGTGGGGGAGAGAGTAGGGAGGGAGGGTGGGGGGAGAGAGTAGGGAGGGAGGGTGGGGGAGAGAGTAGGGAGGGGGGGTGGGGGGAGAGAGTAGGGAGGGAGGGTGGGGTGGAGAGAGTAGGGAGGGAGGGTGGGGGGAGAGAGTAGGGAGGGAGGGTGGGGGGAGAGAGTAGGGAGGGAGGGTGGGGGGAGAGAGTAGGGAGGGAGGGTGGGGGGGAGAGAGTAGGGAGGGAGGGTGGGGGGGAGAGAGTAGGGAGGGAGGGTGGGGGGAGAGAGTAGGGAGGGAGGGTGGGGGAGAGAGTAGGGAGGGAGGGTGGGGGGAGAGAGTAGGGAGGGAGAGTAGGGAGAGAGTAGGGAGAGAGTAGGGAGGGAGGGTGAGGGGAGAGAGTAGGGAGGGAGGGGATCACACTAGACACACACAGTGTATATTCAAGTGGGTAATACTGTCATATTACTGGTCCTAAATGTAGTGTTTCCAGTGTGTGTGTGTGTGTGTGTGTGTGTGTGTGTACGTGTGTGTGTGTGTACATGTGTGTGTGTGTGTGCATGTGTGTGTGTGTGTGTACGTGTGTGTGTGTGTGTACGTGTGTGTGTGTGTGTACGTGTGTGTGTGTGTACATGTGTGTGTGTGTGTGTGTGCATGTGTGTGTGTGTGTGTACGTGTGTGTGTGTGTCTATAGGGCCACTGGGTCACCAACAAACACACAGCATGTCTTCTATCATCCTGTATAAAACATCTTTATTTCTCCTTATTTAGGCAGTAAGACACTATTTAGTTCATCACATTCAGTGGGACTGAGATCAAAGACAGGATTGTTGTTTGTCAACAATTAACCCGTTAAGGAGCAGCATCACACGTGTGCGATAGTTTGAAAGCCCCACAGAGTAACGTCGCACGTGTGATTCTGAACATTCCAACCGACTATTTTCCGATAGACAAAAACGACATGACAAACGCTGTAGTATGGCTTCAAAATGTACAATTAGGAGGCTAACAAGTAACACTAGCAGGTAGTAGCATTGCTACGAGTATTATGCTAGGTTGCTAGGTAACGGAAGCTAACTAAAGCTAGCTTCCGTTTTGGAAAAATAACTCACTCTGGTGGAAGCGTCGGTAATATTTAGAGATATTAATAATATTTAATATCAGTAATATTTACATCTAAAGGTTAAAACAAAACAAACATTCTACACACACCAATATTTACAAACACTCTGGGATATCAATTCCAACTGTATACAGTTCAATCTTCAATGACATCTATGTGAGCACAGTGTGTGAGAGTGTGTGTGGGCTATTCTACCTGACACAGGGACACTGGGGAGTCAGGATGAACATAGAACCCAGGATAGAGGGGCTCAGTGAATGTGCTGTGGAATGTGTGCAGGTGGGTCAGTGTGTCAGAGGAGACTGTGTAGAAGGACAGAGTGCCGGCCGGCCAGTCCAGATACACTCCTACTCTGTGGGAGCTGGAGGGGGGGGCAGGTATGGCAGTGCTCTTATTATTGTGCCTGGCAGAGTAACTGTTACCATCACACTCCAGACTCCAGGACTTGTTATTGTATCCAAGCACACAGTCATCAACCTGTCCTCTCCTGCTGATTCCTTTATATGTCACTGCTATAGAAACCCATCTTCCACTCCTCTCTGCCTCCCAGTAACAGCGCCCAGACAGACCCTCTCTACACAGAACCTGCTCCCAGTCCTCAAATCTCTCTGGGTGATCAGGATACGGCTGCTCCTCTCTCCTCCATGTCACCTTTCTGTTCTCCTCAGACAGAGAGAGGACTCTGTATGCTGTGTTTGGGTCCAGTGTGAGCTCACAGGCATCTGATGGGGGAGACCAAGACACAATATATTACTGATCATCATCATTCACATTAGAATGTCTCCCTCTTCCTGCCCTCCCCCTTTCATTCTCTCCCCCCCCACCCCCCTGACCTCCTCCCCCCCACCCCCCTTATCTACTCTCTCCCCCCCACCTCCTCTCCCCCAACACCACTTATCTGCTCTCTCCCCCCACCCCCATTATCTATTCTCTCCCCCACGCCCCCTGACCTCCTCTCCCCCCCACCTCCCCCCCCACCCCCCTGACCTCTCCCCCCCCACCCCCCTCATCTACTCTCTCCCCCCATCCCTGACCTCCTCTCCCCCCCACCTCCTCTCCCCCCACCCCCCTTATCTACTCTCTCCCCCCCACCCCCTCTCCCCCTACCCCCTCATCTACTCTCTCCCCCCATCCCTGACCTCCTCTCCCCCCCACCTCCCTTATCAACTCTCTCCCCCCCGCCCCCTGACCTCTCCCCCCCCACCCCCCTTATCTACTCTCTCCCCCCCACCTCCTCTCCCCCGACCCCCCCCCACCTCCTCTCCCCCGACCCCCCCCCCCCTCCTCTCCCCCCACCCCCCTGACCTCCTCTCAGAAGAGGAGAGAGACGAAAGGGGAGAAGGAGATGAAGGGAGGGGTGGGAGGAGAGGGTAGGGCAGTGGAGAGGGAAGGAAGCGAGGAGTGAGGGAAGGAGGGAGGGGGACAGGAAACACACAGCAGCTAGGGGAAGGGAGGGGGGGGAACAGGGGAGGGGGAGAGAGGGGAGGGTGAAGGGAGGGCACATACGTGTGTCCATTTCTGACAGTGTCAAAGTCACTAATGGTATTGTCCCTGTATGACCCTGTGTACCAGAACTAAGTAGCAGTCAATACTCACATTTCCTAAGACCAGGTTTGATCCAGCACTCTCCACCATGATCCACACTGTAGGGAGAAGCAGAGGAATGATGAGGAAATGACACCTCACCTGTTGCTACGTGACTAAAGTAAACATGTTGTTTCTATGTTTATCATCAGAGGTGTATTCCAGAAAACAGCTCAGAGTTTTACAAACTCTGAGCCTAACCCTGAACTCGGACTTGATGAACCCTGAGATGGGAAGCACAGAGTTATCGGTTCCAGAAGAGCTGATCTGAGTTCGTTTAATTCTAATTCACTGGAATTAGGAATTCTCATGCGTGCAGGCGAGTATGCAAACATTTTCTGAAAGGTAAACAACAACTGCAACAGCAAAAGAGAGACAATTGGTCAATGAGTACATTTCAATGCAGTCTATTTATTTGACATTTAACCACACGTCTTACTACAGCTGGACAAGTGGTGGAACAATCCTATGGGCACAAAACACACTTGGCAGCAGCTGAAAATGAAATATAAAATCAGTTCAAACAGGTAGGGCATATTTTGCTTTGGCCTTCCCACCCCCTTTGCATGTCATGAGTTCTGTAATGTTGTACAATGTATGTGCCCATGTGCTGAGGTGTTTTCTCCTGTTCTCACACTGTACTCCTCTAGGAGCATAGTCTGGGGGTTGACTTTTTCTCTCATGTTTCTGCTGACATTTTCAAGGGGGCGCCGATAATGGCTGCCTCGGTCGGTATCTTTCGGCCAAAGTAAATTCCTTGTCTGTCATTGTCCCCTTCTGATTCAGACACATGATTGTTTTAATCATGTTTGACAGGATTAAACCAAGTACAAATCATTCAGTGGCTGTCTCAACTTGTGAGAATGCTGTTTTAACACATAAATGTTGTCTCACCTAATCCTGCTCAGTATATGAACATTGGACTTGTAGTGGACTAACAGAAAGAAGGCAGAGGAGGGCACCACCTCTGACAGAGGCAGAAGAGCTGGCTCTGAGCCAGAACGCTGGGCGACCAGCGGCTGAAGGCATCCCTGGAGGGAACTCATCCAAGCCTATCACCCCCGAGGACACAAGTGCCCACATAACATGTTAGTGTGTTTGTGGAGATTTCATTTGGGGGGTTCATTTCTCCCAAAGGTCATTGATGGTGTTACCTGCCTTGTTGAGCCTTCTGCCACAACAGAACCTCTTGCAGTTTAAGTTCTCAATATTGCAAAGACTGTGTACAGTACAGTAGAACAGAATGCTCTTCATCACAGAATGATACAGATATGTTGTCTGCTGCCACAGAGAGGGATTCAGAAAGACCTACAGAGGTATACATCTTACTGTATGGTAGCTACTGAGCTACACTGTTCTCTCCCCATGTACATTGTTTTGAGGTTCTTGTGTGGAATTATGGGTTTGACACGTGATGAGAAAAAAGAATGAATGGTAAAACAACTGGCACATTCTTCTCCTTTATAACAGAGCATGACTGGGCATTACAAGGAGGAGCAGGGTTTCCCACAGAAAACGTGTTAGTTAAGGTGGTAGGGTTTGCCGTCAGACCGGGAGGGGGGGTTGTAGAGTCTAGCCTAATGTGTTCTGGGGGGAGGGGGGTCGTTTGTACGATAGACTAATGCATTCTGCAGAGAAGGTACTGTTTGGAATGAAAGGGAGCAAACAGGACAGAGTAACACGGCATTCATCTTTCTTTTTGTTTTGGACGACGTAGTTAAGGCGGCAGGCGTGTGTTGCTTAGGCGGCCGCCTTAACTGGAAAGTGCTGCGGGAAACCCTGAGGAGGGTCCATCAACCTCCACAGCACAGATTAACAGGGACATGTTCAGTAAATACCAGGTTAGCTCCGCATGGAAACTTCATGTCATCCTTATGTGTTATACACAGTGGCGGTCCTAGCACATTTGGCGCCCCAGGCAAGTTTTTCCCTTACAGATGCAACCAAATTGGCCGCAATTTAGAGCCTCTCCATGTGGTCATTTTATATCAACTATTTATTCATTGAATTGAAAGAAAATGTGCCATATTGTGTTATGTATCGTTATCGGGATATGAAAGGATCTATCAGGATATGAGATTTTGGTCATATCGCACAGCCCTACTGCAAACTAAAATACAACAGTACATTATCAGTAATACATTTAAAATGGGGAAAATGGGAATAATTGCTTTGCAGGTCAATTTAAGGTGTAGGCCCCTACATGTTCTGCCTGTGCCCCCAACATGTTCAGTTAGGGGCTACAGTGCTCCTAGTAAAACAAGTTAGTCTGGAGCCCTGGATGAGGAAAGGACACCCCATGTCTGATAGTTGCTTCAGGCTCGGCATGAGGGAGGAGAGAGGGAGAAATTCATGGTTTGTTAAACAAAAGCTGCCAGCAAGCAGGTTAGGTTAGTTACCATCAGTTACCGTGGTAACTTAACCAGAGTTTGTGTTTCCTCTCTTTCTGGAACAGAAAACCCAGAGTTTCCCTCATCTCAGGGTTAACAAACTCACTGTTTTCACTTCAACCCACTTTCTGGAATAGACCACAGGAAATACAATTAGGATTGTAGCTATATAGTCATAATTGCACTAAAGGCTATTGTAGATTATATAGGGCTTCTCTCTTCCTAACCCACTGTCCTAAATAAACACGCAGTCTGTGATTGTATAATCATGAAATGCAAGGTCTATTAACATACTTAGATGTATATTCAGTGTTAAGCAACATTACATTAAGAGGTGTATAAAAACACAAACATGTCCTTACTTGAGTTTCTCCAGTCTGCAGTGTGGATCCTCCAGTCCAGCAGAGAGCAGCTTCGATCCTTTTTCTCCTGGATGATTGTAGCTCAGGTCCAGTTCCCTCAGGTGGAAGGGGTTGGACCTCAAAGCTGAGGCCAGAGAAGCACAGCCTTCCTCTGTGACCAGACAGCCTGACAGCCTGTAGAAAGAGGATCAATGTTGTGACAGAATCCATCTGGGCCTCCAGAGTGAGTCAGCACAGAGGGGTTCATTTGGCAGGTGCTGTCATAGCTGCTCCTCCCCCTCATTAGACAGAGTGACCTTTCCCCCCAGTTCAGGAAGGTTAGGTTTGTGTTCAGTTTGGTGCTAGTAGTTCTATGGAACATCAGGACGTCTGCTACATAAAGCCAAACTTGACTTGAATGAACACAACTAATTAGTTGGGGCTATAGCCCCTATTCTTAAGCAGTACGAGACATAGAACATGGATCTTATCTATCCACCATTGCAGAAAGCAATGTTCACGGCCACGTGACCTTTCCCTCTCTAAACCGAGTTCTATGACAGCTCGACGTAGATCATCATTGCCGCCGCTGCTTCAGAATTGTATTAAATATCACGATATCGAGGAGGATGAGCAACTGAACAGTGACAGGACGTTAATCATTCATGAAGTCATGACAACCTAATAAACAACAGCGACCAGCTACTTTCCCGACAAAGCCCTCTCCTGCTGCCTCTTTCTAGCTATTTTTAACTACCTCCCATTCCCCACACCCTGCCGCAGTCAACTAAAACGTAATTTATACATATAAAGTGGTAAAATACCAGCCTACCTGCCTAACTTGTTCCACTGAGTTGGATTCCAACTGAAGAATATCCCCCTTCAGTCGCTCTGTAGCCTATTAGCTACAAAACGTCCTGGTTTAGCTATACCCTGAGAATTTTCTGTGGTAAACCTGAGGTAATTTGCTTCTAAATTACTGTAAAAAGCCTCAGTAAACGTATTTGTTCTGGACCGGCTACTAATAGACTTTAACTTTCAGATGGTACATTGTTCTCTAGCTTAGAATTTTCTGAGCAGATAGACATCTGGTTCCCTTCAGACGCCTTCAGGTAACAGTGTTCTTTTTAGCAACACGGATAACTGATCCAGAGACAGAGATCACATGACAGGGCGTGCCATCAAACACTTCAGGCTATTGGACAATATAAGAAGTTCTTCTAAAAAATTAAAGGGGAAATTAAATGGAAGTGAAATTAACCAAAAGTATTCAAAAAACGTATCTAGCAAATACATCTTTTTTTTAAATAACAGAGAATGCCTGTCAGTATTTATTTAACTATGTTAAGTCATTAGATAACCTGACTGCCTATTGGCTCTGCACTCCCTGCGAGAAGAGGAACTGCTATATTAGTATGCTGTTCATGGATTACAGATAATCATTTAACACCATCATGCCTATGTCTTTATATAGGCTATTTCAACATTTTATATTCTTTCCAAAATTCTAGTTTTAAGTTGTAACAGTCATGTTTGCATTCTGTGCTCTTAATGTTAGGACGCATTAGCAGGGCCAACCTCAATACATTTTATGGCCAATGTCACCTTTTGTGATCTGTGCAAAGAATCAATAAAAGACTGACGTTCTGTGTTCAACTTTCTTTCTTCCCTTTTTTAAAGAGCAGATATGTGTTTGAAATCTCACTCGGTATGGGGCATTTGGTTGACTCTCCCTGCATCTCAGATGGAATACTACCATCTTATGAAGTAAAGTATGTCAGAATAAATGTGAATAGCCAGTTCCATACATATATACAGTATATACAGTAGCATTATACATCAAGCACACTTTTCTTGCCATTCCTAATTTGAAACCCTTCATGTAGTGGAAGAGGCGTCAACCACAGGAACAACAGCCGCCAGATGCTAAACTCACTGCCCAGGTAAATGTACAATAATATGATGAATAGTATATCTTAACCCTTGTGTTGTCTTCAGGGTCAAACATGACTGCTATTATATTTAACAGCAGAGAAAACCCTCAAATAGTTCTTTTTTTAACTTCAAATGTCTTACTTTTCGTAGTGACCCTAACATTCATAAAAATACATCACAACAAACACAGACACACACGTACACAATAAGAAATTGAGATTATGTGTGCTACTGATTTAGGTTACAGTCTATAAAGGTGCTGAAGATGACAGTACCTCCATTTCTCTCTTTGCGAAAGCCATGACTGCACATTTCAGTGTTGTAATAAAACAAGTGGTGTTCACAGATTAACCCTTTGACGCGTACGAACACACCGGTGTGTTGAGTCCTGGCTGGTCCCTGGAGCGTACCAACACACCGGTGTGTTGGAACGCGTCCTTTAGAATGTCCAGTTTGGCTTATTACGTAACAATAAACTCTTCAGCATTAGCCTACGCGTATGTTATAAACATGAATCTCAATTTACTGTATATTTTGAGAAAGTTTACCTTTATTATCCATAAGAAAACGTTCAAACAATTTAGTTTAGCTAATGTTAGCTAACAGCTAACCAAAAATAACTCACGCTTTACTCACGCCACCTAGTAAACCATAATATTATCCGTTTTCCTTGACTTGGCTATCGCTTTCAACAGATTTTACTATTGTACAACCAACCAGAGATCGAAATAATAGATATACGTTCACAAATATGCATCTAAAACATCTGACATTCGTCTGTCTTTTGTCTCGTTTTGAGCTACTAGAGGCCATCTTTGATTTTTTTGTCTTCCGGCAACAAATATGACCCTTGATGATGTACCCCTTGACCCCGTACACCTCAGTATTTTCTCGTGAGAAGATAAGGTCATCTCGTTGACCATTTGACACCCACAATGCAGAGTACTGATCAAAACAAAAAACATGGCAGCCTACATTATCGTCATTAGCCAAGTTAGCTTCTCGAAAGCTACACTACGATAATATATCATATCAATTCACTGTGGATTCACCTGTGTGAATATTTAAAAATCGGAACAGTAATGACAGTACTAAGTTATTTTAATAAATATTTTAATAAGTTAAAAAGCCCACACCAACACGTTTCTTAATTTTTAACACGTATCCTTTTACTCATTTCAGGTAGCTAATTACATGTCCAGGAAAGGGTACAATCTCGTCATTGTCACGTTACATATCAATGAATATCATTAGCACACAGCTATAAAAAATATCACATCAAAATTATTTAAAACCTTACTGTGTAGGGGTAGGCAAAGCTTCCGTCAACATATCGGCAAAAAGGTACAGCATGTTTGAGTTGTGTGATGTACTGGCTATGTTTAGGACATGATCCTTTACACAGGATCCACTATGGACATCCAGGATCATGAAGGGCTTGGGATTTCTGGATCTGTTGTCATGACAAGTCAACTGGTATTTATTGTCATCATATACTTACAGTACACAATGAAACAAAACAACGTTCTTCCAGGACCTAGACATAACCTAGACAACTACAACAACTGTGTGGAATTAGGTCAATAAAATTGGTCCAATAAGACAAGATGAAATTTGTGACAAATGCCTCAAAACACCAAGAAGTGGGGATACTGTGAATGTAAACAAGTAAGCTAGTGCAAGGGAAACTGAATGTAAACATAACATACTAATACCATAATACATGGACATCAGTTATTGAGGTAGCAGCAATATGCAAAAATATTGAGTTTGATGATGTACAGGAGCGTGTGGGGTGCATGGGTTTGTCCACAATGCGTGTGGGTTTGGGGATGCAGCATTTGGTATAGATGTTTGTGAGGGAGGGCAGAGAGATCCTGACTATCTTCTCAGCTGTCCTCACTGTCCTCTGCAGGCCGTGATGCAGCTCCTTGGGATGCTCTCTACAGTCCCTCTATGCAATGTGGTGATGGTGTGGGATGGGAGATGGGCTTTCAGCCTTTGCAAAAAAATAAACATGCTGCTGGTACATCAAGGAATTAGGTGTTTGACGGTCTCGTTGATGTTCAGCAAGGAATGGTCACTTTGTGCTGACCGTACTTGCTCGACACCTGAGAGAAGGCCATGTACTATACATGGACAATTTGTACAGCAGTGCTGTCATGTTCTGTTTCTTGGAACGGGGCCTGTGCAGGCCAACATTCACCTGTAAAATTATAGGGAGATGTTCAAGATATAGAAAACGGTCAACAGCAGGCAATCAAGTGGTATGACAAGTGGTGCGTTTCATTACCCTATGAAACATTACAGTCATACATTGCCGTCTTGTCATTTCAATAGGTTGTTAGACTGAATAAGCATAAAGTCTGGTTTATTCTACATGTCGTCCATCAACTAGCCCTAGCCCAGATTTTCCAAACAAATTACACTTGCCTCTCATTTTTGCTTGAACTGTGGCCTGACAATAAATGAGGAATACATTTTCTATCAACACGGAAATTAATGACAGTAGATGGTAGCAAGAGATCACAAAACATAGCCATCAATATAGAATGGATGTCTGAATTATTGTGTTTGCTTTAATTTGACTAAACATGGCAAGTTAGTAATCGCTAGTTACCTGAATAATACCCTTTACTACGAGCTAGCTAGTAAAAACATCAGATAGTGGAAAACAACCACAGGTCATGCTTTCGTCTCAATATCATGCCACAGGTATGTGTATATTTTGTGGGTATAAATAATCTACTCACCAGAAAAGTTTCCCAGATAAAGATGCCAACCAAAAAGGTTTGAAGGTATCCAAGCAGCATGAGCTTGCTTGATCGCCTTTCGCCGAGGTGTGTGGGAGTCATGTTCCAGTCTCGCCTATAGCTCAATTTGGTTGACGATCAACAGTTGCTGCTAATTTACTTGGCTATGTTACGTAGTTTGTGTAGTAGGATTATAACAAAGTAATGCAAGTGCATCTAGTCAGTCTAGCGTATTACTAGGATTGTAATGTATCGTTTTGTTTTCGTTTAGCTGGCTTCCATCCAGTAACTTATTTTGTGAACACTGGCTGCGTTGCCAACTCAGAAGGTTTACGAGATGGAAGCCAGCTAGAGAAAACAAAACGATGAATATAAATCAAATTAGACTGACTGGATGTATCCAAATTATTTTGTATTCGTTATAATCCGACCACACAAACAACGTAACATAGCCTAGTAAATTAGCAACAGCTAACTTGTTGATTGACTCTTTACTACACTACGAGCTAGCTAGTTTGGCAAAAACATCACCTCGTGAAATACAACAGTTCATGCTTTCATCTCAGTATTGTGCAAACTATATGGGTGGTATAATTTGAGTTATACAAATACTTCAGTCACCAGAATAATAGCCAAAATATCTACTTTGAAGGTTTCCGCCAGTCCCCTGAAGCGGAAGAAATACGTAACGAGAAGGTGGATAAACAAAACAACCAATGAATGGAGTATTCGTCACTAATACGGGGTGCAAACTAGGTCAATGGAAAATGCGAACCGAGAAATACTTAAATTGTATAGCAATTCGATTTTAATGCGTCATAATCAATTTCTGGAACGTTGAGATTGATCCAAACTCACGCGCATAAAAAACTCACTCTGGGGGACCAGTCAAGGAATTTAGAACCTACGTGTGAAAGGGTTAAAGTCAAAATGTTTCCACTTTAAGGTTGAAAATTAAATTAAGCTGTATTGTATTACCCTTTGGGCAAGGGCATACAGATTGTTAACACTACCCAAAGAGACTGCAGTCGTGTTGCACATTCAGAAACAGTTGCATCAACATTTTCATTCTGTCTAAAATAAACAAAAACATGAAATAAAATATAAGCCAATCATTATGTACAGCATGTTTTAGAGTGTTTCAGATGCAGCAAATCTGCCTGTTTCTTATCAAACTAGTCCTCACTGATGACTAGAAGGCATATCTCATTCTTGGCATTAAGTTTATACCCAACTTGATGATGGTAACTTTACTAATGGCTCATGTAGAACATAAATACATACCTCAGTATCTCCAGTTTGCAGAGTGGGTTCCTCAGTCCAGCAGAGAGCAGCTTCATGCCGGCATCCTTCAGATCATTGTTACTTAGATCTAGTTGTCTCAGGATGGAAGTTGACTTCAGAGCTGAGCTCAGAGAAGCACAGCCTTCCTCTGTGATGTGACAGCCTGACAGCCTGTAGAAGGTTATCATTAGGGAGGGATCACAAACACTACTACCCTCTAGAGGTAGAAATAAAGAATATCAGTCTGATCATTTTACTCTCAAACACGAAGGTTTGATCAGTCAGATGACTGTCTGTCCTGGTTGGTCAACTTTCCCTTTATCTTAAATGCAATACCATCCTTTAATATGTAGAACATTGTACATCCAGTTACATAGTAGTACAGTATTCCAAGAATGTATTACATACTACATCCAGGAGCAGGTCTCTCAGTATACAAGGCACCTTTTGTGACCCATAACCTTTACTGCAGAGTTAGGGTGTTAACCACATGAAGCATGTGAAGCAGTACATTAGCAGAACAATACAAAACATACTTCCCAGGTCAACCTACAATAATATCATGGAGTAGTTTGTCTTATACACATTCCTGTCATACCCTGATCTGTTTCACCTATGTCATGTTTGTCTCCACCCCCTCCAGGTGTCTCCCATCTTCCTTCCTACCCTCAGTTATTCCAGTGTTTTCTGCTTGGGACCAGTTTTTGTTTGTCAAGCCTACAGAAGCCTTCCTTGTGTTTTTTCTACCTCCTTTAGTCTTTTCTGCCTCTTAGTTCCCTGCTTGGCCTCCTGCCTGCCCTGACTTAGTGATGGGGGAAACGATGCTTTCCGAAGCAACAAGCTATTTGAAACAATTGTGTCACAAAAGTATCGTTTTTTCGAAGTGTTTGATACATCGTCTCCATAGGGACACCTGCTGGTCAGTTCATGGTATGGCAACTGTATCGAGAGATTGAAGGAATAGAGTGACGTCAAGTCCTCGGACGTTAGTCTCACAATCGTCATCAATTTGATAAATAAAGGTTATGTGACAAATGTTTCGATGTGCAGGTGTCAAAAATATATGTTGTTGTATTATAAACAATGTAACGTCTTTGCTCATTTACATTCATAACATTTATTTTTTGGTTCTGATAGCATTATTCACATGTGAAGTCAGGTTGAGTATGGCCTTCAGGTAAAAGCGCTGCCCTTCAGTCTAAAAGAGTGAGTTTGAAACCGCTGACCTTGTTTTAGTGGAAGTATATGCTAAATGAATATTTATGATTTGATATTGTAGACTAGCGGCTAAGGTTTTGGAACATGCTTTTGCAACCGTGAAAGGGATGGCCACATTTGAAGGCTGGCAAAACTAGAGAAAGATGTATGTGTTTGTGCACCTACTCTTTCACATCTGTATATATCTCTGTCTATGTAGCTCTGGCAATCTATCTGTATCTCTGGCTCTGTCAATGAATGTATTCTATAGCGTCCGTAAATATGTATACTCTCTATAACCTATGAATATTAGTGATTTCTGATGTCTTCAGCGTTTGAATAAAACGCTGTTTGTCTCGGACTGTAGCACGACACTGTCATCTGCTCGTGTGACGTCCGAAGCTTCGACAGGTGATCACATGTTTTTTGCCCATTTGAAGCCACGCTCGACACGTTTGTGTCGGTATCAATTGACTCGAAAGGTCGATACCGCTTCGTGAGCACGGCTTTGAGCGTAACATCACTACCCTGACTCTGAGCCTGCCAGCTGCCCTGTACCTGAATGGCTCTACCTTGTGGAATATGACCCTAGCCTGCCCTGAATATTCTTTGGCCGGCCTCCTTGTATCTTGAATTAACCACAAACTTGCAGCCAGTGTGTGGTGTGTGATATTGTGTAACTAGTTGTTGTCTGGTGAATTTGATTACATACCTCAGTGTCTCCAGTTTGCAGAGTGGGTTCCCCAGTCCAGCAGAGAGCAGCTTCATGCCGGCATCCTTCAGATCATTGTAACTTAGATCTAGTTGTCTCAGGAAGGAGGTTGACTTCAGAGCTGAGCTCAGAGAAGCACATCCTTCCTCTGTGATGTGACAGCCTGACAGCCTGTAGAAGGTTATCATTAGGGAGGGATCACAAACACTACTACCCTCTAGAGGTAGAAATAAAGAATATCAGTCTGATCATTTTCCTCTCAAACACGAAGGTTTGATCAGTCAGATGACTGTCTGTCCTGGTTGGTCAACTTTCCCTTTATCTTAAATGCAATACCATCCTTTAATATGTAGAACATTGTACATCCAGTTACATAGTAGTACAGTATTCCAAGAATGTATTACATACTACATCCAGGAGCAGGTCTCTCAGTATACAAGGCACCTTTTGTGACCCATAACCTTTACTGCAGAGTTAGGGTGTTAACCACATGAAGCATGTGAAGCAGTACATTAGCAGAACAATACAAAACATACTTCCCAGGTCAACCTACAATAATATCATGGAGTAGTTTGTCTTATACACATTCCTGTCATACCCTGATCTGTTTCACCTATGTCATGTTTGTCTCCACCCCCTCCAGGTGTCTCCCATCTTCCTTCCTACCCTCATTTATTCCAGTGTTTTCTGCTTGGGACCAGTTTTTGTTTGTCAAGCCTACAGAAGCCTTCCTTGTGTTTTTTCTACCTCCTTTAGTCTTTTCTGCCTCTTAGTTCCCTGTTTGGCCTCCTGCCTGCCCTGACTTAGTGATGGGGGAAACAAAGCTTTCCGAAGCAACAAGCTATTTGAAACAATTGTGTCACAAAAGTATCGTTTTTTCGAAGTGTTTGATACATCGTCTCCATAGGGACACCTGCTGGTCAGTTCATGGTATGGCAACTGTATCGAGAGATTGAAGGAATCGAGTGACGTCAAATCCTCGGACGTTAGTCTCACAATCGTCATCTATTTGATAAATAAAGGTTATGTGACAAATGTTTCGATTTTCAGGTGTCAAAAAATATGTTGTTGTATTATAAACAACAACGTCTTTGCTCATTTACATTCATAACATTTATTTTTAGGTTCTGATAGCATTATTCACATGTGAAGTCAGGTTGAGTATGGCCTTCTGGTAAAAGCGCTGCCCTTCAGTCTAAAAGAGTGAGTTTGAAACCACTGACCTTGTTTTAGTGGAAGTATATGGTAAATGAATATTTATGATTTGATATTGTAGACTAGCGGCTAAGGTTTTGGAACATGCTTTTGCAACCGTGAAAGGGATGGCCACATTTGAAGGCTGGCAAAACTAGAGAAAGATGTATGTGTTTGTGCACCTACTCTTTCACATCTGTATATATCTCTGTCTATGTAGCTCTGGCAATCTATCTGTATCTCTGGCTCTGTCAATGAATGTATTCTATAGCGTCCGTAAATATGTATACTCTCTATAACCTATGAATATTAGTGATTTCTGATGTCTTCAGCGTTTGAATAAAACGCTGTTTGTCTCGGACTGTAGCACGACACTGTCATCTGCTCGTGTGACGGCCGAAGCTTCGACAGGTGATCACATGTTTTTTGCCCATTTGAAGCCACGCTCGACACGTTTGTGTCGGTATCAATTGACTCGAAAGGTCGATACCGCTTCGTGAGCACGGCTTTGAGCGTAACATCACTACCCTGACTCTGAGCCTGCCAGCTGCCCTGTACCTGAATGACTCTACCTTGTGGAATATGACCCTAGCCTGCCCTGAATATTCTTTGGCCGGCCTCCTTGTATCTTGAATTAACCACAAACTTGCAGCCAGTGTGTGGTGTGTGATATTGTGTAACTAGTTGTTGTCTGGTGAATTTGATTACATACCTCAGTGTCTCCAGTTTGCAGAGTGGGTTCCCCAGTCCAGCAGAGAGCAGCTTCATGCCGGCATCCTTCAGATCATTGTTACTTAGTTCTAGTTGTCTCAGGAAGGAGGTTGACTTCAGAGCTGAGCTCAGAGAAGCACAGCCTTCCTCTGTGATGTGACAGCCTGACAGCCTGTAGAAGGTTATCATTAGGGAGGGATCACAAACACTACTACCCTCTAGAGGTAGAAATAAAGAATATCAGTCTGATCATTTTACTCTCAAACACGAAGGTTTGATCAGTCAGATGACTGTCTGTCCTGGTTGGTCAACTTTCCCTTTATCTTAAATGCAATACCATCCTTTAATATGTAGAACATTGTACATCCAGTTACATAGTAGTACAGTATTCCAAGAATGTATTACATACTACATCCAGGAGCAGGTCTCTCAGTATACAAGGCACCTTTTGTGACCCATAACCTTTACTGCAGAGTTAGGGTGTTAACCACATGAAGCATGTGAAGCAGTACATTAGCAGAACAATACAAAACATACTTCCCAGGTCAACCTACAATAATATCATGGAGTAGTTTGTCTTATACACATTCCTGTCATACCCTGATCTGTTTCACCTATGTCATGTTTGTCTCCACCCCCTCCAGGTGTCTCCCATCTTCCTTCCTACCCTCATTTATTCCTGTGTTTTCTGCTTGGGACCAGTTTTTGTTTGTCAAGCCTACAGAAGCCTTCCTTGTGTTTTTTCTACCTCCTTTAGTCTTTTCTGCCTCTTAGTTCCCTGCTTGGCCTCCTGCCTGCCCTGACTTAGTGATGGGGGAAACAAAGCTTTCCGAAGCAACAAGCTATTTGAAACAATTGTGTCACAAAAGTATCGTTTTTTCGAAGCGTTTGATACATCGTCTCCATAGGGACACCTGCTGGTCAGTTCATGGTATGGCAACTGTATCGAGAGATTGAAGGAATAGAGTGACGTCAAGTCCTCGGACGTTAGTCTCACAATCGTCATCAATTTGATAAATAAAGGTTATGTGACAAATGTTTCGATGTGCTGGTGTCAAAAATATATGTTGTTGTATTATAAACAATGTAACGTCTTTGCTCATTTACATTCATAACATTTATTTTTTGGTTCTGATAGCATTATTCACATGTGAAGTCAGGTTGAGTATGGTCTTCAGGTAAAAGCGCTGCCCTTCAGTCTAAAAGAGTGAGTTTGAAACCGCTGACCTTGTTTTAGTGGAAGTATATGCTAAATGAATATTTATGATTTGATATTGTAGACTAGCGGCTAAGGTTTTGGAACATGCTTTTGCAACCGTGAAAGGGATGGCCACATTTGAAGGCTGGCAAAACTAGAGAAAGATGTATGTGTTTGTGCACCTACTCTTTCACATCTGTATATATCTCTGTCTATGTAGCTCTGGCAATCTATCTGTATCTCTGGCTCTGTCAATGAATGTATTCTATAGCGTCCGTAAATATGTATACTCTCTATAACCTATGAATATTAGTGATTTCTGATGTCTTCAGCGTTTGAATAAAACGCTGTTTGTCTCGGACTGTAGCACGACACTGTCATCTGCTCGTGTGACGGCCGAAGCTTCGACAGGTGATCACATGTTTTTTGCCCATTTGAAGCCACGCTCGACACGTTTGTGTCGGTATCAATTGACTCGAAAGGTCGATACCTTTCGATACTGAGCCCAGAGAAGCACTGCCTTCCTCTGTGATGTGACAGCCTGACAGCCTGTAGAAGATTATCATTAGGGAGGGATCACAAACACTTTTTATTGTTACCTCTACTCTTGATGCATGATGATGCTTTGCTTATGGTCTGCACCTCTTCTTCAACACCGACCACCTCTGGAAGAGTGGAACTCTCACTGAATTGCTCCTACCAAGCTTTCTTAAATGTTTTAACTATAAGTTTCCCTGAGAGTTTGTCCTTGTCTTTCTTGAGGGTTTAGGTTGGTTTAGGTGCAGTTCTATGGGTGTGTGTGAAGTCCTCTGCGACATTGCTTGAAAAAGGGCTATACAAATAACATTTGACTTGAACACAATGACACAGTAGCCAGTAACCAATGTGAAAAATAAACCTGCCTGAGAAGCTGATTTTACTAAGCTGGATTGTAGTTGTGAAATATTCCAAAAACTATCCTGTCTAATGAATACTGAGACATCATGTGATCTTCCTGAGGTATTTCTAAATCATATAATGTGAAATTTCAGTGAATCTTTTGTTCTAGACTGTCTAGTGTCTTTTTGAGCTAATCAGATCACAATTCCCTTGGTACTATGATCAATACTAGGTTTAGTATCTCCTATTATCAGTGCTATAGATTAGATCTATGGCACTGTTGTACTGACATGATCAAACTATCAATGAATATATATCACTGTTCAGGAATGGTTAGCTTGATTGTGTTATTGTGACATGAAACTTAAAAGATTAATTCACCAGTTAGATACAATAACACAATACATCCTTTCAAATGATGTATTGTGTTATTGTAAATGGCTCGTTTTACCATTTGAGTTATATGGTTATTCAGTTATTCCAAAATAAAACAAAACAACGGAATCCAAGCATTTCCCCATAATCCGGTTCTGACATCCGAAATGGACAAAACGATATTACGAGCCTATTTCATCTTTTGCAGATATCAGCATAAAGGATATGGAATAATCAAAACATCGATTAATGGCTGGTTATACCATTTGTGTTATATGGTTGTGTCATTAAAAAAAAAAAACGAAACAACCAAAAACAAGCCGTTATACTTAAATGTGTGTTCGACTTACTAAAGTGACAAAACGATATTACGGCCCTATTTTGCATTTATCAACACGGGTTTCAAAATAGAAAAACCAATGGCCACAAGGTACACGGACCTATTTGCTGGGGCATATTTTGAAAATTAAATCTCAAATGTCTATTTCTTTTTCATTTTAATTAAGTGAAAGATTGAGCACTCTTGAAGAAGAAAATTAAAATGCAAATAGGATGATTGATTACTCATTTCATTTATGAGTCAAATAATGCAGCCACATTCTTGAAATGCAAATGCATTTCTGGAAATGCATTTGCATTGGAATTTTGGTAACGATTTGCTTCCATAAGTTACTTCTACCTGGAACAAAATGTGATACCAGCAAAATATTTCCAAACACAGTCATATTCTGATATGAAAACCTGAGTGTTACTTCAACAATAACAAAAAACATGTCCCTCTAGTATTCTGAAATAACAATCTTTAATCCAGTCTGGTTGTCTTTGAATTTGCTGGCTCCTATTTTGAACACTTTCACTTGGAGCAGTCTCCGCCGGCCTCTGTTCGTCTGCTGGAAGAGTGAATGTCTCTGGCAGCACAGACAGGCACCAAGCATCCCACGTTCTCCCATCCGTCAGTGTATAGCTGTGAGCTCCTTTCTGCTGTGTCACTTTATGAGGCTCACTGAACTTTGACTTTCCTTTCTTGACATGCACAGGGTTTCTTACATGCACAAGACTTCCTGGGTGCAATTTAGGAGTCTTAGCACGTCTCTTGGCATCAGTGTACTCTTTCATGTGTAACTGATTCTTTGCAGCTGTCTCTTAGTTCCTGGTCCTGAACAGTGGTGAGCTTTGGCTTGACAAAGAGGTTGGTTCTCATCTATCTTCCATACAGGAGCTGGAAGGGTGACGTCCCTGTGGTCGCATGTAGTGGAGCTCTATAAACTGGAAGGAACTCAGTGACGTGAGTTTTCCACCGAATTTTCTCTCTCTGTGCTGTGATGATGCTTTCTTTACACCTTTTAGTCTCTCTACAACTCAATTTCCTCCAAGAAAGAGGACATTTCTGACGATGTTAGCTGTGGGCTATTATCTGTCACCACAGCCATGGGGTTTCCTTTTTCACTAAACACGGTGCTCATAAAACATATCACTGTAGCTGTTGTACATTGTGGAGCAAAACAAACCTCTAGCCACTTAGAATAGTACTCCATCATAGTAATAGCAAACTTACAGTCAACAGGACCCCTTTCAAATGGGCCCAAAATGTCCAGTGAAAGTCCCTTTGCCTTTGCTGTCTTATCATTCAACTGTCAGGACACACAGGTGGTAATGACACACTGCTCCAGTGCATCCATCTTAGGCCACCAGTACAGGTCTCTGAGTCTCTGTTTTGTATGGACGATGCCTTGATGGCTCTCGTGTGCTCGGTGTACCATGTGAGAACGTAGCCTTACTGGCACCACTATTCTGTGACTCCCTCTCAGAATAAGTGACTCTTACATGGAAAGTTCCTTCCTAATTTGGTAGTAAGGCATCATGTCTGTCGACAGGCCTTTGGATGACGCAGGCCACCCTATGGTCATGTAGACTTGCAGCTTACGTAGCTCTGGACAGGAGAAGCAGGCATCCATAAAGTCAGACTTATGGTGTGTCCCAGGTAGGTCAGGTTTTTCTGGTAGTATTTACACTTCGCTGTATTCAGATGTAGTCCAGCGTCATGTAACCTGTAGAGTACCGCTTTCAGGCGAGTTTCATGATCAGCACGGCAAGATGAGTAGACAATGATTTCATCACAAACTCCAGGTAGACCTTGCGGCACTATGGACATCCTTTTCTGAAATGCTGAGATGCTAGTCCATAACAAACTCGCTTGTATCTGAAAAGCCCCTCATGGGTTATGAAGGCAGTCAGGTCTCTGCTGTCCTCATGTAGAGGAACCTGGTAGTAAGCATTTGTGAGGTCGATGGTGGAGAACATGGTTTCTCCCCTGAGTTCTGAAAATAGCTCCTCCGTGTGAGGAATGGGGTAACAATCAGTTACCACCGCCTTGTTGGGCTCCCTGAGGTCCGTACACATCCGTATTCTTGTTGAGCTCTTTCATTGAGTCACAACAATTGGCGACACCCAGGGAGAAGGGTCTATCTTCTCGATGATGTCAGCGTCTAGCAGAAGTCTTAATTCAGCCGAAACAGCATTCTTGACAGAGAAGGGCAGCCTCCTATTTCTGCTGCATAGGTTTCACATAATCTCTTACTTCTACTTTCTGCACTAAGTTTTTCACACAGCCCATGGTAGGTAGAGGTGAAGCTGTAGGGGCAGGCAAGGGTGGAACCACTATTTCTCTCACTGTCTGTTCTGATCTGAGTTTTACTCTGTTTCCCACAATGACCATTTTCAGTGCCTGGATTAAGTCTAACCTAAGCAGTGGTGAACCTGATTCTACAATGTAAAATGAGGCTGGAGCAGAACATTTATCATGTATCCATTTGTTTCCAGTTGTCCCAATACTGGGATTCCCTGTCTTGAGTACGTCACCAGAGGAATCTCAGCTTGTTTCAAGGGTATGTCACAGAATGAGTTCTCATAGACCTCAGCAGGCAGCAATGACACTGATGATCCAGTATCCACTATCATATGGAATGGCTGCATATTAGGTAATGTGCCTCATTCTACAGTGCACATTATTTTCTTATCTTTTGGGACAGTATATTTTAGAAATATCACCGTCAGCTCAGGAATAACCACCTCCCTCACCTCATGTTTTTGACCTGAGCGGCACACTTTAGCAAAATGTCCAGTCTTTCCACATGATTTGCATATTTTGTTTGCGGCAGGGCATTTTGTGGAGTTTGCCAGGTGCTTATCCGAGTCACATCGGTAACATTTTTGTGTACATTTAGAATTTGTTTGACATTTTCTTGAGTTACCTGTTCTGTTCGGACGTTTCTGTTTCTTCTTTGGCAGCGTATTCATCTCCCTCACCGGCACTCCACTGTTTGAGAGTTCACTTGCATTGTGTGTGGCTGATTCCACTTGATTAGCAATCTGTATGGCTTTATCCAGAGAACGTTTATCTTCTAACAGCAAACGTTCACGTATGCGTCCACTGAAGGCTAAAGTGTTTTTCTCTCTCTATTTTTTTTTAAAGAATGACAATAAAATCTATCTAGATAAACTACGCTGGGCCTGCTGAACCTATACCTCTTCCACAGATACTGGTCAGGGAAGCATTACTTCTGTTTCTGAAGACCCGTTGGGCTGGTGGGATAAATCTTTCTCTTTGTCTTTGTATAATCTGAGCACCTTCATCCACAGGGTTGTCAAAGAACGGATACGCCATAATTGATTATAACTTGTCAAAACCCACTGCTTAGTTTAGGCCTTATTTTATGTCAATTAACCAATTACTTTTGAAAACAGTTAAAGTGACATGATTTCTTAACTTGTTTATTTAAATTAATACATTCTTTGGAGATGAAGTAAACACGTAAAGTCTGCACTTATGTTTCCGAACATGGACAGAACAGAAGTGCTTTGTGCACTGGAATTCACTCGACGGAACTGTCTATTGACGTTCTGTTTTATAATGTCATTTTTTTACATAGTTACAATATCTATGTTTCTTTAAGCGGTAAAAAGTAAGTTCCTTTGTTATAGACAGTCGAATGTAAGAAACTGAGGCTCTGTGGTGTGGTTTACTCTGTAGAAGGGACACTCAGATTGTCTTAAGGTATTTATGGTGTTGTTTTATGACACCTAACTAAGAGCCAGAGGGTCTTAGTTGGGTCTCGGGATTGGGGAGATGGTTATCAGTTGAGCGAGCTGACCTAACCTTTTGGCCAAAGAGATGGCCAAGTCAGACATCCTGTTTGTGTATTATTAACCATCTCCTCATTTACAGAGGGAGCTGTGACATCAAAGAACTGTGGGACACTTGGTATGGAGTCAAACTGTCACTGAACAGTGCTGACCAATCACAGAGACCGCTATATTGATGGATTCACCATCGGAAGAACCATTTGTTCTAGGGTTAGGGTAAGTTTATATAAGGCAGGGTTTTAGGGTTGTTCTTCACCACTCTCTCGAACGACCTGTAGGTTACATCTGCGTGTCTTTCTCTATGACAGGTCCAGAGTACTCTGTTAATTATTAATTTGTACAAACTAAATAAATTGTATTGAAACCGCCATCTTGACTATTCAGATCTACACAGTGCCACTTGAATTCTTCCATTACAGTTTCCGCCTGTTTTACTGGGATTTTCATGCACAACCATCTCTAGGGTTTACAGAGAATGGTCCAAAAAAGAGAACATATCCAGTGAGCGGCAGTTGTGTGGTCTAAAATGCCTTGTTGATGTCAGAGGAGAATGGGCAGACTGGTTCAAGATGATAGAAAGGCAACAATAACTCAAATAACCACTCGTTACAACCAAGGTATGCAGAATACCATTGATTACTTATCAAACTACTCCTCACTGATGACAGGAAGCATATCTTATTCTTGGCATGATGTTTATACCCAACTTGAGAATAAATTATATTGTCTAAAATCAACCATACGAAGACATTGTGCTATTGTAACCTTGCTATTGACTCATGTAGACCATAAATACAGACCTCAGTGTCTCCAGCTTGCAGAGTGGATTCCCCAGTCCAGCAGAGAGCAGCTTCATGCCTGAATCCCCCAGGTTGTTGTTACTCAAGTCCAGCTCTGTAAGCTCTGAGGAGGGGAGAGCTGAGGCCAGCACTTCACAGCACCGTTCTGAGAGGTTACAGTCATTCAACCTACATGACATAAGGAGAACATGACACATCATCAGAGTCATAGTTTGTACGATAGGATCATACAATAATCAAATATCACATCACAATATGTCCTAAATCATATCATTTTTAAAATAGCTTTATACATACAGAGCAGTTTTGGAGTCTTTGACCACTGGCAGCAGCCTCAGAAGAACTTTCTCTGATCTGGAGTATATCTTCAGGTCAAACACATCCATCTTCTCTTCTGAAGTCAGCAACACAAAGACCAGAGCTGACCACTGTGTAGATGAGAGTGTCTCACTGGAGAGACTTCCTGAGCTCAGGGACTGTTGGATCTCCTCCACCAGAGAATGGTCATTCAGTTCATTCAGACAGTGGAACAGATTCATGCATCTCTCTGGAGAAGGATTCTTTCTGATCTTCTCCTTGATGTACTTGACTGTTTTCCTATGGCTCTGTGTGTTACTTCTTGTCTGAGTCAGTAGGCCTCGTAAGTCAGACTGATTGGACTCCATTGAGAGGCCCAGGAAGAAGCGGAGGAAAAGGTCCAGGTGTCCATTCTTACTCTGCAAGGCCTTGTCCACAGCACTCTTGTAGAGGTGGACGTCAGATGTGTCTGAGGTGGACTGAGACATCAGATTCTCATTCTCGTTGATGAATGAGAGAAACACAAACAAAGCAGCCAGAAACTCCTGAAAGCTCAGATGGACAAAGCAGAACACCTTCTCCTGGAAGACTTTACCATCCTGTCTGAAGATCTGTGTGAACACTCCTGAGTACACTGAGGCATCATGGACATCAATGCCACACTCTGTCAGGTCTTTCTCATAGAAAATCAGGTTGCCTTTGTCCAGCTGGTGAAAGGCCAGTTTTCCCAGTGACAGAATGCTCTTAATGCTCTCTTCATCCCAGTGTGGATCTGTCTCAGTTTTCCCATGATACTTCACCTTCTTCTGTTTGGTCTGTAACACCAGGAAGGCTGTGTACATCTCAGTCAGGGTCTTGGGCATCTTCTCTTTCTTCTCTGTTCTCAGCATGTGCTCCAGGACTGTCACACACATTAGGGAGAAGACTGGAATGTGGCACATGATGTAGAGAGTCCTTGATGCCTTGATGTGTGAGATAATTTTCCTGGCCAGGATCTCATCACTGCATCTCTTCATGATGTACTCATCCTTCTGAGCATCATTGAACCCTCGTACCTCTGTCACCAGGTCAACACACTCAGAAGGGATCTGATAGGCTGCTGCAGGTCGAGTGGTGATCCAGATGAGAGCAGAGGGAAGCAGGTTTCCTTTGATCAGGTTGGTCAGCAGCACATCCACTGAGGTGGACTCTGTGACATCAGACCAGCTCTTGTTCTTTTTGAAGGCTAAGGGCAGTCGACACTCATCCAGACCGTCAAAGACAAACAGAACGTTGTACTTGTCGTAGTTGGAGATTCCTGATTGTCTGGTTTCTGAGAAGAAGTGATGGACAAGTTCCATCAGACTGAACTCTTTTTTCTTCAACAAATTCAGCTCTCGAAACGGCAGAGGAAAGATGAACTGGATTTCCTGATTGGCTAGTCCCTCAGCCCAGTCCGTGATGAACTTCTGCACAGAGACAGTTTTTCCGATGCCAGCAACTCCTGTTGTAAGAACAATTCTGATAGGTGTGTCTCGTCCAGCTGAGGGTTTAAAGATGTTGTTGCATCTGATGGCTGTCTCTGGTCTTGCTGATTTCCTGGATGCTGTCTCAATCTGTCTCACTTCATGTTCTTTATTGACCTCTGCACTCTCACCCTCTGTGATGTAGACGTCTGTGTAGATTTCATTGAGAAGAGTTGGGTTTCCTTGTTGAGCTATGCCCTCAAAGACAGTCTGAAACTTCTTCTTCAGTTTAGATTTGAGTTTACGTGAGAGTCTATGATGAGAAAGCTCTCCTGAATGACCAAACACAGATGTTATTATTAACAGGGCTTTAGTTTGCAAGAGAAAGTTACTTAACAGTTCAGAATAGTTTTTCCTATTCTAAATATGGCAGACATTGATGGCTTATACATAAACATGTATTTTCCATCATTGCACTTTGCCATTTGAAAGTTACTCTGATTCTCTTAACCTGTATCTTCATCATAAACCATCAGTCGGTCAACTAAGACTAAATATGTAGTCTCTTACTTTCCTCCAGAGTGTCAGCCAGCTCCTTCTGGTTCATGTTCCTCAGGACGTGCAGTGTGATCTTCAGAGCTCCCTCTCTGGCACTGCTCTCCTGCTTCTGATATTCAGGGTCCACCACTTCCTGGTCCTCCCTCTGACTCTCTAAGCCTTCTGGGAAATCTGAACTCAGAATCCTCTTCATCCTCTTCAGCTCTTCCTTCACAAACCTGATGACAGTCTCCTCAAGCACCTGAAACAGGGAGGGAAGATGTCAGAGGAACCAGGAACTCTGTACACAGTAGTACAATCAGATTAAAATGATGGTCTTGTTTGTACTTTAAATGAACACAAAACTCACTGTGAATATAGAAGACAAGTTGTCATGGTGACTCTGGTCTGACTTCTGTTGATCTCTGTGGACAAGAGATGACAACACATGAACCACATGGGCTAGATATCTAAGACCAAAATACTGAACTGTCTCCATTCATGCATACACACAGACACTCTGTTTAAGAGTGACACAGAGTAAACTATCTTCTATACCACTAGATGGCACTGATTCATTCCTTTCCATTAGGGGGTTTCCTGTTGGACACTAGCTGTCTGAGTAATCAATAATTTCCTTAATACGTTTGACAAATTTAATTTTGCAGCTGAAGATGTGTTGGGCATCAGAATCCGTTGAGGTATTTTGGTGCTTTTAGATGCACGGTTTTGTGTTATTGTCTGATGAATGAAATGCAGGAGACAGGTGATTTACATGTAGTAGCCTACAGGGACATTCCCCCCAAGGCAAGTAGGGTGAAGTGCCTTGCCCAAGGACACAACGTCATTTTGCACGGCCGGGAATCGAATCAGCAACCTACTGATTACTAGCCCGATTCCCTAACCACTCAGCCACCTGACTCCCCATGATGACTTTAGACCCTCTCCGTGTTTGAGCCGATCTGCAGATTGTCATGTGTATTGTCTAATGTTTGTGTGTTAAAGATGGTTGTTTCTGTGTTCAATTGTTTGTTCGTTAATAAATATGTATGGAGAGACATATACCATTTGATTACGACTGATTCCAAGGGCGTAGGTTTGGTCTCAGATTTGGTGGGACATCCATCCCCACCACCCCCTCAAGGCTGAGAAATGAACTTTGACTGAGAAGTGTTTAGTTTAGACAATAGTGTTTATAGTATGTTTATAGTTTATAGTTCTAGTTCTAGTAATTTTCTTTTAACCGTTGCAGTGTCTCAGACCCCCCACAGCACGAAGGTTAAAAGAAAATGCTTCACTTTATTTTTGTATTAGGTAAAGTTGTTGCAACACGACGATGAGTCACAATGACCCGAAGGTTCACAATGACCGGAAGGCAGCACAAGGGTTAAACTGAATCCGGTGGTCTCCCTTTTATTTATCTGCATTGTTTGGCTACACTCATAAATACATTACAAAAACAGAATATAGAAACGAAAAATGTCTCAGATCCACTGTTTATTGTGACTGCAAGATTCTAACTTAAGGTAGGCTGATTAACATTCAATGACCCAGGTCACTACCACTGCTAGTTTGTTTGTGTGACTAGTTATTTTGCCTGACTTACACTCTGCTTTATGAAAAAGTCCCGTTTCTTCTTCTTGGGTGGCATAGCTAATCTAAAAAGGGGCAAACATGTACATGCTGAAGGGCAAAGGGAATATTAAAATGTTTTACTCTGGCCTTTTATGGGGAATGTATTGGCAGACAGCCCTGGTAAGTTACCGTTGTTTTCGACACACCCGCTCGCTTGTCTGCCAGTGCAAACACAAAGCAAAGTATCCTGTGCTTGCTTTGACACTCTCCCGTGCGTGCAGCGTGTCAGGTAACCCTCCCCCCTTCGGGTTTTCAGCCAATCAAATGACGGCATTTCTTGTACTGCCGCCTCCTGGCCGTCGGAATCGATCCAAATAGCAGCACAAAGGAGTTCGCTACACTTTTGTCATCTTAAATATTGGTGGGGACTAGTAGCCTACCTAGCAACCCCCCCTAAACCTACACCCATGTCTGATTCTGGTTTCAACCAGACACTGAAGAATGACATCAGGGTCCACCTCACACAGGGCTGCATGTTTGCTAGCAGCCTGCTTTAGACACTGCAGCACTCCTCCACCCAGGAGTTTAAGACCTTCTGGTCTCAAGCAGTCTAAGTGGGCTGAGCCCCGCCCGGTCTGTGCTCATACCAGGCCTGGTACCTGCAGGGCTTTGACTCTCATGCTGTCTGTCTGTGTGTCTGTGTGTGTGTGTGTGTGTGTGTGTGTGTGTGTGTGCATGGAGGTTATGACTAGGGTGACCATACACCTGTGTATGTGCGTGTGTGTGTTTGTGTGAATGTGTGTGTAGGGAGGTTATGTTTGTCAAACAGATAACGCTACATCATAGACCACCGTAGTATGTGTTGCCCGGGCAACACAGGCTAATGTCATGATGCTAATACTTCAGTGAAATAGTAGACTACTGTTTCCGAAAGTAGATGTACTTCCTTAATAATATCAGCTTATACTGTACATTACACATCACAATTGTGTGTCATATCACAAAGTAAAATGAGTAAATAATTATCACCCTGGCCTCTTTGCTTGTGGCGTTTCTGCAGCTGCCTTGCAGTAAAGCTATAGTTAGCCTAGCTATCCCCCAAGTTAACAGATGCGAAATGAATGTTCTGCCAAAGGTAGTCACGCGTGTTTTTGTGACGTTAGTGACGTTAGTAACGTCAGTGACTGTGGCTAGCAAATTAGCCACCGTTAGCTTCACTTTTCGCCACAAAAACTTAACTTCAGCCTAAACCATGCAACGGAACGTAAATTCCAATAGAAGCAACTCAATCGCTACCAAGACGAAACTTTTGACACCTACGTTGTCTATGTAGGCCAAATATTGACTGAGTTTTAGGGGGGCGAAAATAAACAATAATAATATATAATATATATGTGAGAGAACAAAGGTTGTGCCCTTGCCGAAGGCTTGAGCACACCCAAATATATTATAACATAGGAAGGTTGAGTCCCAGTAGAGACAGCTTCTACACAACATGTCACCAGGCCCGTAACGGAAACACATGAGCCCCCCCCCGCAGAATAAGCCTGAGAGGCCCCCCCCACCACATATGTAACGGATAATGTAATACAAATACCGACGGGACGAACAGGACCCCGACGCGATCAACTGAACTTTTTGGAACATTCTGAAGAGCCGTGTAATAAATGCAAGATATCAAAACTCAAGCTTGTCTTGTGAGGAAAATGTATTCAATAAGAAAAAAACGCTCAAACGGTTTGCAGGTGAATAACCTACACATGTGCGCGTCTTTTAGCAAATCTGTGTGCAAAGTCTTTTACCACACTCTTTACATCTAAACTGCGCGCGCGCACATTCATTTTCTATGCTAAGGATGGCCAGTCCTGACAGTCTCTCTTGTGACATGGAGCTTCTGAGATATGTTTTGATCAGTTTCAGCTTGGAAAATGACCTTTCAGCGCTTGCGACAGTCACGGGTATTGTCAGAAATAATGTGATGGCCGTGGCTACATCAGGCACACTTGATAGTATGGAGTTGTGTTTTATTATTAGCGTGTTCGCTAAATCATAAATGGAGCCATTTTTTGTCGTGTGAATCTTGTAGAAAGCAATGACTGTACGTTTTACACGATCATAATATGTATATAACTGAAATACAATGACTTATTGTAACTTTGATTATGTTTTTTGTATGTTTAAATAGTCAAACGCAATCGTTGCAACTGCACGATACTACTGTCGCATACGTCATGTTTGCTAATAATGTCAGTTATGTAGTAATATATTTTATAATTAAGCACTTTTTCTACTTTCTCTTTTTTTTGTAGTTTCACTCCATTTCAATGTTGTCAGCTTGATAGGAAGTCAATAAAGGAGCAAGGCTAATTTTCCTGGTTCTTGGAAAGGAGGCTCTGTTAACGCTAGGAAGCACAACACAGACAGAGCAGTACAGCTGTCAAAGTATAGGCTAACGTTAGCTACGTGGTACAGTAATGTTAGCTATAGCAAACAGTACAATACCTGTCTCTTCTGGCAGATGAGTGCATCCTTCACCGGCTGGTCGAAAAAGAAATTTGTAATTTTGGGAAGTTTGGCATTTAATTCCGAAATGTTCTGTTTTGAATGCCGCTTTTGGGCACCGCTTTTAAATGTGCGTTTCATTTTTCCTACGCTACGCTACAGTTAGCTACCTATTTGCAGCGGGCTCGCCGGTCTGTGTGATCATCTGACCTACTTCGTCATGTCACTTACCTAGCTAACAAAGAAAGCACAATTAAATATACTTTCCTTTATTTTTATATCAACTCTAGAAACACAGACAATACAATAAGACATCCCATGTAATTCAAATTGGATACAAAATTTTAAAAAACGGGGGGCCCCCCATCCCTGCGAGGCCCCCCCGCGGTGCGGGGGCT
This sequence comes from Osmerus eperlanus, assembly GCF_963692335.1. NCBI lineage: Eukaryota > Metazoa > Chordata > Actinopteri > Osmeriformes > Osmeridae > Osmerus > Osmerus eperlanus. Next base: position 4,574,443 of record NC_085023.1, read on the forward strand.
GCGGGGGTAATCTTTACGGGCCTGCATGTCACCTTCATCACATAACATTGAACACCAGCAGAGTTCAGTACATACCCTTCCTCATTAGAAGGTCCTCCTCCATCACTGAAATTGAAAGGTAGACCCATAGACCTGTCACTCTTCATGGACACACAGCTGGGTACAGGTGAGGCTGGTCTCTGCTGTCTCATCCTGTCAACAAACACAACAACATGTTTTACAAACAAATATTTAAAGTAGAGCCCACAGATTAATTACAACAATACGTGTTGCTAAAATAATTCATTAGTAGGGTCAGAATCAGGCTTGAATGTTGCTGTTCAATAGGAATGAGAGTCAGACAGGCAGGTTTCCAGAACTGTTGTTACTCTGTATCTCTCAGTGTGAACCTTTACCACATGGTCTGTATGTCAGCCAGGCTGGCAGTCAGCAGCTCTAACCCTGTGTTTTAGTAGGGATGTGATGAGGGATACTTTAGTATCTACAGTCAGCATCTCTAACCCTGTGTTTTAGTAGGGATGTGATGAGGGATACTTTAGTATCTACAGTCAGCAGCTCTAACCCTGTGTTTTAGTAGGGATGTGATGAGGGATACTTTAGTATCTACAGTCAGCACCTCTAACCCTGTGTTTTAGTATGGATGTTCCTTAGGCTTTCACTTCTAAAAGCTTTTAAATTATAAATATTGATTTGTTTGTTAATACATTTGTATTGGAGAGACATAAAACATTTTTTTACAATTGATTCTCAGAATTTCAACCAGACACTGAAGAATGACATCAGGGTCCACCTCACACAGGGCTGCATGTTTGCTAGCAGCCTGCTTTAGACACTGCAGCACTCCTCCACCCAGGAGTTTAAGACCTTCTGGTCTCAACCAGTCTAAGTGGGCTGAGCCCCGCCCGGTCTGTGCTCATACCAGGCCTGGTACCTTCAGGGCTTTGACTCTCATGCTGTCTGTGTGTGTGTGTGTGTGTGTGTGTGTGTGTGTGTGTGTGTGTGTGTTTGTGTGTGTGTGTAGCCTCGTGTTTGTTACTTTAAGGGATCCAAAGACAGGGAGCCCACCAACAGGATGGGGCCCAAAAACCTTGTGGGGCCCAAAATGGAGGGCCCCACACCGATTATCATTTAAACTAGCTCAGGAGGCTCCCCTGATATGCCTGTCGATTTTTCTTTGAATGTCCCGAAATGTAGCAAATATGAGTTAGGGGTGTGTATGTGTGTGTTATTTTTTTGCTCTATATTGCCCCTGAAGGATCTTCGCGGTAATGCAGCACACACACACACTTCCGGATGTGTTACAGAGTCCCGCTCTTACCGCGCGCTTAGCCAATAGAATCACAGAAGTCCCGCCCAATCTTGTAGCTTGTTGCGCGTGCGTGTTAGTCGATTCCAGGATGGAGATCTTATCAACGTTTGACGATACACGTGTTTTGAAGACCTAATTGCATTTGAGAGAGCTAACGCTACTTATTTGTCCGTGGAACCACTTCACAGCAAAACTAAAACGGAGGTGAGTAGTAAGATCATCTTACTAAGATGTGTATGTATGATATGTCGTGGTGCTTTAGAGTGAAATTGCATTCAGGAAGGTAGGCTAGTAATTATTAGCTGGCTAGCTATATCATGACAGCTAACGCTAGCTCTAAAGCCAACGAATTGTTTCAAATTTTGCTAAATCAGTTTTACTCACAGCAGTACAACACATCAAGTAAAGTGAAATTGCATTAATGAAGGTGGTAATTATTAGTTGGCTTGCTAGGCTTTATTACCATCCATACACCTGCCTGTTAAGTTAAAGCTAGCGATTTAGCTAACTTTTTATGATAACTGAAGTGATAGAGAACACATTAATTATTACAATCATTCATGCGATTTTAGTCGAAAGGACGTGTACACGTAATGTTGAGTAGTGCTTTTGAGTTGAACTGCATCACTGAGGGTAGTAAAAATAAGCGGGGTAGCGTTAGCTAGATGTTTAGCACCAACCAACTAAGCCAAGATGGGTAGACCGAGATGGAGGGCGAGGGGGATCGGGGGTGATGTAGGTAGATAGGATGATAGTTTGAGGGGATCGATAGGTAAATTGGGGGTGGGGGGATCGGTTGATTGGGGAGATTGATAGACTGATTGGAGAGATAGATAAAAATAGGCATAATAGATAAGATAGTGGTGTGAGGGGGATGTATTTGGACATGGATGTTCCCCTTCATGCTGTGTGAAAAATGACAGGCAGACCTGAAGCATCTCATTCTGATGTGATTAATAAAACATGGGGTACCTGGCCTTAATCATTTCAAGTTTGCATGAGTGATCTAAAGGTAATTTGGGGTTTGATGTTGGACATCCATTTGATAAGTTATCAAAAGATGATGTTGGATACCTGTGTAATTATTTAAAACTCCAGACACAATGATCAAAAGGAAGAGGATGCGGCCTGTTGATGATGCAACTTCACATATTTTGTCATCGAGGGACAAGCCATTGTTTGTGGAAAGATTCATTGACAGCTACAAAGGTAGGATTTTTTCAATTTAAAAATGGGATATTGTTTCAAATAACTTAAAATATACATGTGTCTATACCATGTCAATTTTCAAATTGTACGCAACTTTCAGGAGGAATCCAAGTTGTTCCTTGTAACTATATTTATGATTTTATTTGTTTGGCGCATGATTGAACCCATGACGCAAACAGCCATGTACATTTATTTGTGACCTTATAGGTAGAGGAGTGTTCACCACCCAGCCCATTGAATCAGGTGCTTTCGTGTTGGAGTACAGGGGTGAACTTGTATCATTGGAAGAATGCCAGTCAAGAAACTACTCACAGACGGAGTGTACTTTTCTGTTTGAATTTGAATGGCAGAAACGTAACTGGTGGTAAGCATGTCAAGCTAAATATTTGGTAGACATCAGGGACATTTAAGTAGTTTATATCTAAAACCAATAGTTAATTGAATAGTTAAAAGCATAAATAAAAGCAACAATATTTTAATCACCTGCTTAGTGAATCAGTTTTGGCTTATAACAGCAATCACAGATTGAGTATTGATACTTAAGGTTAATGGGAATAGATTAATCTAGACCATGGCATCCTCCCATCACGTCATGCAGTCAGTTAATTTGCGACATAGTTTGAAATGGCTATTAAAACAATTAATGGATACTTTTCTTTTACCTTTTTAGTATAATTGCAACCAGTGAAGATGGATCTCTTGGAAGATTAGTAAATGACAACCACAAATCTCCAAACTGCATAATGAAAAAAATCATAGTAAATGGCATGCCACATTTGTGCCTATTTGCTGTACAAAATATAGAAGCAGGAACTGAAATAAATTACAACTATGGGGATTCAAAATGGCCATGGCGTGAAAAAGTGAGTGATTAAGATAAGATATGGTTGCATATTTTGATCATTTATAGTGTTTGAACACGTCTAGTCCAGCCAATTTGTATTTCTCTCGATGGTCAAAGGAAGTCAACAATCAATTAAAATATATAGGTCTTTATATATGTGTATGAGGATATCCATATCATCTCTCAGCTCTATGATCTGATCTATTAGTTATTGTTTTTTTATCTAAAATTCCAGGTGACAAAAACACTTGCTCCCTATGTGGCAGTGGAGACTGAGGCGTGCCTGAACCATACGACGTCCTGTGATGATGCTAGCCCAGAGGTAAGGGACTTATGTAGACGGTCACCATTGTCACACACTGTGTTGACTGTAGGTGACCTGTGCAGTCTGTGAGGGATAGGCAATTCCCATCCTGGAAGGCCAAAACACTTGTGGTTTCCATCCATCCTTCTGAATAGAGGGATTCAGAGCTTGATTATCAGGTGAATGTCAGCACCAGCCATGTAAAACAGGAAAACCAGAAGTGTTTTGACCTCCAGGACCAGAATGGCTTATTCCTATCCTATGGACTTCCATGATCAAGAAAGTTAGGTGTTCACATTGCATTTCTGATAGAGCTTTTAAAGCAGGGTCACTCGTTTTGAGTGATCGGTAGACCTCTGATTGAGGGAGTGGGGTTAATCTGACACACACCTTCCTTTCTAGTCTAGCCCTCGTGGGGCTCTGGGCATGGATTTGGATTTTGGATTCAGATGGAGTTAACCTCACACACACTTGGTTGCTAGCCTTGTCCTCATGGGGTCCTTTAAACTTCAGACACACACATCTTGGGGTCTAGTCTTGTCCTCATGGGGTCCTTTTAACTTCACACACACTCTTCTTGGAAACTAGTCTTGTCCTTATGGGGCCCTCCCGTGTAGATGACATTGTCAGTGATTTTAAACCATTTGGCCAACACCTTTCAGTATCTAAACTCCAGTTGTTAGAGCAATAATGTTGCGCATCTTGAGCTGTTGAGTGTTTATAACCAATATTTTGAATGTGATCCATTGCAGCCCCCTGTGTGTTATTGAGACATCTAGGAAAGACCAGGTCTTGCACCTGGCTTTAAGTGATGCTAATTCAGAAATGGTTTTCAGTTGTGACTTTTGTAGATATCCATTCAAACAATATTGACCAGATCTTAATGAGTCTTGCTATTCTATCTTGCAGGCTCCTGCTGTGGGAGTAGAGACTGAGGCGTGCCTTAACCATACGACGTCCTGTGATGATGCTAGCCCAGAGGTAAGGGACTTATGTAGACGGTCACCATTGTCACACACTGTGTTGACTGTAGGTGACCTGTGCAGTCTGTGAGGGATAGGCAATTCCCATCCTGGAAGGCCAAAACACTTGTGGTTTCCATCCATCCTTCTGAATAGAGGGATTCAGAGCTTGATTATCAGGTGAATGTCAGCACCAGCCATGTAAAACAGGAAAACCAGAAGTGTTTTGACCTCCAGGACCAGAATGGCTTATTCCTATCCTATGGACTTCCATGATCAAGAAAGTTAGGTGTTCACATTGCATTTCTGATAGAGCTTTTCAAGCAGGGTCACTCGTTTTGAGTGATCGGTAGACCTCTGATTGAGGGAGCAGGGTTAATCTGACACACACCTTCCTTTCTAGTCTAGCCCTCGTGGGGTTCTGGGCATGGATTTGGATTTTGGATTCAGATGGAGTTAACCTCACACACACTTGGTTGCTAGTCTTGTCCTCATGGGGTCCTTTAAACTTCAGACACACACATCTTGGGGTCTAGTCTTGTCCTCATGGGGTCCTTTTAACTTCACACACACTCTTCTTGGAAACTAGTCTTGTCCTTATGGGGCCCTCCCGTGTAGATGACATTGTCAGTGATTTTAAACCATTTGGCCAACACCTTTCAGTATCTAAACTCCAGTTGTTAGAGCAATAATGTTGCGCATCTTGAGCTGTTGAGTGTTTATAACCAATATTTTGAATGTGATCCATTGCAGCCCCCTGTGTGTTATTGAGACATCTAGGAAAGACCAGGTCTTGCACCTGGCTTTAAGTGATGCTAATTCAGAAATGGTTTTCAGTTGTGACTTTTGTAGATATCCATTCAAACAATATTGACCAGATCTTAATGAGTCTTGCTATTCTATCTTGCAGGCTCCTGCTGTGGGAGTAGAGACTGAGGCGTGCCTTAACCATACGACGTCCTGTGATGATGCTAGCCCAGAGGTAAGGGACTTATGTAGACGGTCACCATTGTCACACACTGTGTTGACTGTAGGTGACCTGTGCAGTCTGTGAGGGATAGGCAATTCCCATCCTGGAAGGCCAAAACACTTGTGGTTTCCATCCATCCTTCTGAATAGAGGGATTCAGAGCTTGATTATCAGGTGAATGTCAGCACCAGCCATGTAAAACAGGAAAACCAGAAGTGTTTTGACCTCCAGGACCAGAATGGCTTATTCCTATCCTATGGACTTCCATGATCAAGAAAGTTAGGTGTTCACATTGCATTTCTGATAGAGCTTTTCAAGCAGGGTCACTCGTTTTGAGTGATCGGTAGACCTCTGAGGGAGCAGGGTTAATCTGACACACCTTCCTTTCTAGTCTAGCCCTCGTGGGGCTCTGGGCATGGATTTGGATTTTGGATTCAGATGGAGTTAACTTCACACACACTTGGTTGCTAGTCTTGTCCTCATGGGGTCCTTTAAACTTCAGACACACACATCTTGGGGTCTAGTCTTGTCCTCATGGGGTCCTTTTAACTTCACACACACTCTTCTTGGAAACTAGTCTTGTCCTTATGGGGTCCTTTTAACTTCACACACACTCTTCTTGGAAACTAGTCTTGTCCTTATGGGGCCCTCCCGTATAGATGACATTGTCAGTGATTTTAAACCATTTGGCCAACACCTTTCAGTATCTAAACTCCAGTTGTTAGAGCCATAATGTTGCGCATCTTGAGCTGTTGAGTGTTTATAACCAATATTTTGAATGTGATCCATTGCAGCCCCCTGTGTGTTATTGAGACATCTAGGAAAGACCAGGTCTTGCACCTGGCTTTAAGTGATGCTAATTCAGAAATGGTTTTCAGTTGTGACTTTTGTAGATATCCATTCAAACAATATTGACCAGATCTTAATGAGTCTTGCTATTCTATCTTGCAGGCTCCTGCTGTGGGAGTAGAGACTGAGGCGTGCCTTAACCATACGACGTCCTGTGATGATGCTAGCCCAGAGGTAAGGGACTTATGTAGACGGTCACCATTGTCACACACTGTGTTGACTGTAGGTGACCTGTGCAGTCTGTGAGGGATAGGCAATTCCCATCCTGGAAGGCCAAAACACTTGTGGTTTCCATCCATCCTTCTGAATAGAGGGATTCAGAGCTTGATTATCAGGTGAATGTCAGCACCAGCCATGTAAAACAGGAAAACCAGAAGTGTTTTGACCTCCAGGACCAGAATGGCTTATTCCTATCCTATGGACTTCCATGATCAAGAAAGTTAGGTGTTCACATTGCATTTCTGATAGAGCTTTTCAAGCAGGGTCACTCGTTTTGAGTGATCGGTAGACCTCTGATTGAGGGAGCAGGGTTAATCTGACACACACCTTCCTTTCTAGTCTAGCCCTCGTGGGGTTCTGGGCATGGATTTGGATTTTGGATTCAGATGGAGTTAACCTCACACACACTTGGTTGCTAGTCTTGTCCTCATGGGGTCCTTTAAACTTCAGACACACACATCTTGGGGTCTAGTCTTGTCCTCATGGGGTCCTTTTAACTTCACACACACTCTTCTTGGAAACTAGTCTTGTCCTTATGGGGTCCTTTTAACTTCACACACACTCTTCTTGGAAACTAGTCTTGTCCTTATGGGGCCCTCCCGTATAGATGACATTGTCAGTGATTTTAAACCATTTGGCCAACACCTTTCAGTATCTAAACTCCAGTTGTTAGAGCCATAATGTTGCGCATCTTGAGCTGTTGAGTGTTTATAACCAATATTTTGAATGTGATCCATTGCAGCCCCCTGTGTGTTATTGAGACATCTAGGAAAGACCAGGTCTTGCACCTGGCTTTAAGTGATGCTAATTCAGAAATGGTTTTCAGTTGTGACTTTTGTAGATATCCATTCAAACAATATTGACCAGATCTTAATGAGTCTTGCTATTCTATCTTGCAGGCTCCTGCTGTGGGAGTAGAGACTGAGGCGTGCCTTAACCATACGACGTCCTGTGATGATGCTAGCCCAGAGGTAAGGGACTTATGTAGACGGTCACCATTGTCACACACTGTGTTGACTGTAGGTGACCTGTGCAGTCTGTGAGGGATAGGCAATTCCCATCCTGGAAGGCCAAAACACTTGTGGTTTCCATCCATCCTTCTGAATAGAGGGATTCAGAGCTTGATTATCAGGTGAATGTCAGCACCAGCCATGTAAAACAGGAAAACCAGAAGTGTTTTGACCTCCAGGACCAGAATGGCTTATTCCTATCCTATGGACTTCCATGATCAAGAAAGTTAGGTGTTCACATTGCATTTCTGATAGAGCTTTTCAAGCAGGGTCACTCGTTTTGAGTGATCGGTAGACCTCTGATTGAGGGAGCAGGGTTAATCTGACACACACCTTCCTTTCTAGTCTAGCCCTCGTGGGGTTCTGGGCATGGATTTGGATTTTGGATTCAGATGGAGTTAACCTCACACACACTTGGTTGCTAGTCTTGTCCTCATGGGGTCCTTTAAACTTCAGACACACACATCTTGGGGTCTAGTCTTGTCCTCATGGGGTCCTTTTAACTTCACACACACTCTTCTTGGAAACTAGTCTTGTCCTTATGGGGTCCTTTTAACTTCACACACACTCTTCTTGGAAACTAGTCTTGTCCTTATGGGGCCCTCCCGTATAGATGACATTGTCAGTGATTTTAAACCATTTGGCCAACACCTTTCAGTATCTAAACTCCAGTTGTTAGAGCCATAATGTTGCGCATCTTGAGCTGTTGAGTGTTTATAACCAATATTTTGAATGTGATCCATTGCAGCCCCCTGTGTGTTATTGAGACATCTAGGAAAGACCAGGTCTTGCACCTGGCTTTAAGTGATGCTAATTCAGAAATGGTTTTCAGTTGTGACTTTTGTAGATATCCATTCAAACAATATTGACCAGATCTTAATGAGTCTTGCTATTCTATCTTGCAGGCTCCTGCTGTGGGAGTAGAGACTGAGGCGTGCCTTAACCATACGACGTCCTGTGATGATGCTAGCCCAGAGGTAAGGGACTTATGTAGACGGTCACCATTGTCACACACTGTGTTGACTGTAGGTGACCTGTGCAGTCTGTGAGGGATAGGCAATTCCCATCCTGGAAGGCCAAAACACTTGTGGTTTCCATCCATCCTTCTGAATAGAGGGATTCAGAGCTTGATTATCAGGTGAATGTCAGCACCAGCCATGTAAAACAGGAAAACCAGAAGTGTTTTGACCTCCAGGACCAGAATGGCTTATTCCTATCCTATGGACTTCCATGATCAAGAAAGTTAGGTGTTCACATTGCATTTCTGATAGAGCTTTTCAAGCAGGGTCACTCGTTTTGAGTGATCGGTAGACCTCTGATTGAGGGAGCAGGGTTAATCTGACACACACCTTCCTTTCTAGTCTAGCCCTCGTGGGGTTCTGGGCATGGATTTGGATTTTGGATTCAGATGGAGTTAACCTCACACACACTTGGTTGCTAGTCTTGTCCTCATGGGGTCCTTTAAACTTCAGACACACACATCTTGGGGTCTAGTCTTGTCCTCATGGGGTCCTTTTAACTTCACACACACTCTTCTTGGAAACTAGTCTTGTCCTTATGGGGTCCTTTTAACTTCACACACACTCTTCTTGGAAACTAGTCTTGTCCTTATGGGGCCCTCCCGTGTAGATGACATTGTCAGTGATTTTAAACCATTTGGCCAACACCTTTCAGTATCTAAACTCCAGTTGTTAGAGCAATAATGTTGCGCATCTTGAGCTGTTGAGTGTTTATAACCAATATTTTGAATGTGATCCATTGCAGCCCCCTGTGTGTTATTGAGACATCTAGGAAAGACCAGGTCTTGCACCTGGCTTTAAGTGATGCTAATTCAGAAATGGTTTTCAGTTGTGACTTTTGTAGATATCCATTCAAACAATATTGACCAGATCTTAATGAGTCTTGCTATTCTATCTTGCAGGCTCCTGCTGTGGGAGTAGAGACTGAGGCGTGCCTTAACCATACGACGTCCTGTGATGATGCTAGCCCAGAGGTAAGGGACTTATGTAGACGGTCACCATTGTCACACACTGTGTTGACTGTAGGTGACCTGTGCAGTCTGTGAGGGATAGGCAATTCCCATCCTGGAAGGCCAAAACACTTGTGGTTTCCATCCATCCTTCTGAATAGAGGGATTCAGAGCTTGATTATCAGGTGAATGTCAGCACCAGCCATGTAAAACAGGAAAACCAGAAGTGTTTTGACCTCCAGGACCAGAATGGCTTATTCCTATCCTATGGACTTCCATGATCAAGAAAGTTAGGTGTTCACATTGCATTTCTGATAGAGCTTTTCAAGCAGGGTCACTCGTTTTGAGTGATCGGTAGACCTCTGAGGGAGCAGGGTTAATCTGACACACCTTCCTTTCTAGTCTAGCCCTCGTGGGGCTCTGGGCATGGATTTGGATTTTGGATTCAGATGGAGTTAACTTCACACACACTTGGTTGCTAGTCTTGTCCTCATGGGGTCCTTTAAACTTCAGACACACACATCTTGGGGTCTAGTCTTGTCCTCATGGGGTCCTTTTAACTTCACACACACTCTTCTTGGAAACTAGTCTTGTCCTTATGGGGTCCTTTTAACTTCACACACACTCTTCTTGGAAACTAGTCTTGTCCTTATGGGGCCCTCCCGTATAGATGACATTGTCAGTGATTTTAAACCATTTGGCCAACACCTTTCAGTATCTAAACTCCAGTTGTTAGAGCCATAATGTTGCGCATCTTGAGCTGTTGAGTGTTTATAACCAATATTTTGAATGTGATCCATTGCAGCCCCCTGTGTGTTATTGAGACATCTAGGAAAGACCAGGTCTTGCACCTGGCTTTAAGTGATGCTAATTCAGAAATGGTTTTCAGTTGTGACTTTTGTAGATATCCATTCAAACAATATTGACCAGATCTTAATGAGTCTTGCTATTCTATCTTGCAGGCTCCTGCTGTGGGAGTAGAGACTGAGGCGTGCCTTAACCATACGACGTCCTGTGATGATGCTAGCCCAGAGGTAAGGGACTTATGTAGACGGTCACCATTGTCACACACTGTGTTGACTGTAGGTGACCTGTGCAGTCTGTGAGGGATAGGCAATTCCCATCCTGGAAGGCCAAAACACTTGTGGTTTCCATCCATCCTTCTGAATAGAGGGATTCAGAGCTTGATTATCAGGTGAATGTCAGCACCAGCCATGTAAAACAGGAAAACCAGAAGTGTTTTGACCTCCAGGACCAGAATGGCTTATTCCTATCCTATGGACTTCCATGATCAAGAAAGTTAGGTGTTCACATTGCATTTCTGATAGAGCTTTTCAAGCAGGGTCACTCGTTTTGAGTGATCGGTAGACCTCTGATTGAGGGAGCAGGGTTAATCTGACACACACCTTCCTTTCTAGTCTAGCCCTCGTGGGGTTCTGGGCATGGATTTGGATTTTGGATTCAGATGGAGTTAACCTCACACACACTTGGTTGCTAGTCTTGTCCTCATGGGGTCCTTTAAACTTCAGACACACACATCTTGGGGTCTAGTCTTGTCCTCATGGGGTCCTTTTAACTTCACACACACTCTTCTTGGAAACTAGTCTTGTCCTTATGGGGTCCTTTTAACTTCACACACACTCTTCTTGGAAACTAGTCTTGTCCTTATGGGGCCCTCCCGTATAGATGACATTGTCAGTGATTTTAAACCATTTGGCCAACACCTTTCAGTATCTAAACTCCAGTTGTTAGAGCCATAATGTTGCGCATCTTGAGCTGTTGAGTGTTTATAACCAATATTTTGAATGTGATCCATTGCAGCCCCCTGTGTGTTATTGAGACATCTAGGAAAGACCAGGTCTTGCACCTGGCTTTAAGTGATGCTAATTCAGAAATGGTTTTCAGTTGTGACTTTTGTAGATATCCATTCAAACAATATTGACCAGATCTTAATGAGTCTTGCTATTCTATCTTGCAGGCTCCTGCTGTGGGAGTAGAGACTGAGGCGTGCCTTAACCATACGACGTCCTGTGATGATGCTAGCCCAGAGGTAAGGGACTTATGTAGACGGTCACCATTGTCACACACTGTGTTGACTGTAGGTGACCTGTGCAGTCTGTGAGGGATAGGCAATTCCCATCCTGGAAGGCCAAAACACTTGTGGTTTCCATCCATCCTTCTGAATAGAGGGATTCAGAGCTTGATTATCAGGTGAATGTCAGCACCAGCCATGTAAAACAGGAAAACCAGAAGTGTTTTGACCTCCAGGACCAGAATGGCTTATTCCTATCCTATGGACTTCCATGATCAAGAAAGTTAGGTGTTCACATTGCATTTCTGATAGAGCTTTTCAAGCAGGGTCACTCATTTTGAGTGATCGGTAGACCTCTGATTGAGGGAGCAGGGTTAATCTGACACACACCTTCCTTTCTAGTCTAGCCCTCGTGGGGCTCTGGGCATGGATTTGGATTTTGGATTCAGATGGAGTTAACCTCACACACACTTGGTTGCTAGTCTTGTCCTCATGGGGTCCTTTAAACTTCAGACACACACATCTTGGGGTCTAGTCTTGTCCTCATGGGGTCCTTTTAACTTCACACACACTCTTCTTGGAAACTAGTCTTGTCCTTATGGGGTCCTTTTAACTTCACACACACTCTTCTTGGAAACTAGTCTTGTCCTTATGGGGCCCTCCCGTGTAGATGACATTGTCAGTGATTTTAAACCATTTGGCCAACACCTTTCAGTATCTAAACTCCAGTTGTTAGAGCCATAATGTTGCGCATCTTGAGCTGTTGAGTGTTTATAACCAATATTTTGAATGTGATCCATTGCAGCCCCCTGTGTGTTATTGAGACATCTAGAAAAGACCAGGTCTTGCACCTGGCTTTAAGTGATGCTAATTCAGAAATGGTTTTCAGTTGTGACTTTTGTAGATATCCATTCAAACAATATTGACCAGATCTTAATGAGTCTTGCTATTCTATCTTGCAGGCTCCTGCTGTGGGAGTAGAGACTGAGGCGTGCCTTAACCATACGACGTCCTGTGATGATGCTAGCCCAGAGGTAATGGAGTTATGTAGATATGTATGTAGTTCTGTCTCTGTAGCAATCAGACTGACATTGGTGAGCGGGCCCTTAAGGATAGTAGCCGTATCTGCCTCCTCTATGGTTATGAGGGACAGCCGGTGGTGGCGTTGGATAACCTGATTTTGTTTTTCATTTTACTTAGATGTGTACTGTCAGAGGTTTTTCTCTTGTTGATTATCCGGACACGGATGAAACGGATGAAGCTGATGAAACGGATGAATCTAATTATTTTTTGAATGACCTGGGTCTACATCCAGTTGTGCCAATGCTGAGGAGGACAAAAAGCATTTTGGTATGCCTTTGATATTTTGAATACCTGTAAAATAATGTCACACAATTTGCCCTTTCCCTTGTGATTGGTTTTAATAGGATGTGACCATACTGACTATACCTTGACAATTCTCTTCTTTCAGATGATTGACAGAGTACCAGACTTTACGGATCTTCTCTATGATTCAAGTGAGAGCATAGTGGAAGACACTGACTATGAGGAGTCTCTAAGCTATTGTTCAAGTGTCCAATCGGACAAAACTGATGTAAAGACTAAAGACACTCTGGTATGCCGTTAATGCTTTGAATACCAATATGTTGAATTTCCCAAACCATCTTTTCTCTAGTTATTTATTTTATTAGGATGTGAGTGAAAATGTACAACTGTCTTGTTGCAGATGGATGACAATACAACGGATCCCTCACTCAGACTCGCTTCACTAAGGGCAAGAACAAGCATAGGCCATCTTGTAAGCCACCTTTTACTCTTTTTCGCTTAAAGGGTAGTGCTTCTCAAAATCAAGTTTATTAACTAGAGAGGCAAACATGCAAAGTAGGGATTTTTGCTTGACCAAACTCAGCCGCTAGGGATAGCCATGGGTGTGCATTTTAATGCTTTATTCTACATTTTACACTCAAGCTGTTACACTAAGTTTTACCAGTATCACATTATTTGTAAATGTACTTGTGCTGTACATAGTCTGACATATCTTTTTAAGTTTACCGTCTTTTTTTTCTTTCAAGATTCAAATGAGTCCTATAGGAGATGAGTTGTTAGACTCAACTGATGATAGTGGGGAGGAATACGCACCCAATCCTAATGAGGAAAGCACAGAGGAAAGCACAGACAGTGACTGCAGCTTAACCATTTCCCAGGAAAATATAAAGCACAAAATGACATCTACAAGTCAGAGCAGATCAGAGTCTACGCGTCAGAGCAGCTCAAAGCATAGCATGGCCAATCTTGATGACAAGGAAATAGAGCAAACATGTACTAATAAGGAGTCCAGTGTTTCAATACCATCTGTTTTTGCCAGTCCCGCTTCAAAAAATGAGGATGGTTCTAGGAGATACAACAAGAAACACCACTGCCTTTATTGTAAACAAGTAGTTCAAAAAATGTCCAGACACTTGCAGCGTAAGCACAGCAATGAGATAGATGTTGCAAAAGCCCTTAGTTTTACAAAAAAATCCAAAGAAAGAAAAGTGCAATTGGACTATATCCGAAATAAAGGTAACTGTGTGAATAACAGGGAGGTCTTGGAGAGTAAGAAAGGCAAACTTGTGCCATGCAAGCAGCCAAAGAAAGAAACGGAAGGACATGAATTTATGCATTGTGTTTACTGCTCTGGATTATTCAAAAAAAGAACAATGTGGCGACATTTCCAGGTCTGCAAATTGAACCCTGAGAGGCTGACCTCCAAACCAGGTAAGACAAGGGTCCAAGCACTGTGTGCGTTCGCGGAACCTGCTCCAGCTGGATTTAATAATGCATACTGGAAGTTCTTAAATTGTATGATTCAAGACAAGATTACTCTTGCTGTGAAAAAAGACTGCTGTATTTTAGAGTATGGGAAAAGACTGTTCACAAAGAATGAAAGGGCAACCAGCCAGCACCAGTACATAAGACAAAAGATGAGAGAGCTTGCTAGGCTGATGCTAGCAGCGGAAGAAGTTACACCTGTGAAGACAATGAGAGAGCTGATCAAACCTGAAAACTACAACCACGCTGTTACAGCTGCAAGACACGTGGCTGGGTTAAGTGATGAAACTGGACAATTTGACCGTCCATCTTACGCTCGCAAAGTTGGACACACCTTGCATTCTTTGGCCATGTTTATAAAATCTGAAGGCTTGAAAAAAAAAAGATAAGGAAGCAGTTCAAAATGCAGACGAATTCGCACAGCTATACAAAGAGAGTTGGAGATTTGACATAGCAAGCCAAGCTCTAACTCAAATTAATCAGTCCAAATGGAATGCTCCTCAACTCTTGCCCTTCACAGAGGATGTCTTGAATCTCCATTCTCATTTGTCTGCAAAACAGCAGCACCACTTGAATGCCCTGAAAGAAGAGGTTTCACCCCAGAACTGGAAAGACCTCACTAAGGTGACCCTGGCGCAAGTAATCCTTTTCAACCGCCGGAGGGAAGGAGAAGTGTCCAGAATGCCATTGACTTCGTATTTAACAAGAGATGTATCAGAGGCGCATGAAGATGTTAACTTAGCTCTCACAGAACTCGAGCAGAAGCTTTGCAAACATTTTATCCGGATAACCATAGTAGGAAAGAGAGGAAGGAAAGTCCCTGTTCTTCTCACTCCACTGATGAGGGAATCGCTCGATATGTTGATTGAGAAGCGAGAAGAATGTGGTGTGCTGAAAGAAAATGGATTCTTGTTTGCGTTGCCAAAATCTGTCCATTACATCAGGGGTTGTGACTGCATAAGACAGTTTGTGCATGAATGTGTTGATGTCAAAAACCGCAAAGCACTAACCTCAACGAAACTGAGAAAACACATTGCAACTCTTTCAACCGTTCTGAATCTCAAGACTACAGAACTTGATCAGTTGGCAGATTTTCTTGGACATAACATTGACGTCCACAGAAAGCACTACCGCCTTCCAGAGGGCACTCTCCAGCTTGCTAAAATAAGCAAAGTTCTCATGGCACTAGAACAGGGACGGCTTGGAGAATACAAAGGGAAAAGTCTGGATGAGATTCACATTGATCCAAATGGTATTAAGTCTAAAATACATTTTAGTCTTAGTGCACAATTATATGGTGAAAATATAACAGTATATTTTGAATTTTAACTGTTCAGATATGTGGATGTCATGTTTTTAATGTGGGAAGTTAAAGGAGCATAATGTAATAACAATTTGAATCAAGTACAGAGAATTCAGGTATGGTAGTAAGAAGTTGTCATACTCAGAACATTACATACTGGTGAAAAGAGCTAGAATTAACCATAACCATAAAATGTTTAGATTAAGTATTTATATAAATAAGACAATTTTTGTAGTGCTTTGGTATCCATGTGCCGGGGGAGTTCATCACAAGTTTTAGCTTTCCAACTCATGCCTATTGTTTATTACCATTTTAGAGACTGTTGATATTGACACAGAGATGCAGATGGCGGATGAATCCATGGAAGTGTGTTCAGACCAAGACGTTGGAGGTGTGTGTGATTGTTTTTCTTAATGCGTTATGATCTGATTTATTAGATATGTAAATGTATGACAATTGCATGTTGATTTGGACAGTTGAATGCCTGTAGATTTCACTAGTTCTCACCATTTTACTTAGTATGCATGATAAACATCCAAGTCTTGACAGTTTTATTGACAATTAAGGTTAGTTGATCTAAATATTTTCGGTGCCTACAGAACATGCCAGTATGCCAGAAACACAGAGGTCAGAAGATGGGGACAGGGTGACCTCCATGCAAGAATGTGATGACCAAAACAAAGGCAAGCTCAAGAGGAAGTCAGCAAAAAAAAGAGGCGAGTTCAGAGAAATCATACTGTTTAGAGGAGATGTAATAGGTGGCATCTTAAAGATTATGATTTATCTGTATTATAAAACCTTCTGTATCTAGGTGCCCGTACTCCAGGAGCACAAGGGTCAGGATATGCTTGCAGGGAAGACCCACTATCATGTACTTCCACAAGGGACGACCAAAGCAAAGACGAGACTGGAAAAAAGAGAGGTGAGCTTAGCAAAATTTAAGGAGATTGATGGCGAGTTTCTTGTTGGGCATTTCACGTGTTGACTTAATGGTTAGAACAGAGGAAAGTGATCAGTGATTGGAATCATCTGAAAGAATGATAAAAGCTTTGTATGTCTACTTAGGTAAACAAACTTCTGTGAAACGAAGCTGGATGCCAGAGGAATCGGCTGCCGTAGAAAAGCATCTGAACAACTTCATAGTGATGCAGAAAGTTCCAGGAAAAATGGACTGTCAGCGCTGCATCACTGCTGAACCTCAAGCCCTAAGAAATAGAGACTGGAAAGCAGTAAAATTTTATATCAAAAACCGTATTTGTTCCCTAAGAAGGAAAATGTGAGGGAGGGAGGGTTCCAATGAAGTGTTTGTAATCTTTGAGAAATACATTTTTTTTTATTTTAGGGAGTGAAATGTACAGTACAAATGATATTGACATTCACAAAAAAAAAAAAGTTAAATAAATGTTGTGAACAACTTAGTGTTTTGTGAGTACTGCCCAGTCTACCTAATGACAGTTTCTTACTGAGGTTAACTACACAGTGACTGATCTTGACTTGATGTTCAGGAGGTTGGTTATTGTTGAGGGAAAAGAGCATGGGAGACTAGATGCCGGATGTAGAAGTTGAAATAAAAATGTAAATCACAAAGTCCTGCAATTTCACCTACCAATCAAGGACAAAATACGAAAAACAGTTGTCTCCAGATAGTTTATTGACTGTGTCCCCTCTAAGATACAAAAGCTAGAAAACATTTGACTGTCTGTCCCCTCTAAAATACAAAAGCTAGAAACGTGTATATGTGTGTAAATGTGGTCCCCACAATTGCTGTACGCTAAAAACATGACCCCACAAGTGTCCATAACACTGGTGTACCAAAGTTGTGAATTATGTCAATTTGAAGTGATATTTGTGATTAGGAACTGCACTTTACATTCCCTGATTTTTTACAGAGGTGTAGGACCATTGGAAAGGGTGGGCCCCATATGTGGGCTAAAATCTAGCGGACCCCCTGAGGGGGAAAGACGAGTATGTGTGTGTTTGTGTGTGTGTGTGTGTGTGTGTGTGTGTGTGCATGGAGGTTATGACTAGGGTGACCAAACATCTGTGCATGTGTGTGTGTTTGTGTGAATGTGTGTGTAGGGAGAGGGAGGTTATGTTTGTCACTGATCTCTTTTTATTGCATGTAAAGCTATTATACAAAAACTCAGTATTGACATTATATGTCAAGTATTTTAAAATGGAGAAGTTATAACTACCTGGTTAGTTTAGGACTGGTTTAACTGAAGGCTTCCACTAGGAGGAGACGTCTGTGTTCTAAGCTCACATTCAGGTTACATTTACATTTAGTCATTTAGCAGACGCTCTTATCCAGAGCTGAACTAGTTAAAGCTGGTGTTTGTGTCTACAGGGGAGTATCTTTCCAGGAGCAGGGTTGTGACAAATATATGTAAAGCAACATTGTTTTGGTGATGTGGGCCTCACAAAAACACAGATGTGTGCCCCAGTCATGACCCTGCTCCAGTTATGACCCTGCTCCAGTTATGACCCTGCTCTAGTCTAACCCTACTAACCCTAGTTCTGCCACCAGAATTAAGAGTTTACTCCTCCCCTCTACCAACAACTGTACTACAAGACTGTCTTCATAATCACATCTCCTAGCCCACAGTACCTGAGGAATGGTCTCTGGCTTGTTGTTTGTTGAGATTTTGACTTTTGTGAAGACTGAATAAACTTTTCAAACTCTGCTGAGATTCCTGACCAGTTTTTGTACTTGGAATTTGGAGAAAACTTGAATAAAAATACACAACAGCAGGTTGTGCTCTGACATGAATAAGAAATGCTGCATTGATTCATATGGGCCCAAATACATTTAAACACTATCATTATAATCACAAATAAACTAAGACAAATATATTATAATTTAGGAATGCTGAGTCCCAGTAGAGACAGCTTCTTCACAACATGTCACCTTCATCACATAACATTGAACACCAGCAGAAGTCAGTACATACCCTTCCTCATTAGAAGGTCCTCCTCCATCACTGAAATTGAAAGGTTCAGGCATAGACCTGTCACTCTTCATGGACACACAGCTGGGTGCAGGTGAGGCTGGTCTCTGCCGTTTGATCCTTTCAACAAACACAACAAGTCACTAAAGTAGACACCACAGATATATCCATACTTTCTGCCAATATGTGTTGCTAAAATGATATATTTTAGTAGGGATGTGATGAGGGATACTTTAGTATCTACAGTCAGCAGCTCTAACCCTGTGTTTTAGTAGGGAAGTGATGAGGGATACTTTAGTATCTACAGTCAGCAGCTCTAACCCTGTGTTTTAGTAGGGATGTGATGAGGGATACTTTAGTATCTACATTCAGCAGCTCTAACCCTGTGTTTTAGTAGGGATGTGATGAGGGATACTTTAGTATCTACAGTCAGCATCTCTAACCCTGTGTTTTAGTAGGGATGTGATGAGGGATACTTTAGTATCTACAGACAGCAGCTATAACCTGTGTTTTAGTAGGGATGTGATGAGGGATACTTTAGTATCTACAGACAGCAGCTATAACCTGTGTTTTAGTAGAGATTTTACACGATAAAGCAAAGGGCTACATTGGGATTTTAGATGATAAATATTACTTTATAATTTGCTTCACTAAAAAAATCATTCTTCACCAGTTACCAGCATGTCCCCTTTCATGGTTCCTTCCCAAAACATTAAACTGCTCCGTATTACAAAAAAAACATGTGATGGCCTGGCCAACTGTAAACACGTAACAACTAGACAGTAAAGATAATAAACTGTAGGGGCAGTTGAGGCTGGCATGTTGTGCTCTGATACTGATATGTAATGTTGTATTGATTCATATGGGCCCAAATCCATCTAAACACTAATAACTAATGAACTATGATACAATATTATAATTTAGTAATGCTGAGTCCCAGTGCAGATGGCTTCTTCACATCATGTCACCTTCATCACATAATATTGAACACCAGCAGAGGTCAGTACATACCCTTCCTCGCTAGAATGACAAACACTAGGAATAGTTAGTAGGAATGTCAGAAGCAAATTACTACTTTATACTTCCAGAACTACCAGGTCACCTACATCACATATCACTGAACACCAGCAGAGGTCAGTAGATACCCTTCATCATTAGAAGGCCCTACTCCATCACTGAGTCTGAAAGTTGGAATGTTATTAACAGATCATGTTCTTACCTCTGTTTAGTAGTAATGTCTTTGTCTCTGAACACCACAGGTCGACCCATAGACCTGTCACTCTTCATGGACACACAGCTGGGTACAGGTGAGGCTGGTCTCTGCCGTTTGATCCTTTCAACAAACACAACAAGTCACTAAAGTAGACACCACAGATATATCCATACTTTCTGCCAATATGTGTTGCTAAAATGATATTTTTTAGTAGGGATGTGATGAGGGATACTTTAGTATCTGCAGTCAGCAGCTCTAACCCTGTGTTTTAGTAGGGATGTGATGAGGGATACTTTAGTATCTACAGTCAGCAGCTCTAACCCTGTGTTTTAGTAGGGATGTGATGAGGGATACTTTAGTATCTACAGACAGCAGCTCTAACCCTGTGTTTTAGTAGGGATGTGATGAGGGATACTTTAGTATCTACAGACAGCAGCTATAACCTGTGTTTTAGTAGAGATTTTACACGATAAAGCAAAGGGCTACATTGGGATTTTAGATGATAAATATTACTTTATAATTTGCTTCACTAAAAAAATCGTTCTTCACCAGTTACCAGCATGTCCCGTTTCATGGTTCCTTCCCAAAACATTAAACTGCTCCGTATTACAAAAAAAACATGTGATGGCCTGGCCAACTGTATACACTTAACAACTAGACAGTAAAGATAATAAACTGTAGGGGCAGTTGAGGCTGGCATGTTGTGCTCTGATACTGATATGTAATGTTGTATTGATTCATATGGGCCCAAATCCATCTAAACACTAATAACTAATGAACTATGATACAATATTATAATTTAGTAATGCTGAGTCCCAGTAGAGACAGCTTCTTCACATCATGTCACCTTCATCACGTAACATTGAACACCAGCAGAGGTCAGTACATACCCTTCCTCGCTAGAATGACAAACACTAGGAATAGTTAGTAGGAATATCCGAAGCAAATTACTACTTTATACTTCCAGAACTACCAGGTCACCTACATCACATATCACTGAACACCAGCAGAGGTCAGTAGATACCCTTCATCATTAGAAGGTCCTCATCCATCACTGAGTCTGAAAGTTGGAATGTTATTAACAGATCATGATCTTACCTCTGTTTAGTAGTAATGTCTTTGTCTCTGAACACCACAGGTCGACCCATAGACCTGTCACTCTTCATGGACACACAGCTGGGTACAGGTGAGGCTGGTCTCTGCCGTTTGATCCTTTCAACAAACACAACAAGTCACTAAAGTAGACACCACAGATATATCCATACTTTCTGCCAATATGTGTTGCTAAAATGATATTTTTTAGTAGGGATGTGATGAGGGATACTTTAGTATCTACAGTCAGCAGCTCTAACCCTGTGTTTTAGTAGGGATGTGATGAGGGATACTTTAGTATCTACAGTCAGCAGCTCTAACCCTGTGTTTTAGTAGGGATGTGATGAGGGATACTTTAGTATATACAGTCAGCAGCTCTAACCCTGTGTTTTAGTAGGGATGTGATGAGGGATACTTTAGTATCTACAGTCAGCAGCTCTAACCCTGTGTTTTAGTAGGGATGTGATGAGGGATACTTTAGTATCTACAGTCAGCAGCTCTAACCCTGTGTTTTAGTAGGGATGTGATGAGGGATACTTTAGTATCTACAGTCAGCAGCTCTAACCCTGTGTTTTAGTAGGGATGTGATGAGGGATACTTTAGTATCTACAGTCAGCAGCTCTAACCCTGTGTTTTAGTAGGGATGTGATGAGGGATACTTTAGTATCTACAGTCAGCAGCTCTAACCCTGTGTTTTAGTAGGGATGTGATGAGGGATACTTTAGTATCTACAGTCAGCAGCTCTAACCCTGTGTTTTAGTAGGGATGTGATGAGGGATACTTTAGTATCTACAGTCAGCAGCTCTAACCCTGTGTTTTAGTAGGGATGTGATGAGGGATACTTTAGTATCTACAGTCAGCAGCTCTAACCCTGTGTTTTAGTAGAGATGTGATGAGGGATACTTTAGTATCTACAGTCAGCAGTTCTAACCCTGTGTTTTAGTAGGGATGTGATGAGGGATACTTTAGTATCTACAATCAGCAGCTCTAACCCTGTGTTTTAATAGGGATGTGATGAGGGATACTTTAGAATCTACAGTCAGCAGTTCTAACCCTGTGTTTTAGTAGGGATGTGATGAGGGATACTTTAGTATCTACAGTCAGCAGCTCTAACCCTGTGTTCTAGTAGGGATGTTCTTTAGGCTTTCACTTCTAACAGCTTTTAAATTATAAATATTTTTTTGTCTGTTAATACATTTGTATTGGAGAGACATAAAAACATTTTTAACAATTGATTCTCAGAATTTCAACCAGACACTGAAGAATCATATCAGGGTCCACCTCACACAGGGCTGCATGTTTGCTAGCAGCCTGCTTTAGACACTGCAGCACTCCTCCACCCAGGAGTTTAAGACCTTCTGGTCTCAAGCAGTCTAAGTGGGCTGAGCCCCGCCCGGTCTGTGCTCATACCAGGCCTGGTACCTGAAGGGCTTTGACTCTCATGCTGTCTGTGTGTGTGTGTGTGTGTGTGTGTGTGTGTGTGTGTGTGTGTGTGTGCATGGAGGTTATGACTAGGGTGACCATACACCTGTGTATGTGCGTGTGTGTGTTTGTGTGAATGTGTGTGTAGGGAGGTTATGTTTGTCAAACAGTCACTGATCTCTTTTTATTGCATGTAAAGCTATTATACAAAAACTCAGTATTGACATTATATGTCAAGTATTTTAAAATGGGGAAGTTATAACTACCTGGGCTGCATTTCCCGATAACAATGGATCGTAGCAACGATCGAGCAAAATAATGAAACCATCGATATTTCTTACGTGCGTTTCCCAAACATGCTCGTAAGGAGTAGGCTAATATATGCGCTTTCAAGAGCTACGAATTTTCAAGAGACACTTAAGCTACGGTGTCTTTGGGAACACCCGTAAAACTAAGATTCGTCGTACGATGGATTCTACGATCAATTTAGGCTTACGACGCTTTCGGGAAACGCAGCCCTGGTTAGTTTAGGACTGGTTTAACTGAAGGCTTCCACTAGGAGCAGACGTCTGTGTTCTAAGCTCACATTCAGGTTACATTTACATTTAGTCATTTAGCAGACGCTCTTATCCAGAGCTGAACTGGTTAGAGCTGGTGTTTGTGTCTACAGGAGAGTATCTTTCCAGGAGCAGGGTTGTGACAAATATATGTAAAGCAACATTGTTTTAGTGATGTGGGCCTCACAAAAACACAGATGTGTGCTCCAGTCATGACCCTGCTCCAGTCATGACCCTGCTCCAGTTATGACCCTGCTCTAGTCTAACCCTACTAACCCTAGTTCTGCCACCAGAGTCAAGAGTTTACTCCTCCCCTCTACCAACAACTGTACTACAAGACTGTCTTCATAATCACATCTCCTAGCCCACAGTACCTGAGGAATGGTCTCTGGCTTGTTGTTTGTTGAGATTTTGACTTTTGTGAAGACTGAATAAACTTTTCAAACTCTGCTGATATTCCTGACCAGTTTTTGTACTTGGAATTTGGAGAAAACTTGAATAAAAATACACAACAGCAGGTTGTGCTCTGACATGAATAAGAAATGCTGCATTGATTCATATGGGCCCAAATACATTTAAACACTATCATTATAATCACAAATAAACTAAGACAAATATATTATAATTTAGGAATGCTGAGTCCCAGTAGAGACAGCTTCTTCACAACATGTCACCTTCATCACATAACATTGAACACCAGCAGAGGTCAGTACATACCCTTCCTCATTAGAAGGTCCTCCTCCATCACTGAAATTGAAAGGTTCAGGCATAGACCTGTCACTCTTCATGGACACACAGCTGGGTGCAGGTGAGGCTGGTCTCTGCCGTTTGATCCTTTCAACAAACACAACAAGTCACTAAAGTAGACACCACAGATATATCCATACTTTCTGCCAATATGTGTTGCTAAAATGATATTTTTTAGTAGGGATGTGATGAGGGATACTTTAGTATCTACAGTCAGCAGCTCTAACCCTGTGTTTTAGTAGGGATGTGATGAGGGATACTTTAGTATCTACAGTCAGCAGCTCTAACCCTGTGTTTTAGTAGGGATGTGATGAGGGATACTTTAGTATCTACAGTCAGCAGCTCTAACCCTGTGTTTTAGTAGGGATGTGATGAGGGATACTTTAGTATCTACAGTCAGCAGCTCTAACCCTGTGTTTTAGTAGGGATGTGATGAGAGATACTTTAGTATCTACAGTCAGCAGCTCTAACCCTGTGTTTTAGTAGGGATGTGATGAGGGATACTTTAGTATCTGCAGTCAGCAGCTCTAACCCTGTGTTTTAGTAGGGATGTGATGAGGGATACTTTAGTATCTACAGTCAGCAGCTCTAACCCTGTGTTTTAGTAGGGATGTGATGAGGGATACTTTAGTATCTACAGTCAGCAGCTCTAACCCTGTGTTTTAGTAGGGATGTGATGAGGGATACTTTAGTATCTACAGTCAGCAGCTCTAACCCTGTGTTTTAGTAGGGATGTGATGAGGGATACTTTAGTATCTACAGTCAGCAGCTCTAACCCTGTGTTTTAGTAGGGATGTGATGAGGGATACTTTAGTATCTACAGTCAGCAGCTCTAACCCTGTGTTTTAGTAGAGATGTGATGAGGGATACTTTAGTATCTACAGTCAGCAGTTCTGTGTGGGGAGTGCTGTGGGTGCATTGTGTGGGGAGTGCTGTGTGTGCATTGTGTGGGGAGTGCTGTGGGTGCATTGTGTGGGGAGTGCTGTGTGTGCATTGTGTGGGGAGTGCTGTGTGTGCATTGTGTGGGGAGAACTGTGTGTGCATTGTGTGGGGAGTGCTGTGGGTGCATTGTGTGGGGAGTGCTGTGTGTGCATTGTGTGGGGAGTGCTGTGGGTGCATTGTGTGGGGAGTGCTGTGTGTGCATTGTGTGGGGAGTGCTGTGGGTGCATTGTGTGGGGAGTGCTGTGGGTGCATTGTGTGGGGAGTGCTGTGGGTGCATTGTGTGGGGGGTGCTGTGTGTGCATTGTGTGGGGAGTGCTGTGTGTGTGTGTGTGTGTGTGTGTGTGTGTGTGTGTGTGTGTGTGTGTGTGTGTGTGTGTGTGTGTGTGTGTGTGCATGGAGGTTATGACTAGGGTGACCAAACATCTGTGCATGTGTGTGTGTTTGTGTGAATGTGTGTGTAGGGAGGTTATGTTTGTCACTGATCTCTTTTTATTGCATGTAAAGCTATTATACAAAAACTCAGTATTGACATTATATGTCAAGTATTTTAAAATTGAGAAGTTGTAACTACTTAACACATTCACAAGTTTATACTCGAGGTCCCTCTAGTATTGTTCTGTTGACCAACTGGTAGTCGTGCATTTTGTCTGGGAAAGTTACAGTGTTGTACAGGTTTTTCTTGCCTGTTTGTTGTGATTGTGTCTCTGTGTTGGTTAAAAATCCACATTAAAGGTGGACTGGTAGGTTGTGGTCCTGTCCCTCTTTGATCAAACTTTGAGGAAGAAGGATTCCCTCGAATGTAGGAATCTTTAACCATCACACAATGCACACACAGCACTCCCCACACAATGCACACACAGCACTCCCCACACAATGCACACACAGCACTCCCCACACAATGCACCCACAGCACTCCCCACACAATGCACCCACAGCACTCCCAACACTCCCCACACAATGCACCCACAGCACTCCCCACACAATGCACCCACAGCACTCCCCACACAATGCACCCACAGCACTCCCCACACAATGCACCCACAGCACTCCCCACACAATGCACCCACAGCACTCCCCACACACACATGCTCTGGTGTCCACTGATTCAATTTGTTCTCTGCGTTTTCCCCAACCTTCCTCCACAGCAGCCAGGAACAGGAGCCCCTAGTTGGGCAGCCTATCAACAGTGGTCCAACACCAGGTCCAACTGTTGTTGGCAGGAGAGCATGTTTTCTTGTACAGGGGTTATTAGCGGAGGAACCCCAAGTGAGCACAGGTAGAACATGCTCCACAGAGAGGCCTGGGAGATAACCCACTCCAGCAGGAATCAAACCTTCTTGATGTGTCAGTATTAACCACTATGTCACACAACAAGGAGGTCAAAGGGGGTTGATGTGCCTATTGGTGGTCTGTTGGTTATGACCACTGAGCAATAGAGTGAAGACTAACAGCACATCCTAATGACATATTTAATATCAGCTCCCACTCACTGTGTAGCTCTACCACATGGTCTGAACATCAGCCAGGCTGGGAGTTCTGACTTTTGTTCAGTAGAAATGTGACATTATTAAAAAAAATATGAATAAATGATACTAAATGAGTATTTGTTACCTTTACAGTGAATACCATCAGAGGTCAGTACATACCCTTCCTCATTAGAAGGTCCTCCTCCATCACTGAAGAAGAGAGGTGGTTCCATGGACCTGTCACTCTTCATGGACACACAGCTGGGTACAGGTGAGGCTGGTCTCTGCTGTCTGATCCTGTTAGAAACAACACATATTACAGTACAAAGCTACTTTAGGTAAAGAGATAAATATATTCTAAGGAGATGAAATAGGTTGATCATCATAGCACTGGATTAGATTAGTCTTTAGATAAGTACAGAGAAAGGTCTCACTGTCCCAGAGAAAATGTTATTATTAATAGACCAGGTTCTTACCTCTGTTTAGTAGTAATGTCTTTGTCTCTGAATGTGACAGGTCGATCCATGGACCTGTCACTCTTCATGGACACACAGCTGGGTACAGGTGAGGCTGGTCTCTCCTGCTGGATTGGGCTTCAACACAACAGAGACAGACCTTCAGTCTCTCATTTATTCTGACTAATGATGATGTCATGATATCACTGCTGAGCTCTGAGATGGAGAACAGTCATGAACAGTTATGGATTCTCATCTTACCTCTTAGCTTTGGTGTTCATGTCATGTTCCCCAGAGAGACTCATTTTAGAGGCAGGGACCCCCTCCTCTCTCTCCCCAGAGAGACTCATTTTAGAGGCCTGAACCCCCTCCTCTCTCTCCCCAGAGAGACTCATTTTAGAGGCAGTACCACCCTCCTCTCCCTCCCCAGAGAGACTCATTTTAGAGGCAGTACCACCCTGCCTCCACTCTCTAAAATACAGAACGTTCCTCTTCAGGGTCTGATTAGTAGAAGTATTTTGGAGCCAGACCTGTAGACCTGTAAACAAACAAGTTAGAATCCAACCTTATTAAACTGCTACCTCAAGAGAAGAAGGATAGGATAACTTACTTTTTACCCTGATTCATAACACCCTTCTATGATGTAAACAACTCAATTAAAACACATACAGAACAACAACTGATCATTAATAAACATTGACAACACACCAATGTAACAAAAACAGTATCTTCAGTATCTCAGTCATGTATCTCATACTGACATAAGAGAAGACAACCAGCTCCACTCCATCATACTGCACCATCAGCTGTACTGAGCACTACCTCACTTCCTCTTAGAAAACCTTCATGGACCTGTCACATGTCACATTTCTCTGTGGATGTACGTTTGTTTTTAATGTGTGAGGAAATATTTATAATTAGTTGCTAAACGGCCAACAACACCATGTTTGGTTAATTATATGAAACAATAAAAGTGATCTTGATATTATTACACCATAGTGAGTTAGTTATAACTTGTTGCATGTTGGCCATTAGACTGAGCGAAAGGTCGTTTCATTTCCTGTTAGAAAACTGTAGTACTAAGATGCCATAACTCTGAAACCTCACCTTCTCTTTTACTTTATGTGTACATTGATACTGGGAAAGTTTAAAATCTGCTTTTGAGTTTGAGAATCTGTCTTACACATTCTTGTTAAAATATAACAAGAATGTAAAAAATATTTTGACTTTCACTTTCACCTCACCCCCCTCTTTCATTTCAGGCCACACCCACCTCCTTATATGAGCCAATAGGAAACAGGAGGAGGAGCTGAAACTTGATCCTGAGAGCAGGAGCTGAAAAGAGACAAGCACACAGGAGAAACACCACACATAAGAAATGTAATTATCTATTTCATTATATAATGTATATAGTTGATTTTAATGAATCCACAACATATGGCTAAGAAGCTACAATTATATGAATCTATATGTAATGTATGACGCTAATGTTCACATTTCAGTAGGACATGATTATTAATATCACGGGGTTCTGTTCTGTCTCTGACACCTAAACTGATGATTCAGTAGAAAAAAGCAGCTTTGCTTTAGATCTAGAATAGTTACTTACAGTTTTTTCCAACTGCTAACACACTAAAATGACATGCACAGCACAATTATTTAAACTGACACACCCCTCTTTATCACTCACAGTGTGTTAGACACCCCCCTCCCAAAACCTATTTTCAAGTTTCCAAAAGTCTAAACACATTTTCTACTTTACACACATTTTGCAATTCAAAATGGCACTTTTTAAATGCACTGAACACAGTTCTCTGCATAAGACACAACAATCTGACATAAAGTCACATGTTTGCCATTTCAAAACACTGCCATTCAAAATGACACTACATGAGCTAATTGGCCAATATATGTGCCACCTGGCCAAACACCTCAATGGTCAATTGTTACCACTTCAATCAGGAAGTAAACACTATGAAAAGACCACAGGTGAGCACCTTTTTTTTTTTACAACAACAATGGAAGACGTTGCAGGAAGAGAGAGGGGGAGAATGAGAGGGGGAGCAAGAATGAGAGGGGGAGGAAGAATGAGAGGGGGAGGGAGAATGAGAGGGGGAGGGTAGAGCTGGTAGAGGAGTTCATCACAACAACTTTCAAATTAAATCAGAGAAACATTAGTTGCTCGAACATCTAGACTGGAGTACAGGTATGTGACCATTTAGACTGGAGTACAGGTATGTAACCATCTAGACTGGAGTACAGGTATGTAACCATCTAGACTGGAGTACAGGTAACCATCTAGACTGGAGTACAGGTATGTAACCATCTAGACTGGAGTACAGGTATGTAACCATCTAGACTGGAGTACAGGTAACCATCTAGACTGGAGTACAGGTATGTAACCATCTAGACTGGAGTACAGGTATGTAACCATCTCGACTGGAGTACAGGTATGTAACCATCTAGACTGGAGTACAGGTATGTAACCATCTATACTGGAGTACAGGTATGTAACAATCTAGACTGGAGTACAGGTATGTAACCATCTAGACTGGAGTACAGGTATGTAACCATCTATACTGGAGTACAGGTATGTAACCAACATGTATTTCACACTACTTAACTCTTCAGGTAGGAGGGCCCTGGGTGTACTGTCAAATCAGAACATCAATATACTGTAGCTGCTACAGAATACAGAGTATTGTCTATCCATCTACACCTGCCTACTGTTACTGTGAGCTATTAACTCATGTGTTTACACAGTTAAGGCTACTAACTCATATTTACATAGATAGAGCTACTAACTCATTTATATACACAGAGCTACTAACTCATATATTTACACAGAGCTACTAACTCATATATTTACTCAGTCAGCTGTACTGAGCACTACCTCACTTCCTCATACAACAAGCTACACTCCATCATACTGCACCATCAGCTGTACTGAGCACTACCTCACTTCCTCTTACAACAAGCTCCACTCCATCATACTGCACCATCAGCTGGACTGAGCACTACCTCACTTCCTCTTACAACAAGCTCCACTCCATCATACTGCACCATCAGCTGTACTGAGCACTACCTCACTTCCTCTTACAACAAGCTCCACTCCATCATACTGCACCATCAGCTGGACTGAGCACTACCTCACTTCCTCTTAGAAAACCTTGATGGATCAGTAACCTATGACGTGTGTCTGTGTGGAGGTATGATTATCTATGTTTATAGAGTTTACAAGATTACAGCAATGTCATTGTAAATATAGGATTTAGAAAGACTTGATAAATGACCAACAACAGCATGGCTGGTTGATTAAGTGAAACAAAAAATGTTATTTTGATCTTGTTAGATCGTAGTTGGATGTCGGCCATCAAACTTGAGCAAAAGGCTGTTTCACTTCCTCTTAGAAAAATCTGGTTAGTTACTAAGATGAAGTAACTCTGGAACATCACATTCTCTGTTCATGTATGTGCACAATGATACTGTGAAGGAATATTGTAAAATCACTTACTTTAAAGTCTGCTTTTCAGTTTGAGAATCTGCTTTACCGATTCTTGTAGTCACAAAATGGATCCTGTGTAAAATATTTTGACTTTCACTTTTACCTGTGCCTCACCCCACGGCTCTCATGTCAGGCCCCACCCACCTCCATATATGGACCAATAGGAAACAGGATGAGGAACACTCCTGTGTATATACACCAATGGGAATTAGGAGGAGGAGCTGAAAGTTGATTCTCAGAGCAGGAACTGAGACAAACACACAGGTGAAAAAACTGAAATTAGAAATTAAATAATCGATTATGTTTGATTATTTTATTTAATTGATTTGAATAACTCAACAACAAATGGCTAGGAAGCTACAGTTACATCAATCTATTTTTTTATGTATGACGCAATTCAGTATGATTATCAATATCATGGGGTTATGGTTTGTCTGTGACAGGCTAAATGATTTGTATAATATTATTATGTTAGTCCTAAAAGAATGATTCAGTGTGTTAAGCTTCAGATATACATTAGTATTGGGGGCGGCTGTGGCTCAGGGGGTAAAGAGGGTCGTCTGTTAATCGCAAGGTTGGCGGTTCGATCTCCGACTCCTCCTAGGTCATGTGCCGAAGTATCCTTGAGCAAGACTCTGAACCCCAAGTTGCTCCCGATGGGCTCGCCGCCGTAGGTATGTGTGAGTGTGAATGGGTGAATGAGAGGCAACAATTGTAAAGTGCTTTAAGTGCCGCTAAGGTAGAAAACGCCCTATATAAATGCAGTCCGTTTACCATTTAGTAACTTGAAGGCAAGCCTGCAGTATCACAGTCTTAGACTGACATCTAGTGGACAAAAGTGGAAAATGTGGCTATTTAGTCCTGATGACATGACCATGCTGCCCACCTCCCCTGTAATATCACGTTGCTGAACACATTCAGTTGAGGCAGCACTGCCAAGTCCCTCCAGCAGGGGAGCTGAGTTCTACACCCTAGTTTCACACCACACACCTGTTATTAAGTAGTGTGGTGAGACATTATCATGAACAGTGTTTCACACCACACACCTGTTATTAAGTAGTGTGGTGAGACATTATCATGAACAGTGTTTCACACCACACACCTGTTATTAAGTAGTGTGGTGAGACATTATCATGAACAGTGTTTCACACCACACACCTGTTATTAAGTAGTGTGGTGAGACATTATCATGAACAGTGTTTCACACCACACACCTGTTATTAAGTAGTGTGGTGAGACATTATCATGAACAGTGTTTCACACCACACACCTGTTATTAAGTAGTGTGGTGAGACATTATCATGAACAGTGTTTCACACCACACACCTGTTATTAAGTAGTGTGGTGAGACATTATCATGAACAGTGTTTCACACCACACACCTGTTATTAAGTAGTGTGGTGAGACATTATCATGAACAGTGTTTCACACCACACACCTGTTATTAAGTAGTGTGGTGAGACATTATCATGAACAGTGTTTCACACCACACACCTGTTATTAAGTAGTGTGGTGAGACATTATCATGAACAGTGTTTCACACCACACACCTGTTATTAAGTAGTGTGGTGAGACATTATCATGAACAGTGTTTCACACCACACACCTGTTATTAAGTAGTGTGGTGAGACATTATCATGAACAGTGTTTCACACCACACACCTGTTATTAAGTAGTGTGGTGAGACATTATCATGAACAGTGTTTCACACCACACACCTGTTATTAAGTAGTGTGGTGAGACATTATCATGAACAGTGTTTCACACCACACACCTGTTATTAAGTAGTGTGGTGAGACATTATCATGAACAGTGTTTCACACCACACACCTGTTATTAAGTAGTGTGGTGAGACATTATCATGAACAGTGTTTCACACCACACACCTGTTATTAAGTAGTGTGGTGAGACATTATCATGAACAGTGTTTCACACCACACACCTGTTATTAGGTAGTGTGGTGAGACATTATCATGAACAGTGTTTCACACCACACACCTGTTATTAAGTAGTGTGGTGAGACATTATCATGAACAGTGTTTCACACCACACACCTGTTATTAAGTAGTGTGGTGAGACATTATCATGAACAGTGTTTCACACCACACACCTGTTATTAAGTAGTGTGGTGAGACATTATCATGAACAGTGTTTCACACCACACACCTGTTATTAAGTAGTGTGGTGAGACATTATCATGAACAGTGTTTCACACCACACACCTGTTATTAGGTAGTGTGGTGAGACATTATCATGAACAGTGTTTCACACCACACACCTGTTATTAAGTAGTGTGGTGAGACATTATCATGAACAGTGTTTCACACCACACACCTGTTATTAAGTAGTGTGGTGAGACATTATCATGAACAGTGTTTCACACCACACACCTGTTATTAAGTAGTGTGGTGAGACATTATCATGAACAGTGTTTCACACCACACACCTGTTATTAAGTAGTGTGGTGAGACATTATCATGAACAGTGTGAACATCATGAAGCAGATTATTACACTCTGACCAGAAGTTCTGCTCTCCTGTGTAAACCTGCCCTATCTCCCCTGTCCCCTATAGACCTGCTGTACCTGGACTGACCCTCACCTGTCACTGACCACCACGCTCCTATAGACCTGCTGTACCTGGACTGACCCTCACCTGTCACTGACCACCACCCTCCTATAGACCTGCTGTACCTGGACTGACCCTCACCTGTCACTGACCACCACGCTCCTATAGACCTGCTGTACCTGGACTGACCATCACCTGTCTGACCACCACCCTCCTATAGACCTGCTGTACCTGGACTGACCCTCACCTGTCACTGACCACCACGCTCCTATAGACCTGCTGTACCTGGACTGACTCTCACCTGTCACTGACCACCACACTCCTATAGACCTGCTGTACCTGGACTGACCCTCACCTGTCACTGACCACCACGCTCCTATAGACCTGCTGTACCTGGACTGACTCTCACCTGTCACTGACCACCACGCTCCTATAGACCTGCTGTACCTGGACTGACCATCACCTGTTCATGAACATGATTCTGGATTAACCCTTAGTACGTCTGATTCTTTGTTCTGATTAAGTTATACTTGGATTCCACTCTTGGCCTCAATATTTGTACAGTGTTGTTGCCAAATGTCATAGCCGGTCTCCTTCCCTGGCCACTGTTAACTCATAACACAGTACATCCTCTTCCTGTCAATCAGCACAGGTGGGAGGTCCTTAACCACTGACTGTTTAGACAGTGTTGCTAACACACATTAGCCTAAGATCACATTTACAGACACACTAGACATGTTTAATGGACATGAAACAATGTTATATTGTACAGCCTAGGATCTATGCTGTCAAACAAACACACCTGCAGTATTTGAAAGGATCAGACATCAGAGCAGGGTTAGGGATGCTAATTTACATCATAACCTATTCTGGACTGACAGTAAATCATCCACTCTCCAACATGTGAATAAACACCATTCTACTGACCTTTATAAAACTCTGGTTTCACCATCAGCCTCCTCTCTGTGATCCATCTGGTTCTGTGTGTGTCTGACAGTAATCTACACTAACATACAGTACATATTTGAATGTGTCACACCCACATACATACACGCACACACACTTGTGTTTGGACCAGTTGATCCTGTTTGGAGTCTTGTGTTAACATACTTCTGTAAGAGTGCATGCAAGCCCCAACAAGAGTTGGGGCTTGCATGCACACCAAAGTTGAAAACGTTTTAACTTGTCTGGAACTTACTTCTGTAAGTGCCAGCAAAGAGAACTTTGGTGTCTGTAAGTGACACCAAAGTTGAACACCGAATTGAACACCCTGTGGTGTGGGAGTTTTTATAGACAATACTCTGTCAACCATATGTGTATAACTATATGAACGGAGGTATGCATGTATGTGTTTGTATGTATGTATGATTGGAAGGAACAAGCAATGATGAGTATGAACATAATGAATCAAACATGTTTTGATGTTCCATCCTGCATCATAATAAAGGTATCTATGCTAGCAGTGTGTTGTGTATGTGCTTTGATGCAAGCTATAACCAAATGCTGACACAAACAAACAGAGATAGTAATTGAAGCACTGTTAAAATAGCACAGGTAAATCCTAGGCACAAGAGCACATATGGTACAGTGGTGACCTCTGACCCTAACCCATGTGGTGAGAAGAGGAGCGTCCTCACCCACTTTGTCACAGGCTTCTTTCCAATTATATATCCAAACATGCCAGCGAAACACGTGACATTTAAAGTAGCTATTGGGAGAGAGGAAAATATGGAGAGGAAAAGAGACAGAGGTAGGGAAGGAGGAAGAGAGAGAGAGGAGAGAGGGAAAGAGAGAGAGAGGGAAAGAGAGAGAGGAGAGAGGGAAAGAGAGAGAGAGGGGGGATGTTCATTGTGTTTCATTGTCAACTAAGTGTGTGTGGTTGTAGTGTGGTAGTGGGGTGAACACAGACACACACAAACAGGAGGCCCAGACAAGTGGTTCACAATGCAGCCATGTCTTAATGCTGCCCCCTAGTGGTGCTACACTTGTCTCATTGAAACAACAATGGCCGCGTTTCCCAGATTCGTTACAGTTTTTTACAATCGCTATGACAGTTTTTTCAATACCTTAAACAAGTTTTCTAAACTCTTAACGCACCAACACACCTACCACACACAATTGGCAAAACTGTTAATTTCATGCTCAAAATCATCACATTGTAAACTAAACTCAAACATTAATTTTCATAACACAAAAATACAGTAAACATGACACCATGTCTACCAAACACTAACACACGTTCTCTTTTGCACATAGCACAATGTCATAAAAAACACTGTTGAGAGTGGATAAGTGTATGAATGTAATTATATTTGTCCAGGAGGAGGCACTGTTGCGCCTCATCATCAGTCACGTGGGACTACCTACCTGTCAACAGGTTATGGGCCCAGCTAACGGAGAATGATGATAAAGTTTGACGGACACGTGCGTAGATAGCTAGCATACAGAAGTAGGATTATCATAAAGAGCTAGTTTAGCATCGGGAGTACCGGGAAGCTAAAGCTAGGCTGAAAAGGAGCTAAACTGAGCTACAAACAGAAAAAGCCATGAACAAAAACAAGTGGCCCACGTTTGACGGGAGAGCAGAGGAGTATGAGCTCTGGGAAGAAAGGATGCTGTGCTGCATGCACGGAGTGGGGCTGAAGCAGACGATCCTCACAGAGCCCAGTGGACCACTGACGGTTGAAGAAAAGGCTAATGATGACAATCTGAATGCTGACGCCTATTGTGCATTAGCGCCGCTACTTGACAATACGAGCTTGGGACTGATATTCAGAGACACGAAGGACAAGGGCCGAGAGAGCCTCAAGGTGTTAAGAGAACACTACATCGGAAAAGGTAGACCCCGGATTGTCTCGCTGTACATAACAATGACTGCGCTGAAGAAAGCTGACAACGAGACCGTAACCAAATACGTTATCCGAGCTGAGCAGATCATAACGGCACTCAGGGGTGCAGGTGAAGCACCGAGTGAGGGACTGATGATGGCGATGATCATGAGGGGGTTACCGGAGAAGTACAAGCCGTTCACACTGATGGTGACGCATGGTTCAGCAGACATGACGCTGGGAGAGTTCAAGGCAAAGTTGAGGAACTTCGAGGCTTCAGAAGACTCAGACCCAGTCGCAGAAGAGGCGGGAGAAAGGGTGCTGAGGGCCCAAGCGGCGCCAAGGAAAAAGACCGGGCCAGTGGAGATGGTGTGTTGGCGGTGCGGAGAAAAGGGCCACAGAAGGGGTGACTGCACAGAGAAAGTTTGGTGTAGTTTTTGCAAAAGCAGGGGACACACAGACATGGCATGCTCAAAGAAGGAGCGGGAACGGAGCGCCCGGTGTGCGTGTGTCCAAGATGGCGGCGGCGACGGTAGCTGGAGAGCAGGTCGTGAACAAGATGGCGCCCGGGGAGCCGCGGGAGGAGAAGACCGTACCTTCAGGGCACACACAGAAGATGCCAGCCCCTCAGGTCAACGGCTGCAGATCCAGAGAAAGGGACTGATCGTGGACACGGGCGCGTCGTCCCACATCATCAACGACAGGAGCAAGTTCAAGCGCTTCAACAACACCTTCAAGCCGGAGAGACACAGCATGGAGCTGGCAGACGGGAAGCGTACCGTCGGGGTGGCTCAAGGCAGGGGAGACGCACAGGTATGCCTCATAAACAGCGAGGGCCGCCGGTGTGCAGTGACTTTAAAGAACGCTCTCTACATCCCCTCGTACCCCCAAGAACTCTTCTCAGTGAAGTGTGCTACCGCTCACGGTGCCAAAGTGTTCTTCGACGAAGGTAAAAATGTCATATTGTCGCCGGATGGCACAAGGTATAATATTTATGTATATAAGAGAATGTACTACTTGCAAACCGAATGTGATGTAGATGATGTGTGTAATGTCAGCTATGATATCCAAACATGGCATGAGATAATGGGTCACTGCAATTACGAGGATATCTTGAAGCTGCAGGATGTAACAGAAGGCACTTTGATTGTCTGAGTTTCGTGAAGTGATTTAAGTAACGCATGTGATTGGAGAACACATCTTACTATGGAGCGCTGTCTGTGACATTCCCAGCTGCGCTGAGCCGGCGCAGTATGGGTTCATGTAAAATAACGGTAGCTTTATCAATATTTAATT
This sequence comes from Osmerus eperlanus, assembly GCF_963692335.1. NCBI lineage: Eukaryota > Metazoa > Chordata > Actinopteri > Osmeriformes > Osmeridae > Osmerus > Osmerus eperlanus. Next base: position 4,611,271 of record NC_085023.1, read on the forward strand.
TAACAATTATTTATGAGAAAAGTATCGAGGTCCAGATAGAACCTTTGTCGTTTCTAGTTTCAGAAGGTCTTAAGGAAACGCAAACGCTCTTTTGAATCAAATATAACTGGCTTGAAGTGAGTTACAATTGAGGAGAAGCAAAGCAGAAAGACAGGAGCACATGTCCCAGTCCTCCAGCAGGGAGGACCTCAGTCCCATAGTCACAGAGCCACAAGTGATCAGCCCACACCTGCGTTTGGTCATGACAGGGGCATGCTGGAGGGGCCGGCCTCTCTCTGTGTTCCCCTCAACCTGCCGGGCCTCTCCAGCCTCTAGTTTAGTGCAGTCTCTAACTGCATCCCAGATGGAACTACAATCTGGGACAGGAATACAACCTACATCTACGGTACCAATGTTCTCCTAACACTGGAAGGGCTTTCCCAGAGTCAAAGGGACTCCGACAGGGGGAGCTACTTCATGTCATGTCAGCTATGATATCCAAACATGGCATGAGATAATGGGTCACTGCAATTACGAGGATATCTTGAAGCTGCAGGATGTAACAGAAGGCATGCACATTAAAGGTGCAAAGCTTAGGCCTGATAAAGAATGTACAGTGTGCATAGAGGGAAAGTTCACTCAAACGAGAAACAGAGATCCGGCTGATAAGGTAAAGACACCACTTGAACTGGTGAACACAGACCTAGCTGGTCCAGTAAACAATGAGTCCATAGATGGTTTCAGGTACATGCAGTCTTTCACCGATGTGTGTACAGGGGCAGTGTTGGTTTACTTTCTGAAAGCAAAAAGTGATGCAGTTCAGGCCACTGAGAAGTACCTGGCAGATGTAACGCCTTATGGCACTGTAAAATGCATCAGATCAGATAACGGGACCGAGTTCATTAACAGAGAGTTCCAGACACTACTGAGAAAGAACAAAATTAGACACGAGACTTCCTGTCCTTACTCCCCGCACCAGAACGGGACAGCTGAAAGGGAAGGGCGCACCCTTTTTGAGATGGCCAGATGTAAACTTATCGACAGTGGCCTACCTAAGAGTCTTTGGCACTATGCCATCCAGGAAGCATCCTATACCAGGAACCGGTGTTTTAACAAACACACAGGCACTACCCCATATACAGCACTGACAGGTAAAAGGTGCAATCTAGGCAGTATGCATAAATTCGGGTCAGTGTGCTATGCCTACCAGCAAGACAGAGGGAAACTAGATTCTAGGTGTGAGAGAGGACTCTTTGTAGGGCATGACAAGGGCAGTCCCGCCTATCTAGTTTACTACCCCGGTAAAGGAAAAGTGCAGAAGCACAGACTGGTAAAGTTTATCACGAAGACAACCTGTGAAAACGAGACTCAGACACAGGAACTAGCACTGGACCCCAAAGTAGCTTGTGACAAAAGCATAGAGACTCCACAGCCTAGTGTACTGAGCACAGATGTACAGGCTGACGGTCCACAGCCAGCATCAGAGGATGAGGGAGAGAAACACCCTAGGGTGACGCTGCATGCCTCAGACAGTGGGAGATACCCCACCAGAGAGCGTAAACCCCCGGGGTATCTGAGAGATTATACTGTGGAAGATACTGATGATGACAGTACACTCATTAATGTAGATTATTGCTACCGTGCAGTTTGTGGTGTACCTCTGACCTTTAAAGAGGCCATGACATCAACTGAGTCAGGGAAGTGGGAGAAAGCGATGGACGAGGAGATGAAGTCCTTAGAGGACAACCAGACCTTTACACTGACTAAGTTACCAGAGGGCAGGAAGACAGTGGGAGGAAGGTGGGTATACTCGATCAAGGGTGACATTGACGGACATGACCAGTACAAAGCTAGGTTTGTAGCAAAAGGATACAGTCAGAGAGCAGGGATAGATTATGGCGAGACATTCTCACCAACAGCCAATCTTACAAGTATACGTGTAGTGATGCAGAAGGCAGCCCAAGACGATTTGATCTTACATCAAATGGATGTGAAAACGGCCTATCTGCACGCCCCCATTGATCGAGATATATACATGGAACAACCTGAAGGTTACGAAAAAGAGGGAGAGAAGTTAGTGTGTAAACTACAGAAGTCAATTTACGGCCTCAAGCAGTCGTGGCGTAATTGGAATGAGATGCTCCACACATGCCTAGTAGATGACAACTTCACTCAGAACCCGACAGACCACTGCGTCTACACAAAAGAGTCTAAAGAGACAGGGAAGGTAATAGTAGTTGTCTGGGTGGATGATCTTATCATTGCAGCCAGCAACAACGAGAGTCTAGAGAAAGCGAAAAACATGTTTTCTACCAGATTTAAGATGAAGGACCTAGGTAGGTTGAAATATTTTCTGGGCATGGACTTCAGCCAGTCTGATGGCTATGTAAAAGTGTCACAAAAGAGGTATGTTGAAAAGATATTGGAACGTTTCGACATGCAGGAGTGTAGAATCAGAGAAACACCATGTGACCCAAAGTTAGACTACTCTGAAGATGCGCCTAAAATGTCTGATGTGAAGAAGTACAGGGAGGCTGTCGGCAGTCTCATTTACTTGACAACCTGTACACGTCCTGACCTATGTTTCGTGGTGAGCAAGTTATCACAGCATTTTGCTGACCCTACAGATGAACATTGGGTTACCGTGAAACATGTTTTGCGTTATCTCAGGGGTACTGCAGACAAACAACTCTGTTTCAGGAAGAGCAGAGAGAGTCTAGGCCTACAGGCGTATAGTGACGCAGACTGGGCTGCGGACGCTAGTGACAGACGCAGTACCACGGGGTATTGTGTGAGTATGGGTAAAGACAGCTCCTTAGTCTCTTGGAAAGCCAAGAAGCAACCCACAGTAGCATTATCTACATGCGAAGCCGAGTACATGGCTCTAGCTCTAACAAAACAGGAGTGTATTTATTTGGAGCAACTACTGGGAGGTATAGATACCTATGTGTATAAGAAAACTGTTGTTTATGAGGATAACCAGGGGACAATTGCGCTGGTTAAGAACCCTGTGTGTAGACAAAGATGTAAGCATGTGGACATTAAATATCACTTCATTAGGTCTACCATAAGGGAAGACAAGATGTCACTTGTTTACTGTCCCACAGACGACATCGCGGTCGCGGATGTTATGACAAAACCCGCCTCCAGACTTAAGCTGTTGAAATTTGCAGGAGTCATGTTTGGTTTGTAAAATGTTGACATTTGACACTGCCATTTTTGTTTGTTTTGTTCATTTTATTATGTAAAAGTTGTACAGTATACATGTCATTCATAAGTGGGAGTGTTGAGAGTGGATAAGTGTATGAATGTAATTATATTTGTCCAGGAGGAGGCACTGTTGCGCCTCATCATCAGTCACTGATAAAGGGGGATGTTCACCCTCTCATTCTTCCCTTGTTACCTGACTCTCACGGAGAGAAGCATCAATAAATAATGCCACGCATTGATGGCTAACAAGACAAACGTCTAAGTGTCCGTCCCTTCTCTGAATCATTATTCCGCTGTGCAGGTAGGCAGAAGGTATAAGCCTACCTGTCAACAAACACTAACATCAGATGGTATTACAGAAACTGCATTCATTTATGGAGGTATGTGTCAGGTCTCACAGTATATGGATTATAGATTTTGTTTGCAATGCAGTTTCTTTTGAAGCCTCTCTACATTTTTGTTTTGTTGGGTTTTGTAAATACATGCATTTAGTTTCTTTTGCTGCATAAATTCAGAACAAAAAATGAATGACCCATCTCAGAGTAGCTTTATAGAATGTATGGTTACTGTATTGAAAAAAAGAAGACAGAAACATAATTGCTGCAGTAAAGGCTTCATTTGCAACAGGACATTACTGCAAGAAATATGCAATATAGCTTCCATTTACAGTATTACCCTAGCTCTGGTCCTTCTCTGAGCGCCAACACACATTCTAACTCCTCTCCCTCGTCCCACTCCTCTCTCTTGTCCTGGTACTTGTCTTCCTCTCTCTTGTCCTGGTACTTGTCTTCCTCTCCCTTGTCCTGGTACTTGTCTTCCTCTCCCTCTCCCTTGTCCTGGTACTTGTCTTCCTCTCCCTCTCTCTTGTCCTGGTACTTGTCTTCCTCTCCCTTGTCCTGGTACTTGTCTTCCTCTCCCTTGTCCTGGTACTTGTCTTCCTCTCCCTTGTCCTGGTACTTGTCTTCCTCTCCCTCTCTCTTGTCCTGGTACTTGTCTTCCTCTACCTTGTCCTGGGACTTGTCTTCCTCTCCCTCTCCCTTGTCCTGGTACTTGTCTTCCTCTCCCTTGTCCTGGTAATTGTCTCCCTCTCCCTTGTGCAGGCATTACTGTATTCTTACGTTCTACGTGTTGCTCTATATTGTTCTTTTTCCAAACAAGATCAGCCCAAAGAGGTCCTCTTTACTGTATATACCATATGGTCATGCAATTGAAAGAACCTCAACACCTGAGCGTTTCCTAGTTGGGAATCAGCTGTGATTTACAGTATTTGCATAACTTCAGTTGTTTCTCAGTAGCAATGGAATAAAATACAGGGGATATATTTGTGTTTCAATTCACAATATAAACAACTGTTCACTTTGACTTTAGCCAATAATTTAGGTTTTGAACATGATGGTATCTGTTTTGTTGACAGTGTGAAAGCATTTGTCCATAAAATTGGTCCGTAAAAATTGATTGGTTTGGTCTTGGTTGAGCTTGTGTGTAAAAGAAGTTCAAGCATTTAAAATGTGTGTTTACTCTATGCATTTTGTGTCAAAGCAACAATAAATGTGTTATTTGTACAGCCTACACAGATGGATGTTGTGCTAACTGTGTTAAGAGTTTAGGAAACTTGTTAAAGGTATTGAAAAAACTCATAGCGATTGTAAAAAACTGTAACGCTAAGAGCTTCTTAACGAATCTGGGAAACGCGGCCAATGTCAAGACTTTACAAGTGTTGTGGTATTAAGGACAGAAGATGGTTCATATACCACAATGAGAGGGATATGTACCAGAGGAAGATCAAGTATCAGAAGTGTATAGTTGTACAGTATTTCAGTGGTCAGATTCAAGGAACATTCAGTATTTAGTCAGATCACAGAGTAACTGCATCTTGGCTAACAGGTGCACAAACAAATAACTAGTGCAACAATAACATCAGGCGTAAGTAATCGGCTCAGTGTGATGATGGATGGCATGGTTGGTCTATACTGTCCACATTGTCTGACTGCCAATATCAGCCTTCCAGTGTGTCGGTCTGAATACAATATTTATTAGTCACATTTCATGAACATGATTAATACAAAGTTTTAAATTATGATCGTTTTTTTGGAGGCAGAATAGCAGCCTGAATATTAAATCCTGTACCCTGACTGCTGTTCAAATGAGGAAGTTGAACATGCTAAGGTCTAATGTATCACACTAAACTCTCTCCTCAGAACATGAGAGCTCTCAACTCAGGCTCCTTCCAGGAACAACAACACCTTAACACATTTACAATCATGGGTTTGACAAAGATGACCAGAGACCAGGGTTGTATCTCAGTATTATATCTGTCTCTACTTCTCCTTCATCCCCACTGGTCTGGAAACCAGAGAGAATAAACAACACAGGCCACTGGGAATGACCTTTCACCTGTCAACTCTTTCTAACCAGGGAGGTACTGCAGGGGGATCGCAATTTTTTTGTTGATTAGACAAATGTTAGTAATTAGTAAGTTTTTGTCAACCAATGTTTTTTCCAATAATTTCATGAATCCAACATAATGTAGCGAACGGATAAATGGAGGCAGAAGACGTTATCTTTCAGTCAGCAATGCACACATTCAGCTCCACACAGGAGCTCTCTCAAGCTGGGCACAGGTTCACTCACAGCTCGAGACTAGCCTGGACCTCCAAGCCTCCTGTACACAAAGAGGAGGACCTGCCCCTATCGCTGCTGTGCCAATCACGAGGCTGCATGTTACACGCTGGCTCTGTCAGGTTCCCTGTGATTGGCCGAGAGCCTATTCAGTCCCCAGCTGATCCCTGACACAAGGATGCACGTTGCAATATTATTGAAAAGAAGATAACTTGAAATAACTTGATAACTTGAAATTGAACAACAGGATAGCTATGTTTATACATGGCACTAGGCCCAGTTTAATATAAAACACAATTGTATACAATATATATAGTAGGGGGTCCCTGCTCCATCTCTCCATCCGTTTGGGGGTCCTGGGCTGAAAAACGTTGAAGACCCCTGCACTACACACTACACAGACCCAATATATACTACTCACTACACATTACACAGACGCACTATATACTATTCACTACACACTACACAGACCCACTATATACTATACACTACACAGACCCACTATATACTATACACTAAACTACTAATGATATCAGTGAGGGTTCTACCATATAGACTGAATCTGGACTACTAATGATATCAGTGAGGGTTCTATCATATAGACCATGTTGTCAAGGGAGATAACTGATACTGATAAATGTCAGTGTCAGGCACTTATGAATTCAAATTATAATGTTGTTTCATAATTCTCTCTTTGATGAGTGTCTTCTATATTTTGATTGTCTGTTGTATCTGCCCTGGACATGAAATACTTTTGTTTAGCATTTTGTTTGTTTACAACCGATTCATGCACTGTCAGTTATAATATGTTTCCTTTCAATGCCAATACTAAAGTGGAATACAGCATGTCACGCCAAAGGTATTTAGTCCATTTTTGGTCTGTTGTCATATCAAATGATACCTCTTCAGAACATGCTAGATCTACAAATAGGTTTGACCAGTGACCAAGATGGGAGGTAACCTTGTTACCTGTAGAATAGATGTGGTTCACTTTGTCTGAATAACGATGGGCTACCACCACTTTCATAAGATAAATATCAAAAACACATTGTAGTTTTTTTGCAAACTGAATGTATAGATTTCACACACACCATAGTTTGGAGTCTGGTAACTTCAGTCTTTTGGTCTTTTGACCCACCAGAACGTGAGTCTGAACTACATCTATGTTGACTGAAGGTCTGAAGGTCTACAGCAGGTTACAGCCCATCACAGTGAATCAGCACAGTAAACAACAAGCACCCAACAGTACTGTTCACCAAGTCAATTTGCTCAATAAAATAACATACATTACACTTACTGTATTGCGTCTTCTCTTTATGAGTGCAGGTTGGGAGTGGACATTTCCTGTTGGTAAATGTCCACTTACATTTTACATTTACATTTATTCATTTAGCAGAAGCTTTTATCCAAAGCGACTTCCAAGAGAGAGCTTTACAAAGTGCATAGGTCACTGATCATAACAACAAGATAGCCACAAAACATTGCGAGTAGCTAAAACATGAAGCACACATTGTGAACAACCAAAGTAAGTGCCAAAGGGAAGAACCATAAGAGCATGTAGCTAAACAAGTTACAATTAAACAACATGAACTGCTATAAGTGCAAGTGTACCTGTGGAAAAAACAAGCAACAATAATAAAAACAATATATCACAGCGAGTACAAAAAATTTAAATCAGTTAACCACAAGAGCAACAAGTCTCTGAGCAAGAGTCATTGTGATCCTTGAGGAAACTAACATCGGGTCAAGCGAACCATTCCTAAGTACCGTTGTACTCCCGGCAAAAGGGTGTCTTGAGCCTTTTCTTGAAGGTGGAGAGACAGTCAGTGTCTTGAAGGTGAAGAGACAGTCAGTGTCACTTGGGAGAGCATCCTTCCACTGAGGGAGAGGCCTCGTCCATCCACCCCCAACGGTGGTTCGTCCCCGTGACATCAGGTCTGCTCCTTTGTTGAGCAGGTCTGGGATATGCAGGGCTCTCAGGGAGGTGAGACAAGACAGGTACTCATGCAGGCACGTGAATATGTCCTGTTAGCCTTCTCATACTACAAATGGACAGATACAAACAGGTGGGTTTCACTTACAGCAAAGAAATGATTATCCCCTACTATTGAGTTGTTGTGTTTGTAGTCATGTGTAGAGTTTTGCTGTTTTAAATTGAATCAAGGCGATTTGTCAACAGCCAGAGTAAATTGGAGCCCACCCCACAGCTGCCAGGAGATGGTGTTAAAAGGAGAGAGACGAGAAGAGACGGGGTTAACAAGGGTGAACAAGAAGACACAGAACGGAGGAGAGAGAGAGGAAGGAGGGGCGAGCAACCAAGATGGAGGAGGTGGGGGACGGGGGGGGGGGGGAGAGGGAGGAAAGGAACAGGAGAGAAAGAAAGAGGACAAGCCCCCGGACGGGAAACAGAGGACGGGAGGTCGAGCAAAGATCTGATCAACACCGACCAACACAGATAAGAAGAGGAAAGAGACTGAAAGAGCAAGAGTGGAAGTGGTGGGAAGGAGCCCTGTGTGCAGGTGGACCGTGACTGAAGACGCTCCCTTCTCTCTCAGCGCCCGCAGCGGGTCGAGGGAGGAGCAGCAGAGGCTGCAGTAGAGCAGCAGGACGGACCCTGGAACCCCCGCGGCTGCTACTCACATCCATAGAACTCTGCTACTCACATCCATAGAACTCTGCTACTAACATCCATAGAACTCTGCTACTCACATCCATAGAACTCTGCTACTCACATCCATAGAACTCTGCTACTCACCTCCATAGAACTCTGCTACTCACATCCATAGAACTCTGCTACTCACATCCATAGAACTCTGCTACTCACATCCATAGAACTCTGCTACTCACATCCATAGAACTCTGCTACTCACATCCATAGAACTCTGCTACTCACATCCATAGAACTCTGCTACTCACCTCCATAGAACTCTGCTACTCACATCCATAGAACTCTGCTACTCACATCCATAGAACTCTGCTACTCACATCCATAGAACTCTGCTACTCACATCCATAGAACTCTGCTACTCACATCCATAGAACTCTGCTACTCACATCCATAGAACTCTGCTACTCACATCCATAGAACTCTGCTACTCACATCCATAGAACTCTGCTACTCACATCCATAGAACTCTGCTACTCACATCCATAGAACTCTGCTACTCACATCCATAGAACTCTGCTACTCACCTCCATAGAACTCTGCTACTCACATCCATAGAACTCTGCTACTCACATCCATAGAACTCTGCTACTCACCTCCATAGAACTCTGCTACTCACATCCATAGAACTCTGCTACTCACATCCATAGAGCTCTGCTACTCACATCCATAGAACTCTGCTACTCACATCCATAGAACTCTGCTACTCGACCTCTAGACCCTGGACTTTCATGTTCACCACGGTGCCTTTTGACTTTTTATGCCTCGTTCTTAGTTCATTTGATCTATTATTAATAACTAATTTTAGTGCACCCTGTGTCGTTTTACCATTCTTTTGACAGTGGAATCCATTTTAAATTGCTTGTATCCAAAGAAATGCACATTCAGTGTGTGACAGTTACACATGAACGTTTGATTGATTTGGTTAACACGTGTGGTGTGCTTGCCAGCACTGAATGGACATCTCCCACAACCTCCGGTGAGTCTAGGTTTACTTCAAATGATTATTCATGTATACAACAAAGAGCCCATAATGATGTGTCAGTAGCTGCTCCTGGTCTGTAGGTTGTTTGAGGCTCCTGGAAGCTGTGGTTGAGCGCCTCCTGCAGGCTGAGCTGGGCACTGCTGTACTCTGCCCTCAGCAGCTGCAGCCTGGCCATGGCCCCCCTCTGGACACAGCAGCTCCTGGACCAGAGCCCGCTGAGACATCTGCACACACACACACACACACACACACACACACACACACACACACACAGTACATACACAGTACATACACACACACAGATCCGCATACACACACATGCACACACACACACAGTACATATACAGTACACCGTTACGTCACCAGACATCATGTCTCTAGTTTTGGTCTGGATGATGTCTGTGTTTTGTTTGTTCATTCCCTCCCACTCAATCCAATTCGCCGTCTGATTGGTCTCTTCCCAGATCCAATCAACAGCCTCCCCTATCACAACCATCAGCACGACTTGCCTCCCATAGAAGCTGCACCTTTCTTCAGCCCCAGGAGAGGGAACTGATCCATGATGTGGAAAGAGCTGTTAGTATGAGGACTGGGTTTCGTGTTGACTTTGTACTTGGTAGGAGAATAGCTGGAGTAGATCTTGTTGTCTTTATGCCTGTACCCTGTATAGAGCTTTGTGTTGGTTTGTTTCCACCTTCATACAGTGGAAAGGGGATCATGAAGCTGCCCATGGGCCTGCATCCCATCACATCGTTTCTATCCTGGTGAACAACACCAGGTAAGGAGAGGGGCACTGTGGGATTAGAGTCATTATGTGGTTAGGAATCAGAATCATCAAACACGGGACGAGATGTTAAAACTGTCCATTGTGCCAATAGATGGTATGCACTCACATGAGATTTGCCGTGATGTTGACAGAGTGGCATGGGAGGTTTATTTCTTCGACTGGGTTAAGATGGGACACATCCTCAGTAGTGTGCCTCCGAATCAGTGGCTGTTTCGGCCTTTAATCACTAAACACCCTCATCCAAGGTGGCCAGCTAAAGGGTGATCAAGCCTTAGCTTGTGTCCCATGCCCAATTCAGATTTCCCACGGGACTATGCAAGGCAGGGGCGTCCTCTTGAGCCAGCCCTACAGCTGACCTCATACCTCACGTGCCCTCCTCATGTTGGAGGGATCTGAATTGGGTTTACATTTACATTTATTCATTTAGCAGACGCTTTTATCCAAAGCGACTTCCAAGAGAGAGCTTTACAAAGGGCATAGGTCACTGATCATAACAACGAGATAGCCACAAAACATTGCGAGTAGCCAAAACATGAAGCACACATTGTGAACAACCAAAATAAGTGCCAAAGGGAAGAACCATAAGAGCATGTAGTTAAACAAGTTACAATTAAACAACATGAACTCATGAAGTTCTCATGAAGTGATAGCCCAGCAAGGGTCCTTCCATTTGATCCAGATCCACTGGCTGCCTCTTTCAGCTGCTTGACAAACTGCTCGGACGGTCTGCCGCAGAGCCTGTCCATGGATTCCAAGTTCTCTCAGCAACCTGATGGTGGAAGAAGCCGCGAATCCTCTGCATCCCACTTCAACTGGCCAGACTTTTGCATTCCAGCCACGCTGAGTTGCGTCTGCAGCCAACTCTGTGGAACGCAGTTTCTTACGCTCGCGGGCCTCTTCAACAGAGTTTTCCCACGGGACTGTGAGCTCTGTGATGTACACGATGTGAAGGGGACCAGAGTACCATGTCTGGCCTAAGGTTGGTAGAAACAATCTCAGGTGGGAAAAGGAGTTGCTGGCCAATATGGACAGGCATCTTCCAGTCCCGGGCCATGGCTAGGTGTCCAGTGTCTGGCTTCGTAGGAGGATGCTTGGGCCTTTTCTGTCTCTCCCGGATGAATGTTGCCGTTTTAACGGGATTGCTTGTTTTTGAAGGTAATGAAGCCAGGCTCTCGAGGACCTGATTGCGCCTCCAGGTGTAGCGGCCTTGTGAGAGGCTGGTCTTGCAACCTGTCATGATATGCCTGAGAGTCGCTGGAGCTGGGCAGAGGGGGAAGGTCGGGTCCTCGCCTTACCATGGATGGAGGTTCTTTGGTGATGGAAGCACATCATGAACAGCTCTTCTGATGAAGCTCATGTTGCTTGCCTCCATTTGCCAAAGCTCCTCCAGTTGATCCTTCTCCTCTCCAGGCCTTCCCACCGCGTCCATTGCCCTTGTTTAGCAGGAGAGACAGCCTTTGCACTTCTTGCAGTCTCCTCCTGTCTGCGCACCTCCTCGACCACCAGCTTCCTGCGTTCAGACGTTGTTGCCTTATGGAACGTTGGTCCGCTTGCTGCCAGGCCAACACCTCCTCTTCCATGCTGGATATTCCCCACAATGTCTTGATGTCTCAGGGCTGATGTTGCTCGCTGCACAGCCTTGGATGATGTCCATTTCCGTCCAGTTTGTAGGGGAGGTGCAGCCTTGCTAATGGTCTGGTCTTTGGAGTCCTTCAATGTCACCTGAAGTCTTACTTCAGAGCACTTGTACTCCTCCATTAGACTTGTAAGAGGTAGTTCAAGGACCCCTTTGCCATAGATGCCGATGTTACTCAGACATGGTGGGACACCCAGCCATTTCTTCACGTATGAGGTGATGGCTCGCTCCATCTTCTCCACTGTTGTTATTGGGACCTCACAGACGGTGAGTGGCCACATTACCCGGGGGAGAAGTCCAAACTGTAGGCACCAGAGCTTGAGCTTCCCAGGCAGTAGGGTCTTGTTGGTGTTCTCAAGACCGTCGGCGATGTCCTGCCTTACTTGCTGCACTTGATCTGTATCCCGGAGGCTTTCGTTGCGCCATCTGCACGTTCTCTACTTCCTTCCATTTTGAAGGGTCAGTGTCCAGATTCAGAATTCTGGTGGTTGAGTAGGTGGGATGTCATGTGGGATGATTATCTGCTCATGCCTTTTCGTGTCCTGGTGGACCTTTTCCACATGTTCTTCCAGGTTAGAAAACAAATATCCCCCCTCCGTCAGACCCGCCTCCTTATATGAGCCAATAGGAAACAGGAGGAGGAGCTGAAACTTGATCCTGAGAGCAGGAGCTGAAAAGAGACAAACACACAGGAGAAACACCACACATAAGAAATGTAATTATCTATTTCATTTTATTTCATTATATAGTTGATTTTAATGAATCCACAATATTTGGCTAAGAAGCTACAATTAGATGAATCTATATGTAATGTATGGCGCTAATGTTCACATTTCAGTAGGATATGATTATTAATATCGCGGGGTTCTGTTCTGTTTCTGACACCTAAACTGATGATTCAGTGTGTTTTCAAGCAGCTTTGCTTTAGATCTAGAACAGTTACTTACGAAAGGAACAAGTATTACACAGTCTTAGACTGACATCTAGTGGACAAAAGTGGAACTCCCAAAGCAGACCTCTGGTTGGGTTGGTTGGTGTGGATAATATTAGTATGGCGACCACCTCCACAGCAATATCAGGTTGTTGTTGAACACATTCAGTTGAGGCTGCACTGCCTGGTGTGGTGGGTGTGACTGTGGCCAGCTCAGGGTCCAGCCCTCCCTTAGAGTCCTCCCCAGACCTGCTTCCCTGGCTGCTCTGAGAGACACTCACCTCTCTCCCACTGTCTCCCTCTCCATCCCTCTCTCCATGTGAGAGACACTCACCTCTCTCCCACTGTCTCTCTCTCCATCCCTCTCTCCATCTGAGAGACACTCACCTCTCTCCCACTGTCTCTCTCTCCATCCCTCTCTCCATCTGAGAGACACTCACCTCTCTCCCACTGTCTCTCTCTCCATCCCTCTCTCCATCTGAGAGACACTCACCTCTCTCCCACTGTCTCTCTCTCCATCCCTCTCTCCATCTGAGAGACACTCACCTCTCTCCCACTGTCTCTCTCTCTCCATCCCTCTCTCCATCTGAGAGACACTCACCTCTCTCCCACTGTCTCTCTCTCCATCCCTCTCTCCATCTGAGAGACACTCACCTCTCTCCCACTGTCTCTCTCTCCATCCCTCTCTCCATCTGAGAGACACTCACCTCTCTCCCACTGTCTCTCTCTCCATCCCTCTCTCCATCTGAGAGACACTCACCTCTCTCCCACTGTCTCTCTCTCCATCCCTCTCTCCATCTGAGAGACACTCACCTCTCTCCCACTGTCTCTCTCTCCATCCCTCTCTCCATCTGAGAGACACTCACCTCTCTCCCACTGTCTCTCTCTCCATCCCTCTCTCCATCTGAGAGACAGTTGCCAATGCCACACACCTTCTGTGGTCTGTACAGCAGCAGGCCACCAGTTGTATCCAGGCAGCACCAACGGCCTTTCAGCTGCCCTCTGGTCCGCTCCACCTCTGACCCAGCCCCACTATGTACAGCATTGTAGCGCCGCTCTTGCTCATTCTGGGGGTTTGTGAGCGGGTGAGGAGCCAAGTTTGTAACGGGTAACCATGGTCACCTACGGGTGTACATTAACCCCATACTCAGATGCCAATACAAGATCATTGCCTCTTTTGACCGTAGCCTAATGATCCTAAATGACACATGTGACCAATAAGCCACCCTGCTCAGCACCTGTGTGAAGTCTGTTCCACACACTGCTGTTTCACAGGAGAAATGAATCCTGAGTAGAGCCAGGCCACCGTGCCACAACATGTGTCAAACACATCAGTGCATCACAGATCACAGCACATGAATAGAGTGGAAGTGTTTTCTGTTCACATGAGTGACGTCATGATCAGATGGGGCCCTCACAGCAACGTGAGTGCAGTCGATGGCTCCCATTACGTTAGGAAATCGGCTCATCGCTGCGAATTGCAGTGTAATGTTGGCCTGCTCAGCGCCAGTGAAGGGAAAGTGTCTGTACCGGGGTGACATACGGATGAGAGCGTTCCATCCAGCTGGCATGGTGAGGCTCAGGGAGGGTTGGGAAATGCCTGAGCGGTCAGCCATCAGTTATCACTCAGTCTTTTGTCACATTTAATTAGTTGAAACCTATGTTTGATTCCCCATGATGGATGACAGTTTAGTTAGCAGTAAAATCTTGATGATCATTTACATCCAAGGTGTCCAAGGGTGAACTGGAGATGATTATTCATGCTTTTATTTCTTCTCGTTTAGATTATTGTAATAGTCTTTTTACCTGTTTGAACAAGAAGGAGCTCGACCGTCTCCAGGCCGTTCAGAACTCTGCTGCAAGGCTTTTAACGCACATTAACAAAAGAGCACACATTACACCTGTTTTAGCATCACTTCACTGGTTACCAGTCCAGTACAGAATTCAATTTAAAATCCTGGTCCTCACCACAGCCCTGAATGGAGAAGTTCCTCCCTACATTTCTGATTTAATACAGCTTCATACCCCCACCCGTAATTTGAGGTCATTGGGTCAGAAGCTTTTAGTGGTTCCCTGTACCCATTTTAAAACTAGAGGGGATCGATCATTCCGAGCAGTGGCCCCTAGGTTGTGGAATGCCTTGCCTCCCTTTCTACGGTGTGCAAATTCTGGCGAAGCTTTTAAAAATATAGGCCTATTCATGACGTTTAGTGTCTCAACAGGAGACCAGTCTCACGTAGTGTGTTTTTTCTGTCCTCAAAAACAATATTTCTACACAAATAATTAGATATAAT
Organism: Osmerus eperlanus; assembly: GCF_963692335.1. Lineage (NCBI taxonomy): Eukaryota > Metazoa > Chordata > Actinopteri > Osmeriformes > Osmeridae > Osmerus > Osmerus eperlanus. The sequence goes on from NC_085023.1 coordinate 4,626,377, forward strand.
ATAAAAACATGACATTACCAAACCTGCACGCCAATGTTACTCCCTGTAGTCTTGATCCAAATGTTTCTCTCCACACAGAACTGCAGCCATGAATTGGGAACTTCCCACCATTGATCCACATGCTCCTGTGAAGTTCACTGAGCTGTATGACTTTTTGACACCACCAGAATGTCTGGATGAGGTAAGATTGTGGTGATAAACCAGAACCAAATGCAACAGTATCACTGTGCTTGATGACAGTGGCATTATATATGATGACTGGCATAAACATTGACACAACTATCTCCCAGAAAACAACCATGAGGCGGTTCATGTCCTTACTGGAGCAAGGAGCGGTTCCATCCTCTGTTACTCTGAAGGACATCACCGAGTGGCTCTCTGGAGAACATTGCTTCATCAGCAAGTGAGACAGGCTTAGTCTTTCTCTTACAAATCACATGTCTGTGCACATTTGTGTATATGTGATTGTTGTGTGTGAATGTGTGTGTATGAGAGAGAGAGAGAGAGAGAGAGAGAGAGAGAGAGAGAGAGAGAGAGAGAGAGAGAGAGAGAGAGAGAGAGAGAGAGAGAGAGAGAGAGAGAGAGAGAGAGAGAGAGAGAGAGAGAGAGAGAGAGAGAGAGAGAGAGAGAGAGAGAGCAATTGTCATTAGAAAAGTGATGGTTTGCTCTGTTTTTTATTTCTTCTATTTTGAAGGTGCCGGGCCTGCAATCATGACTTGCGACAGCTGACTGCCATCAGGTCCACTGCTTCACAGTGGACCTTGTTCACAGTACAAACTCCCAGAGAACCAAAGACTCGTATTACAATCTCTATATTGAAACCAGTAACAGTGCAAGTTACATTTATTTATTCAAGTTGTTAATGTGTGATTGCACATAGAAAACAATTGATCTTTTGATGGTGTTTCTGTACTCAGGTCTGGTATATGAAGAGACGCGACCAGCTGCTGAAGATCCAGGAGGAGATACTCAGAGAGACCGAGAAGGAGTGTCGTCTCTCTGGGCTGTTTGGCAGAAAGGTACATGACAACAACCTGGTGTAGAGAAACAGTACATCACATTCTGGAACAAAGGATTTCCTGTATTTCTCTGTCTGTCAACTTTCTCTCTTCTCTCTCTCTCTCTCTCTCTCTCTCTCTCTCTCTCTCTCTCTCTCTCTCTCTCTCTCTCTCTCTCTCTCTCTCTCTCTCTCTCTCTCTCTCTCTCTCTCTCTCTCTCTCTGTCTCTCTCTCTGTCTCTCTCTCTGTCTCTGTCTCTCTCTGTCTCTCTCTGTGTGTCTCTCTCTCTCTCTCTCTCTCTCTCTGTCTCTTTGTCTCTCTGTCTCTCTCTCTCTGTCTCTCTGTCTCTCTCTCTCTGTCTCTGTCTATCTCTTTCTCTCTCTGTCTCTGTCACTCTCTCTAACTCTCTTCTATTTTTCTCTGGTGAAGGTCACCATGGAGGGACTTCATAGGAGTATGAAGATGTTCAGACCGTGTGTAGAGACCGAGGTCAGACATCTGCTCTCTGGCCTTCCTCACAGCCTGATGCCCTCTCACTCCACCTCTGAGGTCCCCGGAGCTCCCAGTCTCCTGCAGGAAACTGGAGAGCTCACCCCCAGGCTGGTCACCATCACCTTCCGCCACCTGCTGGGTGGAGGTACCCAGGGAGGAACCACCTGGACCTCCGTAGACGGGCTGAGGGCCAAGGCCGCCATGGAGGAGATCCGGTGGCTGCTGAAGGACACCGTCACCTCTGTCCTGGCTCCGTACGGGGACGTCCCGGTGCACAAGATTGTGTTCATCACCTCAGCTCTGGCCCGGGATGTGGTGAAGGCTGTCTTTGACAGGTTTGAGGTGGAGTCTTCCACTTTCTGCCTGCTGAATGACAGCTACAACTTGCATTCTCTGGAGGCAACCAGGAAGTTGGTGGATGAGGTGGCAAGGGGGAACAAGGTCATTGTGTTTTCAGTCTGGAGCTTATAGATGTCAAAATCACTCACATTTCACGTTTCTCTCACGACAGCTCCAGAACATGTGGGCATAAACTAGCTCTTAAACTAAGTCTCACTGTTTGAACTGTCTATCAACAGGGTCATAACAAGCCAGGTGCTGAGAGCTCCTTCAGCCTCAAAGAGAGCATCACCGTGGACACTGATCCCCAGGCAGAAAAGGTGAAGAAAGTAGATTGATTCATAGTTGGCTTTGGGTTCAGTGTTATCGTGACCAAAATGGAAGATTGTTTTCAATGGCAACTGAACCTTAATTCTCCCTCCAGTCTTGGTCTACCTCAATGGAGAAAGGCCTCACCATCAAGGCCATCATCCAGGACCAGAAGGAGATCAAGGCCCTGGCCAGTGCTGGAGCTGACATGAAGACCAGTCAGAACAGACATCTGACTACATCTCAGCTGTCCACAGCTTCTCTGGCTGAGTCTGGCCTCGACCTCACCCTGAGGGAGGCTGGGGCTCATGCTGCTGAGGGGAAGCTGGACAGAGGCAAGGCCTCAAAGCTGGCCCTAGAGGCTGGCCTCACCAGCACCAAGACCCTGGCCCTAGAGGCTGGCCTCACCAGCACCAAGACCCCGGCCCTAGAGGCTGGCCTCACCAGCACCAAGACCCTGGACCTAGAGGCTGGCCTCACCAGCACCAAGACCCTGGATCTAGAGGCTGGCCTCACCAGCACCAAGACCCTTGATCTAGAGGCTGGCCTCACCAGCACCAAGACCCTGGCCCTAGAGGCTGGCCTCACCAGCACCAAGACCCTGGATCTAGAGGCTGGCCTCATCAGTACCAAGACCCTGGATCTAGAGGCTGGCCTCACCAGCACCAAGACCCTGGGTCTAGAGGCTGGCCTCACCAGCACCAAGACCCTGGATCTAGAGGCTGGCCTCACCAGCACCAAGACCCTGGATGGAGCTTCTGCCAAGATGCTGTTGCTTCTAGAAGATGAGCCACTGCTGAGCATCCATGGTGTCTTCCCTCAGGAGGCTCCAAGACTCCTCATGGTGTGAACATTAAATCATTCTTTTGTTGACAAGTTTCACCAGACTGAATAATACCATTGCACATGTGGTATGAATATGCTTCAGTTTGGAAGTTTATGCCATTGCTCTACAGTATAGTTTATGGTCTCACATGCTTAGTATTGTCTGTTCACAGACCAGTGAGGTCCCAGCTGACGTGGAACAGGAGAGCTGCATTGGTGAGTACCTTCTCAGATACCAGGAAGCTACATGCACAAGTTCTACTACATACACACTTCTCAGATACCAGGAAGCTACATGCACAAGTTCTACTACATACACACTTCTCAGATACCAGGAAGCTACATGCACAAGTTCTACTACATACACACTTCTCAGATACCAGGAAGCTACATGCACAAGTTCTACTACATACACACTTCTCAGATACCAGGAAGCTGTGTGGAGAACATGCAGATACAGTGTTAATGCAGGTTTTCTTCCTCAGTGGGCGGACAACAGGAGGAGGATGGAGGGGAGGAGATAAGGGGGGGGATGAGAGGATTCCTCCGTCGAATGAGGAAGCTCTTTACCTGCTGCTCTGCCTCCTCAGAAGAGGAGGACTAGAGAGGCTCCCCAACAGTGAGAGGGACCTGAGGACCAGGCAATATCATCAATATGGACCCCTTGGACATAACCTGTGTCCATCACAGAGCCTGAGCACAAAAGAAAATGTACTTTGTAGCCATTTTTTGTGGTTGACTTTTTATTTATGGGGATTAAAATAGCGTGTTTGTCAGTGTTCATTATTTTGATTTACAAATATATATACATATATACTGTATACATAAAACTGAAAATATATAGTCTCTGCTACACTAGGGTCCAAACAGTTGAAGAACAGTATTCAAACATTTGAACATTAAAGTTCAAATGTGGCATCATTTCAATGTAAAGTTTTGTAACTCGGTGCACAATGCAGCAGAGGGATAAGACAAGAACCCTTTTAGACTCTCCATGTGGTTCAATTCTTCAATGAAAAAGACACACGAACCCAAGCACCTTAGAACCCTGCAGAGCATTCCATAAGAGAGCCAGAGGCAGGAGACAGAGAAACAGCATGAAGGAGGCTTGAGACAGATCAGAGGGAACAGAACAGAACATGAGGTCTACTGCAGGTTTAGGCAAAGTACATCTTGTATGTGAACACCAGGGTGCATGTGTTGAAAGAAAGATCGGGTGATATTAAGACCCGTTTCCATGATAGGTTTGTTGTTTTGTGGACATTGTGGATGTCAGCTAGTGGTCACAGCCAAACAGCTCCAGGGAAACCCTGTGCTGTTCCGGAAGGACCCGGGCCATGAGCATGACCTTGACGCTCTCAAAGTGGTCGTAGTGGTGGCCCACAATGACCTTGACGCCGTCAGGACCACACATGCCCTCGTCAACCTTCTTGAAGATGGTGAAAGAAGCGTCTTTCACAGGAACACGGGGGCTGGCCATCAGGTCTGTGTCGTAGACGGTTTGACCTCTTAGGAGCAAGAGGATGGTCATGGGAAAGCAGCAAGAGGGCTCAGAAGACCCAGTGGGGATCAAGGTTCCGTCGTGTTAACATATCAATGGGGTCTTATACATCACTGTCATTGCTCCGGATAGCAGCTCCAGGGAAACCCTGTGCTGTTCCGGAAGGGTCCGGGCCATGAGCATGGTCACTGGTGTGGGGAGGGGGAAGAGCGCTGTTGTGCTGTAGCAGATTAGAGCTACCAAAATGAAGTGTCAACTTGACTCTTTTAACAGCGAGCAATTTCAACCTTGATATATTCATATGTGAAATCAATATTATAAACGTTATGGCATTGTATGACATGGTTCAAAAGTGTTGCAATCTAGATAGACTTTACAGTCGATAAAACATATAATTAAGAACCTACAATTAGCAGTTACAGCGTTTGACAATGATGATTCAATCTGCTCCCTGATGGTTTGTGCATTAGCTGTGCGTGTGTGGTCCCCCCCCTAGTGGATTGCTGGTGGAACTGCAGGGGACCGTGCTGCCTCCAGCCAAGCTGGTACAGAACATAGTTCTGCTGCTGTCAGGAACATGCTAGGTAGCAGTACAAGTCACTGGAGGGGCTAATGCTTCAGAGGCGATCCTGAGGTTTTCAACTGTAAAATGAAGGCAGTCTGCATTGACACTGAGCACACATAGAAGCAAGCCATGTAATCATACGTTTTATTCAATCGTCTTGAGGCAACAATAGTTGATTGAACACCGGTTGACCATAAACTAGAGTTGAAGGTAAAGAGACGAGAAGACCCAAACTCATGTTCTCCTGTTCAACCAAGATCCAGACCCCACGCTCAGGAGACTCACAAGCCTTCATGTCGGCTTCCTCGGTTCACCTGGTGACCAGAAACCAATTACTGCTGATATCATTCACCTGTCCTCAAAGTCTTATTCTAGGGACAGTTCCCTTCCTGACGGAGACTTTTAGTCCTTACATGTATAAGGTAATAATATCCTGTTCATATCTTTCTTAGTTTAATAGTGCTCAAAAGGTATCTCACTTTGAAGGGACAATATTTGCACATATAAAGGAGCTGCACATTGCTGAAACAAAGAGAAACTCAAGAAAAGCCCAATAACATGTCTGATCAGGTAGTGATTGGTATAGCAGCATTGATCAGCAGTATGTTATCATTCCTTCACACATGTTTGGATGCAAAAACAACTCCTTTCGAATGCGCTGCAAGCTCTGCGCACCCAAGTAGGCTACCACGAGCTAATGGCTTTCACAAACTCACCGTCTAATTTGAATAAAGGCTATTGATAACATACCTCTGAAGTTTGACGTTTTGCAGCATTATACTTATAGGCAACTAGTCATCATATCTTCCGCTTCTTGCTTAGTAGTATGCTTAATGTATTTGCATTGTACTAAAATGCGTTCATTTTCAATGGGCATAAACAGGTGCAGCCCACATTTTTCAACATTAACATTTCAATATAACAAGTCATTATGGCCTTTGGAAAAATGTTTTTTGGGGGGGAGGTGGGGTCGTGCATTATAGACCCATGTGCCTAAGCTTTTGTCCTTAATGGCATTTTGTCCCCTTACTACTTTTACTTTTATACTTTAAGTCGTTTTGAAACCAGTACTTTTATACTTTTACTTGAGTAAAAAGCTTGAATTGATACTTCAACTTCTACAGAAGTATTTTTAAACCCTAGTATCTATACTTCTACTTGAGTAATGAATGTGAATAATTTTGACACCTCTGAACACAACACACACATAAGTACATCAGAATCTTAGAACCTTTCCTTTTCTGAGTCAACGCGCACCTCCCTGTGCTATAGGTTTGTTAGGAAAACAAACAGGACAGGTTACACTCCAACAGCAATATAACTTGTTTATTGACAATGATCAGATACAGTAGAGTGTTCCGGACGGCAGTGAGTCTCTGTGATGGTCTTCTCCTGATATCCACTCAGCCCAGCGAGTTCCAGCCAGGTGAGAAACTCCCAGTCCTCGTCCGTACTGCTGAAAGTACATTTCTGGCTCCTTGGCAACGGTCCTTACGTTGTCCGGGAGAAAGTGGGCCAGGAGACCTGCAGGGTAGAAGAACCGAGAGGCAGGAAACCAGAACAAACATCCCACATCAGCCTCCTGGAGATCCTCCAGGCCGTGTGTCCAAGTGTCCTTGAGCAAGACACTGGACCCCAAGCTGCTCCCGATGAACAGGCTAGCCTTGCATGGCAGCTCTGTCGCTGTGGGTGTGTATGAATGGGTGAATGAGAGGCATAATGTAAAGTGCTGTGGGTGCCGGGATGGGCGGCTGTGGCTCAGAGGGTAGAGAGAGAGTTCTATCCCCAAATCCTCCAGGCAGGCACGTGCACAGATAGACCCCTAGTGGTGCTCAAGCACCTGCCCTTTTGCCCTGGATGAGAAAAGTGCCCCTTCTGCTGGAGCCCAATTTTTTCTTCATTCATCAATATTTAGGAATAAAAATTACTCTGTCATCAATTCCCCCCAAATGTGTTTTGATATCTGACGGAGCATTTATTTAAGTTCTTGTGAGAATTTCGCCCCGACATGCTCCGCGGCGCTCACAAGCCCCCGCTGCACCCCCGCCGCGCCCCTCCCTCCTCCTCCTCCACTTAGTGCTCATGCAGTGCAGAGCACCAGGCCAAACGGCTGCAGCCTACTTCTTCTCTGACCCGCAGTATCAGACAAACAGGTAATGACGGTGTTTGTGCAATCCCCCGACGTTGTTTGGTGATGAATTAACCACAACATTAGCGCTGCTGAAAACATTACGTCACAACTGGTCCGACGTTTCCTCCTCTCCCCTCCTCCCCCCCTTAGACACACCCTCCTCCCCCCCTTATACACACCCTCCTCTCCCCCTTAGACACATCCTCTCCTCCACCACCCTCTTAAATCAGTAGGCCGTCCTACTGGCTCCCAGACATCTCGAATGTCTTGGCGATGGACTTTCGAAGCGCACGGAACATTCGTACGTGTAGAGGACGTCTAGGGGGCTCCTGCTTGGTCTCGTGGTCCTTCGACAGCTCCAGATTGGCAGGCGAACCACACTTAGTCCCTGTGACAAGACAACATTTTAAATTGGTGAATTTGAAGTTAGGCTTTGTCAGATTTGAATTAGCCAAATCTACAGGATCACTTTGTGATTCATTAAGGATGACAAGCCGTGGTGGTCGCTCACCAGGTGTGACGTGAGAGCTGGGGGGAAGCTCCTCCTGGGCTGAGGGCTTCTTGGGCTCCGTCTTTCTCTTCAGGAACTGCAGGGGAAAACACAGAACATGCTGGAATCTATGGAAACTATGACAACACCTCTCAGTCCACCAAAGCATCAGGATTAAGAACCACAAAAGCCACTCAGTCCCAACACTGCCTCTTCATTCTATACATGCTCCATTACATGAATAACCAACCCATGGTCATTCATTCTGTACTCATACGATATACTATAAGCTCTGCTCTATAAGTTCTATTACATAAATAACCCACCTTGTTCTTGAAGAGCTTGGCTTTCTTCGGCAGGCTCCACCACTTCAAGCCCTTCTTGGCCTTTCTCGTCTCTCCTGCAGAGGTCGACGCTGTCCCAGCATCCATGATGACCGCTGCAGGGCTGAGCTCACCGAGATCTTCCCCAGGACACGGAGCTGCAGCAGCAGACTCACACAGAGTGTCCATCACTCTCTCCGTCAGGATCCTGACCGTGCGGTCCAGGGTCTCCTGGCAGGCCAGGCTGGAGGTCGAGGGAAGGTTCAGCTCAAGGCTCTTCTGCAGCTGACTCTTAACCGAGCTCTCAGCAAAGCTGTGGATGAGCTCCTGTCTGGAGGGCATCGGGGGGCTTTCTGGCAGCATCAGCTCTGACGTGCATCTGGTGGAGCTCACGGGGCTCTGAAGATGCAGGCCGGTGGTGGCTGTCTGCCGGCGGAGCCGACGGACGTTGGCGAGCAGACTCTCTGAGGCGGTCTTGATCTGGAGCGCGTCCAATCCGGCGGAGTCCAGTCCTACGGCGGCGTTGGAGACTGTTGGACCCTCTTCGTCCTCACATAACTGGCTGAGATTCTCCAGTATGGAGTCCAAGAGGGCACAGGTCAGGAGGCCGTCCTCACTCCTCTTCAGTTCAGCACTGGAGCACTCTGAAGCGGCTACTTCTGCTCTCATGGCACTGAGAATCACCCCAAGGGTCCTCTTGGCCCAAGAGATGGACGCCTTCGGAGGGACGATCTCAGATACACGTTCTTCAAGAGCCGACAGCTTGTCTGCAGCTTTCTGCAGGGTCCTCAGTGTGCTGTCATAAAGCTGCTGGCTGGAGGAGTGGACCTGCTCCCAGAACTTCATGCCACCAGATCTCGCCTTTGCTGAGGCCTTGTGCTGCTCAACCACCTCATGGAGATCGTCTAGGATCGCACCAAGCAGGTTCTCGCAGTTCTCAGAGGAGACCAGCAGAGATGGACGCTCTGAGCTCTCTGGATTGGCCGCATGAGGTGAGCCACGAGGGGTCGCCGGCTGGCGAGAGAGCTTCTGAGTCGCTCTCCTCAAGGCCTGCTGGAACACATCTTTCCCTTTGGTCGCGTACTCTTTTATGATGGTTCCCACTCGCGTGTCATGAGCCAGGCTCTGCCCAGCTGCGGGTGGGCCCTCTGGACGTAAGAAAATCAAGGTCTCCAGGACCTCGGTGGTTCTGTGTCCACTCCCTGGCAGGAGGGAGTCAACAAACAAGGAGCGGTAGATGTGGGAAAAGGACATCTCCGGACGCCTTAGGATCAGCGAATGATCCAGGATGGCTGAGATGCCTTCGACGAGCTCATCGATTTCCAATTCCTCTACGGCCTTGTTTAGACAGGCCAACATCTGTTCGTTGGCCAGCTGCTGGAGTTTGGTCAAGCCTTCGTTCTTCACGCTCTCCCGATAGCAGAACTCACTACTTATGGCTCTGCAGGCTGCTGTCACCGTGTCGACAGACCGGATCAACAGAAGCCTGATGAGAGACGGGGGCAAACTTTCCAGAGACGTCTCGTTCATCAAAGAGACGCTCTCGTCCGCCGTCACATCTCCCATCCTGGAAGAGCTCACCAGGGGGGTCAGTTTGGCCGCTGCCTTGCAGACCATCTTCTTGACTTGAGAGGAAACATCCAATGCGTCCCATCCTGTGAGGGAGGAGCTGTTCCCTGCTCTGGATGATGAAGACTGGCTGTCCAGCAACTCAACAGCACTCTTCACGGATTCAATGATCCCATCGACCAGGTCACTGGCCAGGGAATGTCCAGAGCCACGGCTCCCCAGATAAGGGATCATGAGCAAATCCTCAGTTCTTGATTGGCTGGATGGCGATGTGGACGAGCGCTCCTTCCTACACGGCCCAAACTGCTCCTCCAGCTTCTGCTCCACAGCCTGGACAACGTTGGTCCTCGACATGGTGGTCAGGAGCTCTGCGAGGGACCTTCCAGAAGACAGACTGCTGCTCCCTGACCTCCTCAGCAGCGGTAGAGTCTGCACGTCGGCACAGACAGCAGAGAGGAAGTAGCTCACAGAGGAAAAGGTAACAGGCCCTTGAGCTTCTTCTTGGATTGCGGCCCTGGCTGCTAAGACGTTGCCGATGACCGGCACGATCACCTCAGCTGCCACAGAGCCCAGACTGGCTTTGGCCTCCACCTGCAGATCCGGAGAGGGGGTTCCACTCTGTCTGCTGAGCGCCACCTGGCTTTCTGTGTCAGCCTGCAGCATGGAGGACACTTTGGTCAGCACCTCCTGGGATAGCAGCCCAGCAGCTGATCTGCTGCAGGTCTGGGCGCCTGGAACATCTCGGCTGGCGTCCAAGTCGAGCAGCAGGTCTGGCAGCCTGTCGTTGTTGATCAGCTGCAACACCGCTCTGATCACAGAGATGGGCAGCTTGGTGCGGCTCGACAGGGCTGAGGAGCAGGCTGTCTTCATCGCCCTCTGGCTGGCAGACGTGGTGCTGCTGCTGGCTGTGCCGGGGGGCATTCTCTCCACTCCACTGACGCCCTGGGAAGTGGACGCAACCTCCAGGGCTTCCAGCTGGTCTTTTGACCCAGTGGCGGGTACTGAAGGAGGGGGCAGATCCGAGGGCTCGACCAGGTCCATGTCCTCCAAACTTAGAGGCCTCACGGTCAACACCCTGATGAAGGTCCCCTTGTCTCCAGACAGACTCCCCTCTCTTCCCTCGTTCACCCCGGGCTGAGATGAGTCTTTCTTATCTTTGTCCATGTCTCTTCCTCAGAGACTGCCTCAGGTCACACTTGCTGTTGCAGTCCGATTTGAGAGAGAGGCTTTCACACCTGACCTCTGAAAAGGCAGACTTTTCCAAAGAACACAGAGAATGTAATTACTTTTTCAGAATAATCTAATATCTACCTACATATCTACATGAGAACATTGTCTTGGAAATTTAAACCTTACTGAAAAAGTTGTTACAACTTGTAAGGTGCAAAACATTCAGACCATTTACTTACAAAAATATTTCTGTGTTCCAATACGAATTTGTCAAGGTGAAAGCGTCGCAGAGATCCAAATCCTTCTCCAAGAAAAATGTTCACGTAAAACTGAGCACAGTGATCACAACGGCCTTTTGTAGTTTATTTGATGAATTATGTCATAATACAGCAAACGTCATCAAACAGCAGACAGCACAATTTGAAGATAGCTCTATTTACTTTTCCAAAGAACACAGAATAGGCTACAATAACTTTTTCAGATTAATATATAAACTACCTTCATATCTACAAGAGAATATCGTCTTTTAAATTGAAACCTTACAACTTTAAAAAGTCCCCATATCTCCTAGGTGCAAAACAATCTGAACACTTACTTACATTACAATATTGCTGTTTTCCAATACGAATTCTTCAAGGTGAAAGCGTCGTAGAGATCCAAATCCTTGTCCAAGAAAACTTTCTATAAGAAATGAGAGCAGTGATCAGAACGGCCTTTTATAGTTTATTTGATGAATTACGTCATAATACAGTAAACGTCATCAAACAGCAGATGGCGCTCTTTACACGCGGTCTGTTAAGAGTCCAGGCCGTGCACGGTCTGTTATCAGTGTTAAACAGGGGCGAACATTTAATTGTACATGAACTGTTTTAAATCACGTTTTGAAAAGTGAAAATGTGTACCCCCCACCACACATTTTGTTTCAAGAAAAATATATTTAACAGCGGTATCCACTGTTATATAGATTCTAAAAAGCTGTCCCGCACCCACATTTGAAAATAAACCGATGACGTTGGTGTTCCATATTGCCTTATTTAATTATGATTTGCCCATTTACACGAATCAGGTTTATTTCGACTGGATATCATTCACAGACGCTTCACCTTTACACATTAGGAGGCAATAGGGTGATTTCAGGTCATGTGGGACACTTTTTGCTAGAGGCTCCAGTAGACTTACAAAAAAGCTGTTAACTCACCCCAGTGGTGTTTCTGTAAATGGTTTTAGGGCTTAGGAACATTTTCATGTTGGAATGAAATGGGAATACACAGTATTTTAGGAGCTACTGAAGGATTCAAAGTCTTTGTGTCTATTCCAATATGTAATGATGGTATTCAATGACACAAATCTGTGTTCTAGAAAGAGTAGTCTGGAGTCGCAGAGGTCCGATAATATCAGCTTTAATGCAGCAGTTGGAAATCAACAAGTACAGAGCTCTGGGGTTGTCTACGTTTCCCTACCCGCAACAGAGTTTGGGCTGGTTCACGAAGTCCAACTGACTATCTTTCCCTGCCCCAGCATATCATATATACAATGCAATTGAAAACACAAGTATCAAAAAAGGGTTGAGCTTGTTCTCTCGTGCATCAGGGAGTTGTTCTTGCCTACGCGTCCCACCTGCTCGGGTGCCGTCTCCACCCAGTTTCAAGGTTGTTTCTGAAAATGAAGAGATAGAGACACAAAGAACAGCCTGCTTCCCACACCCAGTGTGAGACCCAATGTTTAAGCTTGAGCACACTTCTAAGTTTCATAAGACATAACTTTAATAAGCACAATACATAACTTTAAGACATGCATCCTTCATAAATCCTGTTGTTATATTCACTCGTGCACAGTGCCCGTGATGCATTCAGTGATTAAAATGCCACACATATTAATAACTGGGATTATAGTTAGTGCTGTGCCTGATATGCATCTGGTGATTACAGTTCTAGAATATGTGTTATAATGTATTATACATTCTTTAATCCCTCTTTTGATCTCTGAAAACACCAGAGATCAATCAACATAGCCCAGACCAACCACCGCCTCCTCTTCCTGGTCAGCCAGCCCCAGCAACGGCATTTGGAACCCCTTCGTCGGGTTCTCCACAGCCGAGACAATGATCCTGTTACACAGGGACCTGATACATGGGATACAACAACACCCACACAGAGCAAACATGCACAACATACCAAATATGGAGAGAAAGACAGAGACAATCATAGTCTTCCAACGACCAAAAGTGTTATTTCGCCAATCGTTGAGGGGATTCTGAATTCCAGAATTGTTGTGCATTTCTTTGGATAATGTACGCAAGCCTTCTAAGGCCCTAGTCACCGATCCATCCGGGGCAGTATTATTGGGGATAAATGTACAACAGGCTTCACCAAACATCGCGCAGACCCCCCCTTTCTCAGCTAATAGCATGTCTAGCGCCAAACGGTTTTGAACAGCCATAAGTGAGGTGGCAGAGAGTTGCTCTGCCAGTCCTTCTACCGCATCCCTAGTCAGATTCGCCAGTCGCAAGACATTGTAGTTGACATAATTAATACGGTCTACGTTTTTGTTTGGGGTGATGGGAAACAGAGCACTCAACAAAGGTATGGTTTTCGAAACCTGCGGCGATTTGGTCAGCCAATTTAAATTTGTCGGGAACCCCCCGGGGAATTCCAATAGAGTCTATGTAGGTAAGGCCATCCTTGGTTAGATCAAAATTGGTGCTCCTGCGCTGCCTAGCGGATACTGTATTACTTTGTTTATGACCTAGGAAGAAAACCGATGTTGCCAGGCGACCATCCTATTGGTAGCCTGGGCAACAGAGAACCTCCCCCACAGGACCAATATAAATCCGCGCGTGCCCAGGACAGGGTGTATTTAATGATGTTCATGGTATAAGTTTTGTTACACCTGTCCCTAGGGATTGTCCCCACCGCCCGAGTGGCACTAGCAGAACTGTTACGGGAGAAGCAAATCAGTAGGTGAGGCCCCGGCCTAAATGGTGGAGGACGGGTGTAATTAGATATGGGTGGGAAGATCTTACTGAGCTGACTACAATTGCGAGACTCTATCCCGGACAGTAGTACTATCATGCATCTAAACCCTGGTTTGTCTGTTTGTGGTAAAAGGGGTGCCGGTTCACTGTATAAAATGGGGCTCCCAACCACCTGGGGCCCAACCACCCCAGCCACAGGTTCTGCCCCACTCCTCCGGTAGCCAACATGATAACGTCCGAGGTACTAAGTTGGGAGTAGTCGACAGAGTGGATACCAGTCATTTGATGTATTCAAATTGGTTTAGTAGTGGAGTTGTCCGGTCGAGTAACGGGATCAAGTATATTAATTGTAATCATGCCCATGGTGCCCCCCCAGGTTGTTCTACCCCTAAGATTAAGTACACAGTGTCCTTCCCCTCACTCGTGCCCCCTAAGCCGTATGGGCCTTTAGGGAGATGTTTAAGAGTTAACTGCACTGGGTTGGACTCCGTCGTGCCCCCTCCCCCCAAACGACTGAATGTGACGTTTTCCCAATATTTGTCCGCATCCAGGGTCCAGTGGGGACCCGTATATTTAACCACAAAAGCCCACGCCGGGCACCACTGTTCATGGATGAGTCGCCCCTGAGCGCAACGGGTATGGACATATGGTTGTGAGCATAGGTAAAGGTCATACCCCCTCCATAAACTGTTCTGACCGTTACACTTGATGACGCGGCAGAGGTCAAAGGTGAATGTGGTGGCACTCCCCCTGGTGTAGTTCAATTCGATGCCCTGATAGGCGGTCATGCATACCTCCGGTGGATTGTCCTGTCTTGCCCGTCTCTCCAACTGTTGTGGTAAATACAAAAAATAATACACTTGCAAGCCTATGACTAAGCTAAGCAATCCCAGCCAGGCTAACCCTGTAACACACTTCATGTTGATATTGATAAAACACACTCTTAAGCAAAATAGTGAAAACTGTCTTAGTCCAGTACAATTCTAGTGTGGTCAAGCAGTATTACTCTTGACCTCGTCGTAACCCTCTTTTCCGGACTCTCACATTCGTAGCAAATAGCAAACGGTTCACTGGCCCTCCTGGCCCTTCTCCACCAACTCCTGCAACGTACGACTGGGTTCTGGAGCAGCAGAACACATGCTCCAGTGGTACCACGTACTTCCTTTCCCCAGCACCCTTAGGGCGTGCGAGGTTCTCTCGATTACCTTGAATGGTCCTGTCCACCGAGGTTCTGTCCACTTTCTCTTAATGGCTTTCACCCACACCCAGTCAGCAGTGAAGGCCTTGACTGGATCCTGTGCTGTCCCCCGTTTCTCCTGTACCTGTTTGGAGAAGGATGATACCAGAGCAGACAGCTGATCATAGTATGGTTGATGCGCCAACTCACCCTCCGCCTCCAGTAGGTCCAGCCCAGCTCCCGGTCCCGGAAACTGTCGCCCCGTCAGAAGTTCATATGGGGTGAATCCTGTAGAGGTGTTCACTGAACTCCTGATGGCTGCTAGGGCAATAGGGAGAGCATCTACCCAATTCCTGTTAGTTGTTGCACAGATTTTGGCCAACTTGCATTTCAGATTTCGATTCATGCGTTCAACCTTTCCCTGTGACTGGGGATGATACACTGCCCCAAACGCGTGCACCAACCCCAGACTTTGTTCTACCAATTGGAGATGTTTGTTTTTGAAGTGTGACCCATTGTCTGACCTGATTCGTTTAGGGAACCCATGGAACGGAATATAAGTGCTAGTCAAAAATGTACGTACAGATTTTGCATCCTCATGTTTTGTGGGGACAGCCTCAGGCCATCCTGTGTACCCATCCACCGCTACGAGAAGGTAGCGATGACCACGTACTGAGTTTATCATGTCGGTGTAATCAATGACTATTTCCTGACCTGGGGTTTTTGGTAGTGGAAACATTCCTTGATGTGGTTTCAGAGTTGGTCTTACATTATTCTCCTGACACACCCGACATTCAGCCACATAGTTAGCCACCATAGCTGGTAGATGAGGGTGCCACCAATGTGTAAGACGCACCATCATCTCTCTATATCCTGCGTGTTCTAACCCATGACTCTGTTTAAATATGTCCTGTCGCATACCTGCCGGCAGAGCTGGGCGCCCGTCCGGGCCCCTCCATAGAAGGGTCTGACCTTCCACCGCCCCTGTCACCGGACAGGGGGCTTTTTGTGCTCCTCTTTGTCTCCACACCTCTTTTTCCTGTGGGGAGGCGGCCTCTTGAGCCTCGATTACCTGTGTCATCAAATCCGGTTTCATCTCCTGTGAAACCATTATATACATGGGGAGATAACCAGCAGCTTTCTTGGCCGCTTCGTCTGCTGCTTCATTCCCCAGGGCTACCTTAGTTTTAGACCCGTCATGTCCTTTACATTTCATTACTGCGACTTGAGCTGGTTTTAGGACGGCTTTGGCCAATTGTCTCATTTGTTTTTCATGTCTAATGGGTGTACCCGTGGTTGTCAAGAACCCCGCCCGCAGCCACTGACTCAGTTCCACATGGAGTGCGCCCACTACATATGCTGAGTCGGAGAAGATATTTACAGTTTTGCCCTCGGCTCCTTCGAGAGCCTTAATCATGGCTGTTAGTTCAGCCAGCTGTGCTGACTCCTTACCTACCACTCGTCCTGATTTGACTTCTTCAAACCCTTCTCCTGTCTGTCTGACTACTGCCCATGCAGCTTTTAACCCTTCCTCCGGATGTCTGTAACAACACCCATCTGTGAACAGTACCTCTTCTGCTTCTGCCAATGGTGTTGCACTTAGATCCGGTCGGACCTTGACCTCTTTTTGCACCCTGTGTTCACATACATGACTGTCACCTTCTCCCCCTGTCATTCCCTCTGCCATATTGATCCCTTCATGTGTGTATGTTACATTTGGTGCCCCTAATACATTGTCGATCCTGATGCGTCTGTTTGTTGTTAATGTGAACATGTTTGAATTGATGTAGGCCATAACTCCGTGCGACGTCAGTACCGTGATTGGGTGGCCCATGACTATGTGAGCCGATTTTTGAAGTAGTTTTGCTACTCCTGCCGCATGTTTTGTGCATAATGGCTGTCGTTTCTCTGTGTTGTCGAACATTACGCTGAGGTATAGCAGTACTTTCCTGCCGCCCACCCACAGTTACGGAGAGCAGGGGGTCTGCCAGCGCCTGCTCGTTAGGGCTCTTCGGGCCCCCTCATGCATCAGGATAGTCCTCACCCGGGATCCAGTGGTCATCTGGACACCTGACCGGGTACTGCCCCCGCGGTGGACCCCCTCTACCGCCTCTGAACCCTCCCTGTGGAGCGGCTCCGGCAAAAGGTGCTTGATGAAGACCTCGCTGCCCTCGCCCATATCCGGGAGGAGCCTGACCCCCCATCTGAGACTGTCCCTGACCACCGTGTGGACAGTCACGCAGCCAGTGGTCCATCTGTCCGCAGACAAAGCATCCCATGGATCTCCCCGGTCCACCCCTTCCCCTTGCTCTACCCCGACCCCTGTCCTGCCACTGTCCACCAGGGGGCCCCATAGGCCCCTGCTGGTAACTCGGGTGGGGCTGAGACATAGCACCTACAGCTGCTGAATATGTCTGTAGATGATCTAAAGGATATAAATTATCTGCCGGGAGCATGGGAGGACCCGTCACTACCGCCGGATGCTGCTGCACCATCTGATTACCATCTGAGCGTTTGTTTTTCGACGCCTGGCCCGCCGCTTTACGTGCCTCCTCTAGTTGGAGTTTAAGGAGCTGGACCTCTATGTCCTTACCCGCTCCCTTTCCTTTGTCCGCTATAGTTTTAGATTGTTTTAGGTGATGTACCAGGTGGTTTTCCCATACGGCCGGGCGGGCTCCTGCCATGTCTGGGTTTTCAATCATACGCGCTTTAACCTTGTCTGGGCAACCTGTCAAAACCGCCGCTCGATAGACCTGTGTGTGTGACAAAGACAACGAGTTTAGGGACTCTAACCCCTGGAGAGGACTCTAACCTCCCCTTGGACAAAGACAACGAGTTTAGGGACTCTAACCCCGGGAGAGGACTCTAACCTCCCCTTGGACAAAGACAAAACACAAAAACGGTTGATTTCCCACCACTGTTGGTTTGATTAGGTACGATGAAACATAGTAATCGTCTAAATTTGGTTCTCAGTTCCGAATAGCAGTACTTTGAATTAACAGGTGTCTGCTTACCTTTTTTTATGTTGAGGCCTCTGACGATTACGTCTGTCTCCTCGCACCGGTGTATGGGTCTCTCCCCCGATCCGTCGGTCGGGCCGGAACCCTCTGGACTCCCTCTTTTCAGCGTCGGGGTCACCAGTTGAAGGATTCAAAATCTATGCGTCTATTCCAATATGTAATGATGGTATCCAATGACACAAATCTGTGTTCTAGAATATACAACAATGCAACATTGCAAGGGTGTGGCAAGATTCATTTAGTTGTGGGGGTTGACTTATACAATAGGCATAAAGTGTAACTGATGTAAACATAGTGATCTGCAGTCTATGTGCTGGCTAGCTAGTCACGATGCGTTAGCATTTCGTTGGACTAGCGTTAGTGGTCACACTTACAAGTTTGGAAGCTGGTTCGATGACAGTGAAAGTTGTTATTTACTTGGGAACTTAAGTGCAGTGTGATGCATTGGTATTAAAAATGTGAGAACTGTCAAATTAAATTACTTTTCTAGCATAAACAAAGCATTACTAGATGTCCCACTTTACCTGAAGAATGCTGTCACATAAAACGTTTTTTTTGTTGCTAACAAAGCATTATTTTACACATTTTTGTGTGTTTCAATCCGTGGTTAAACACCATTATGCTGCAATAATTATTAACGCTGATTTGCAAGGAATGCAAGAACAGTTACATAGCGAAAACACCTAGACTAACTACTGTAATGTAACCATGCATTCTGGCTATTTTTTCATAAGCTTCCCTTCTAATGCCGACTAACAGCTAGTCTCTAGCTAGCTAGAGTCATTTGCTAAGTATGTTTCTAGTATGTTGATGTGATATTTGAAACGTATTTAGCTAGTGCACTAGTGGGCCCCTAGTGCAACACAAGAGAATGTTCATTAAAATGGCATGCTGCTACAGTACTAGGTATTTCAGGACATGCTGCTACAGTACTAGGTATTTCAGGACATGCTGCTACAGTACTAGGTATTTCAGGACATGCTGCTACAGTACTAGGTATTTCAGGACATGCTGCTACAGTACTAGGTATTTCAGGACATGCTGCTACAGTACTAGGTATTTCAGGACATGCTGCTCCTACCGTATTTTTGGTGGGGCGTTTAATCGAGGGCATCGTTTAATCGAAGAAAAACGGTACATTAAACTGTAATTTCATGTGCTCTTGGTGGCCCTCTGGTGGCCACGGGGGCCCTAAGCAGACGCTTAGTTCGCTTATGCCTTGGGCCGGCCCTGGATCAAATACATAAATAATCACAATAAATATGAACCCGAGGACCAACCTAACCAGCTGATCTGATGACTGAAGGTTCACCACCACAGAGAACTCTACTGACAGAGTAGCTGACGACATGTGGAAAGGAGACACACAAAGGGGAGGAGACCAACAATAACAAACACAATACTGACAAGCTGGGATACCACAGGTGACTGTGTCACACTGGTGACACATGTTTCCTCCCCTCCTCCTCCTCTCCTCCTCCTCCCTCCTCCTCTCCTCTTCCTCCCCACCCTCCTCCTCTTCCTCCCTCCTCCTCCTCCCCACCCTCCTCCTCCTCTCCTCCCTCCTCATCCCTCCTCCTCTCCTCCCTTGTTCCCTGCATCTCTGTCCAAAGAGCTCATGGACTCTGGCACATTCACTGACAGACCTACCCAAACGGGCATTCAGGAATGCACACAAACAAGCACCACACACACACAAGCATGACCACACACACAAACACACACTATGCACAGACACATATACACACACAACTACGCACACACGCAAACACACAACGCACACACATAAATGCACACTCACGCAGACTCATGGCAGCAGCTCCCTGACAACCCAGAGAGGAACACCAAGTACCCCCATGTTCTGGGTTCTGAGGGGTTCAGCTCAGGGAAGCACAGCTGGGAGGTGGAGGTGGGGGACCATCCTTAACTTGCTTAACTTAGCAAGTTAAGCTTAACTATTTCAACAGACCCGCTCTTGACCGTCATTGGTTAACACAAAGGCATGCAAATGTCCCATGGCTCTTCTTCATTGGCTCCCTTGCATAGACCTGGCGCGCGTGTGTGCGTGTTTACGTATGTGCGTGTTTACGACATCAACCCTGATTGAAACACAACAACAAAATCTCCGGTCCTGGGGGTCGTAACAAATGGTCACCAGACCTTGCGTCTCCACCTGTAGTCCTTGTCACACAGTATCTCCTTAAAACGACCAAGACCCCCAACATCCTCTAGTCCTAACAAATGCTCACCCTTCCCCCAGGGTGATAAGAAAGCCTAGAGTTTAGCTTAGGGGGCTCTGTTATCTGCTGACAAAGAATGCTAAGCATCTGTATTGTTCAGTATAAAACATCACATCCTTAATTTCTCCGACACCTCCACACTTATAAAGACTCCTTTACTGTGAAACTCTACCCATACTTCTCTATTTCAAGAGCTGGTGATGCCAGACACCCTGACGTAAATATCTGCCAATCGAGCGTCTATTAAATGAGCATATTATTACTGTTCTGATTAACGTGTCAACCAGTCCACTCACGGAACAGGTGATCCTACATGTACAGTTAGTCACATCCAGTATGAAGGTGTTGGAGTTGAGCCAAACTGGGTCTGATCTGTTGTATCTCTGTTGTATCTCTGTTGTATCTCTGTCATCTGTTTCCTTTATGAGAATTTAGGATGGGTGGGTTGTGGTGATGTAATACCTACAACATGTAGATATACTGGATGTGTGTGTTTTGGAGGGAGGTTTAATCATGTCTGTTTAGATATCTAATTGGAGGTTGGCTGGAGGAGTGTGGCTTCATGTATTAAGGTTGACATCTCTTTGTAGTGGAGTTCTATATAATGAGTGGGTCTGGGGGTTCTGTTCTAATGTAGTAATGGTCAGATGTGTTGAAGTGGGAGGGGATCTTAGCACTGTCCAGATATTTGAGTGTGTTCACTGTAGTTTGTGATACCAGAATTTTTTTTAATCAGCATGATATCTTATACTTTGTCATATTACCGAAACAAATGGATTTTGTGTTTGATTGATATAGTAAAATGAATGGTCATTTGAATGTTAAAAATGTATATAATATTCTGTACTGCATTGTTACAAATAATTCTACCCACCAGCACATTTAAACTGATTTGATCATTTGAAAGCTTTTTTGTTGTTTCTCCTTATCCCTATTTAAAAGTGTGTTCATTCACTGTAATCAGAATAAATTATAGTTCTATACAATAATTGGGAAGTTTTTTTTTGCCATTTATCCATGAGGCCGTATAATGCCCCCCGCCCATTGGCCCACGTGGGCCAATGGGCTTGAAGCAGGCTAACACAGGTGTAGTTAATGAGTGTAATGAGGCGCGCTGCCCGAGTGCCATGCCTGAACTAGGCTTCACTCGTGTGTGTGTGTGTATGTTATGTCTGTGTGTGTTTGAGTGTCTGCGTGCGTGTGTGTGTGAGCATGCGTGTCTTTGTGTGATCGTAACACAAATACAAAGGTTTAGCGTGTCAGTGTTGCAGCCAGACACTTTAGAGCAGTGGTTCTCAACCCTGGTCCTCAGGTACCCCCTGTCCTGCACCTTTTAGATGTTTCCCTGCTCCAACACACCTGATTCAAATGAATGGGTCGTTATCTAGTTATGCAGAAGCCTGTTAACGACCATTCATTGACCCTTCTTACCCAGGACATCAATGTACTTACCACTCCTCAGAGTTAGACACCCGAATCCAGACTTTGGCGTTGCATTTATCTCCCCCTTCCTGTCTACTGACTCTCTGGCCACACCTATATTCCAGTCAGGATGGTCCCCCACCTCCACCTCCCAGCTGTGCTTCCCTGAGCTGAACCCCTCAGAACCCAGAACATGGGGGTACTTGGTGTTGCTCTCCGGGTTGTCAGGGAGCTTTTTTGAGCCTGTGTTTCTAACACTGGTCAGATCACCAGACAGAGAGAGCCAGGAATGTGTGGTGTTGGGGGTTCAGAATGACAGGAGTGAAGCTGACCACCCCCTCATCTTCTCCCACACTCTGAAGGTCAGGTTGCCCAGGTGTTTGGCCACGTCTATCAGCGCTCCTGAGACCAGCTGTGGATCCGGCAGTGTGACCTGGGCTCTGGTGCTGGACTGAGTGTGTTTATAGCTGCTGAGAAACGACACCTTCTGTTTCTGCAGCTGCTGTTCCACAGCAGAGATGCTGACGGAGAGAGAGGAGATCTGGGCCTGAATCTTCTTCATCTCTCTGGAGATGGTCTTCCCCTTCTCCTCCTCTTCCTCCCTCACAGCTGCCAGTCTGGCCTCCTCTTCCTCTCTCAGGAACTGGTGCAGCTTCTCAAACTGCACCCTGATCTGTGTCTCCGTGGTGACCAGCTGCTTCTTAGAGTGCTGAACTACTTCCTGGTTCGTCTCCTCCACATGTTTGTATTTGTCCTGCAGAGACTGTAAGTCACCCTTCAGTTTCTCCTTCAGGCTGTGAGTTAGACCCCCCCCCCCCTCCCAACACCCCTCTTTATCACTCAGTGAGTTAGACCCCCCCCCTCCCAACACCCCTCTTTATCACTCAGTGAGTTAGACCCCCCCTACCAACACCCCTCTTTATCACTCAGTGAGTTAGACCCCCCCCCTCCCAACACCCCTCTTTATCACTCAGTGAGTTAGACCCCCCCCCTCCCAACACCCCTCTTTATCACTCAGTGAGTTAGACCCCCCCCTCCCAACACCCCTCTTTATCACTCAGTGAGTTAAAGGAGGTGGTGGGTAGAGAGGAGGTCAGGGGGAGAGGGGATCACACTAGACACACACAGTGTATATTCAAGTGGGTAATAGTGTCCCAGTACTGGTTCTAAATGTAGTGTTTTCATTGTGTACATGTGTGTGTGTACATGTGTGTGTGTACGTGTGTGTGTGTGTGTGTGTGTAGGACCACTGGGTCACCAACGAACACACAGCATGTCTTCTATCATCCTGTATAAAACATCTTTATTTCTCCTTATTTAGGCAGTAAGACACTATTTAGTTCATCACATTCAGTGGAACTGAGATCAAAGACAGGAATGTTGTTTGTCAACAATGAAAACACAACAAACATTCTACACACACCAATATTTACAAACACTCTGGGATATCAATTACAACTGTATACGGTTCAATCTTCAATGACATCTATGTGAGCACAGTGTGTGAGGGTGTGTGTGGGCTATTCTACCTGACACAGGGACACTGAGGAGTCATCATAAACCCTGAACCCAGGATAGAGAGTAGGGAGGGAGGGTGGGGGGGAGAGAGTAGGGAGTGAGGGTGGGGGAGAGAGTAGGGAGGGAGGGTGGGGGGGAGAGAGTAGGGAAGGAGGGTGGGGGGAGAGAGTAGGGAGGAAGGGTGGGGAGAGAGTAGGGAGGGAGGGTGGGGGTGAGAGAGTAGGGAAGGAGGGTGGAGGGAGAGAGTAGGGAAGGAGGGTGGGGGGAGAGAGTAGGGAGGAAGGATGGGAGAGAGAGTAGGGAGGGAGGGTGGGGGGGAGAGTGTAGGGAAGGAGGGTGGGGGGGAGAGAGTAGGGAGGGAGGGTGGGGGGAGAGAGTACATTTATTCATTTAGCAGACGCTTTTCTCCAAAGCGACTTCCAAGAGAGAGCTTTACAAAAGAGCACAGGTCACTGATCATAACACTGAGACGCCCCAAACATTGCGGGGAGCCAAACATGAAGCATACATTGTGAAAAACCTAAATAAGTGCCAGAAGGAAGAACCATAAGAGCTTGTAGTTGAGTAAGTTACAATTAAACAACATGAACCTCAAAAAAGTGCAAGAGTGTACCTGTAGAAAAAACAAGAAACAGTAAAAATATATTTCACAGCGAGTACGGTAATTTTAAATCAGTTACAGCTAACCAACAAGAGCAACAAGTCTCTAAGTAAGAGTCATTGTGATCCTGGAGGAAACTAACATCAGGTCCAGCAAATCATCCCTAAGTACCGTTGTACTCCCGGAACAAGTGCGTCTTGAGCCTTTTCTTGAAGGTGGAGAGACAGTCAGTGTCTCTGATGCAGGTGAGGAGGTGATTCCACCATTGGGGGGCCAGACAGGAGAAGAGCTTGGGTTGGGAGCGGGTGCTCTTGAGAGGTGGACCACCAGACGGTTCTCAGAAGAAGACCATAGGTGGCGGGGGGGGGGGGGGGGGGGTGTAAGGCTGGAGGAGAGACTTGATGTAGTCGGGAGCAGTCCCGTTCACCGCTCGGAAGGTCAGTACCAGAGTCTTGAATCTGATACGGGCCGTGATGGGAAGCCAGTGGAGGGAGTTGAGGAGTGGGGGAGAGAGTAGGAGGGAGGGTGGGGGAGAGAGTAGGGAGGGAGGGTGGGGGAGAGAGTAGGGAGGGAGGGTGGGGGGAGAGAGTAGGGAGGGTGGGGGAGAGAGTAGGGAGGGAGGTTGGGGGAGAGATAGGGAGGGAGGGTGGGGGGGAGAGAGTAGGAAGGAGGGTGGGGGGAGAGAGTAGGGAGGGAGGGGTGGGGGGGAGAGAGTAGGGAAGGAGGTGGGGGGGAGAGAGTAGGGAGGGAGGTGGGGGAGAGAGTAGGGAGGGAGAGTAGGGAGGGAGGGTGGGGGGAGAGTAGGAAGGAGGGTGGGGGAGAGAGTAGGGAGGGAGAGTAGGGAGGGAGGGTGGGGGAGAGAGTAGGGAGGGAGGGTGGGGGAGAGAGTAGGGAGGGAGGTTGGGGAGAGAGTAGGGAGGGAGGGTGGGGGGGAGAGAGTAGGGAAGGAGGGTGGGGGGAGAGAGTAGGGAGGGAGGGTGGGGGGAGAGAGTAGGGAGGGAGGGTGGGGGGAGAGTAGGGAGGGAGGGTAGGGAGGGAGGGTGGGGGGAGAGAGTAGGGGAGGGAGAGTAGGGAGAGAGTAGGAGGGAGGGTGGGGGAGAGAGTAGGAGGAGGGTGGGGGAGGAGGGTGGGGGAGGGAGGGTGGGGAGAGAGTAGGGAGGGAGGGTGGGGGGAAGAGAGTAGGGAGGGAGTAGGGAGGAGAGTAGGGAGGGAGGGTGGGGGGAGGAGTAGGAGGGAGAGTAGGGAGGGAGGGTGGGGGAGAGTAGGAAGGAGGGTGGGGGTAGAGAGTAGGAGGGAGGGTGGGGGGGAGAGAGTAGGGAGGGAGGGTGGGGGAGAGAGTAGGGAGGGAGGGTGGGGGGAGGAGAGTAGGGGGAAGAGGGTGGGGGGGAGAGAGTAGGGAGGGAGGGTGGGGGGAGAGAGTAGGGAGGGAGGGTGGGGGGGAGAGAGTAGGAGGGAGGGTGGTGGAGAGAGTAGGGAGGAGGGTGGGGGGAGAGAGTAGGGAGGGAGAGTGGGGAGGAGAGTAGTGGGAGGGAGGGTGGAGAGAGTAGGGAGGGAGGGTGGGGGGAGTGAGTGGTGAGGAGGGTGGGGTAGAGGTAGGGAGGGGGGTAGGGAGGAGGGTGGGGGAAGAGAGTAGGGAAGGAGGGTGGGGGGAGAGAGTAGGGAGGGAGGGTGGGGGGGAGAGAGTAGGGAGGAGAGTAGGGGAGAGAGTAGGGAGGGAGGGTGGGGGGAGAGAGTAGGGAGTGAGGGTGGGTGGGGGGGGAGAGAGTAGGGAGGGAGGTCGGGGGGAGAGAGTAGGGAAGGAGGGTGGGGGGGGGAGAGAGCAGGGAGGGAGGGGTGGGGGAGAGAGTAGGGAGGGAGGGTGGGGGGGGGAGAGAGTAGGGAGGGAGGGGTGGGGGAGAGAGTAGGGAGGGAGGGTGAGGGGAGAGAGTAGGGAGGGAGAGAGGGGATCACACTAGACACACACAGTGTATATTCAAGTGGGTAATACTGTCATATTACTGGTCCTAAATGTAGTGTTTCCAGTGTGTGTGTGTGTGTGTGTGTGTGCATGTGTGTGTGTACGTGTGTGTGTGTCTATAGGGCCACTGGGTCACCAACAAACACACAGCATGTCTTCTATCATCCTGTATAAAACATCTTTATTTCTCCTTATTTAGTCACTAAGACACTATTTAGTTCATCACATTCAGTGGGACTGAGATCAAAGAC